>NW_006408739.1:2527345-2533312 GCF_000296735.1 Chrysochloris asiatica
TTAAAGAGACTGTCTCTTCCCCATGCAATGTGCCTAGGCACTTTGTCGAAAATCATTTGGCTCTAAGTGGTTGGGTTAATATCTGGATTCTCGATTCTATTCCATTGGTCTATGTCTCTTTCATTGTACCAGTACCTAGCTGTTTTGACGCATGTAAGTTTTAAATTTTAGTTTTAACCTTTCATGTAGTAGTCCAGTATTTAACCATTGCTTCTGGGTGGCACAAGGGTTAAATACTGTATTACTAGACAAAAGCTTGGTGGCTTGAACTCACCCAGTCACATCTTAGAAGACAGGTCTGACAATCCTCTTTCGAAAGTTCACAGCCTTGACCTTTAGGGCAGTTCTGCTTTGTACACACCACACGGGGCTGCCACAAGTCAGCATCAACTTGTTAACAACCACCAGCAGCTATAACAATGTTTTATGAAACGTCTAGTTCATCAACAATTTAAAATGTGTTGACATGCAGTTTTTTTGCAATACCTTATCATTTTAATATTTGTAGTGTTTATGGTGATAGTCCGTGTATCATTCCTAGCATTGATTATTTGCTCTTTCTCTTAATCATCTTTTGTAGGATTTTTATCACTTACATTCATTTTCTTAAAAAGTCTGTTGTTTTGTTGGTGGTGGTCCTTTTTCTGTTTTCTATTTCATTAATTGACACTCTTCTCTTTTTTCTTTCTGCTCATTTCCTTGAGTTCAATAATCTGGTTTTCTCTAATTCTAATATTTCAATTTTTCTAATTCAGTGTTCTGTTCTTTTTTTTTTTTTTTTATTGAGGTTGATCTTAGCCTATTGATTATCAGCCTTCTTTTTGACTGTATGAATTTGGACCTACAAACATCTATAGAAACATGGTTTGGATATGGGCATCTTTTTTAATCATTGGTTTTAAAGTATTGGATTATAGTTTTTTATATATGCAATTTTGCCTTTGATTCATAGTTTTCAGAAGCTTAGCTCTTAATTTCTAAGCACATGCATTTCCAAATTATCTTGCTTAATTCCACTAAAGCCAAGAATATACATACTCTGGTGTGGCTATGATTTTTTGAAATGTGTTGAGACTTGCTTTATGACTCTGAATATGGCAGTTTTGTTAAATGTTCTGTGAGATCTTGAAAAGAATATGTATACACCTCTACAAGCAAAAAGACAAACAACCCAATTAAAAAATGGGAACAGGACATGAACAGACACTTCACCAAGGAAGATGTTCAGGCAGCCAACAAACATATTAAGAAATGTTCATTAGCCATTGTAGTTGTTGTTGCTAAGTGCTGTTGTGTGGGTTCCAACTCATAGCCACCATGTATAGGGTTTCCAAGGAGCAGCTGGTGAGCTCGAACCACCAACCTTTTGGTTCAAACCTACTTCGCAGTCCACAGTTCCTTAGAGAGATGCAAATCAAAACAAAAAATGAAATATTTCACCCACTAATAACAAAGTTTAAGAAAATAAAAATACAACAAATGCTGGCGAGGGTAATGAGAGACCAGGACCCTCCTACGTTGTTGGTGGGACTGTAAAATAGTTCAATCACCATGGAAAGTGGTATGGTGCTTCCTTAGAATGTTGGAAATAGAAAACTATATGGCCCAGCAATCTTTGTACTGAATATAGAGTCACAGGAATTAAGAGGCAGGACATGAGTAGACATATGCACAACTATGTTTATCACAAAACGATTCACATTAGCAAAAAGATGGAGACAGCCTAAATGCCCATCAATGAAGAATGGCTAAACAAACTTTGGTACATATACACAATGAAATATTATACAAAACTGAAGAATAACAATGCTGTGAAGCACCTTATAACATGGATGAACCTTGAGGACATTATGTTGAATTAAATTGTTGTTGTTGTTAAGTGTCATCGAGTCAGTTCTGACCCATAGTGACCCTGAACAGGGTTTCCGAGGCAGAAAATCTTTACAGGAGCAGAAAGCTTCATGTTTCTCCTGCGGAGCAGCTGGTAATTTTGAACTGCTGACCTTGCAGTTCGCAGCCCAATTCGTAACCACTACGCTACCAGAGCTCCTTTGAATGAAATTTGTTAATCACAAAAGGGCGAATATTGAATGATATCACTATTGTAAAAACTCAAGAAAAGGTTTTCATGTAAAAGTAACAATCTTTGATGATTACCAAGAGTGGGAAGGAAGGGAGAAGGCAGATACATGCAAACTCAGTTGATGGGAAGGACAATATATAAGAAAAAGGAGGGCAATAAACAAGAAGAAAGAGGTTGGCAGAAGAATGATAAAGAAAGGTAAAAACACAGGGAAGTATGCAAGGGCTAAAGTGTCAAATACACAACCTTGGAACAACAGTTTTATGTAGGTAGATACATGGACAGATACACAGGCTGAATGGGTATGGGAGGAAGAGTAAGGACATACCCATAAACATAAGGATTTGAAAGAAAATTTTTGCTGCAAATACAACTATGAATGTGGTCCAAGTGATGGAAACTTATTAGATCATATCAAGCATCTTAATGGAATGAGTTGCTGGACCTGGGGGGCTCAGAATCACAGTCTCAGGGGACGCCATGGTCAATTGGCATAACATAGTACACAAAGACAATATTCTGCATCCTACTTTGGTGAGTAGTGTCTGGGATCTTAAAAGTTTATGGGCAACCATTTAGGGTGCAGCAATTGGTGTTTCCATGTGTGGAAGAAAACAGAGTAATGAAAATTGAAAAGGCTTGCAATCAATTAGTCCAGTGAACTAATGGAACATGTGGGCATCAGTCTCCATGACTCTGAGATCAGAAAAATTAGATGGTGCCCAGCTGACACTACCAACTGCTCTGAAAGGGATCACATTAAAAGGTCCCAGATAGAGTGGGAGCAAAAGTGGAGCAAAACTCAAAATTATATAAAAAAATAAATAAATAAAGGAAAAAAGACCAGGCTTATTGGTTAGAAAGATATTGGAGGAACCTGAGGCTATGACCTTTGACCACCCTTCAGGTCTGGAAAGAACCATTCTCTTGGCCCAGTTTTCAGCCAAGCAGTAGATAAGTATATAGGGGGAACAACACTAGTAAGGTATACTCACCTTGCAATGGTCTATCATTTAAAATAAAAAAGGCAACTTTTACCTAAGGACAAAGTTGATAAGATATGGGAAGGAGGGTGGAATGGAAATAGGAACCACAGGGAGGAAGTAGGATAATTGGGAAAACTGGAGGGGTTTGGAATCACTGAGATGAAACAAAGTGTCTGATTTGTGGAGTGTAAAACTTATGATCTTGTCAGTAAACCTTCACTCAATTCACAATAAAAAGTAAAAAAAGAAAAGAATATATATTCTGTAGCTATTAGACTCACTGTTGTATGTGTTCATCAAGACAGTTTGTTAATCATGTTATTTAAATCTCCTTATTTTCACTGAGTTTTTTGACTGCTTGTTCTATGAGAAAAATGTGTTAAAATCTTCCACAATGATTTTGTATTTAAACATTTCTCTTTATGTAGTATTTGCTTTATGTATTTTGAAGCTATGTTACAAGGAATAAGCAAATTTAGGATTGTTGTGCCTTTCTGGTATATTGACATTTTTATTACTGTGCAATGTTCCTTTTTAGCTCTAATAATGCTTCTTGCTCTAAAGTCTTATTTATCTGATATCAATATAGCTATCTCTCTCAGCTTTCTTTTGGTTAATGTTTTCAGATTTATACTTATTTTATCCTTTCTATCCTTTCAATCTTTTGGTATTATGTCTAAATATGTGTCTTTAAGCAACATATAGTTTATGTTTTTAATCCAGTCTGACACTGTTCATATTTTAATAGAAATATTTAGTTCACTGATATTGAAGATAATTACTGATACATTTGGGCTTAAATCTACCATCTTACTATTTACTTTCTTTTTTTCTTACCTATTCTATATCCCTTTTAAAGGTCTCTTTATTGCAAATAAATATCAGTGGCTGCACATTTTATTTTATCTTAGGAACATTATTTGCTTACCATGAAAATGGAGGTTTTTAACTTGACTTTGAAGTCTGCTCAGGTAGAAAACTGTATTTGTGCCTGGTTATTTTCTATTATCCCAAGTTAAACATTATTTTACTTATTTTATTGGTTATTTTAGACATCACATTATACATTTTTGACTGATTAAAGTCTAATATAAATTAGTAGGCTTTAGTGTGGCGCTGTGGGCTAATGCGCCAGACTGCAAAGCCATTAGAACTGCAAGGTTGGCAATTCAAGCTTACCAGCTGCTCCTCGGAAACCCTATACAGGGTCACTATGGGTCAGAACTGACTCGATGACACTTAACAACAACAAAAAGTGACAAATTGTCTTTGTTTTTATTCATCTGAATATCTCTTTAGTTTTGCTTCATTTTTGAAGGAGAATTTTCCTGAGTAAGCAATGCATTCCACAATTTCGGCCCCTTGAAGATAATAATCCACAGTGTCTTAATGTCTGCTGTTTTTGTTGAGAGGCCAATGGTCAAACTTAATCACTCCTTGGAAGGTGGCAACCTCAGCCTCACTCCCCTTCTAGCTACTTTTAATAGTTTGCTTAATCATTGTGTTTCAACACTTTTACTTCGATACACCTATGATATGTTTTGTTTTGTTTGTTTTATTGTGCTTAGGGTTTGTTTTGGACTTTTTAAATGAATGGATTAATTAAGGAATCTTGGTATGTTACTGTAGGATATGCACTGGGCTGTTAACCAAAAGGCTGGCAATTCAAACCCACCAGCCACTCCTTGAAAGCCTTATTCAGGGTAGCTGTGAGTCTGAACCAACTTGACAGCACTGAACAACTACAACACCAGCGTGGCTTTTGTAAAATCATGGGCCAGTATCTCTTCAAATATTGTTTCCATACTATTCTCTAACTTCATTCCTTTTAGGGCTCTGATTTACTTATATAGCCAGTCCCCACAGAACAAATGTCTGGCATACAAACAACTCATGCTTGCTTTTTAATGTTATGTAAATTTGCTCTCACTTCTATGATTAAACCAACCCCTGCTCTCAACACATCCATCACAATCTCCTTCACCTGATGCAGGAGTAGCTTTTAAATCATTGAAAAGTCTTCAAGACTTTTCTTGCACTAAAATAAGACTAAATAAGAATGGTATGCACCTGTCCTGACTTTCCTGCATAGTTAACTTAATGACACACCTAGGAATGGACCTCATTCATAACTCAGTGATTGCCTGTACATTAGATCTTTCCACAGGGTCTCTTCTACTCTTTTAGGAGTCCTCCTGTGGAGCTGTGGGTTAATGTGCTGGACCTCAAGGTCAGTTTGAACCACAAGCTTGGTAGTTCAAGCTCACCAACTGCTCCTCAGCAACCCTATACAGTGTTGCCATGTGTTGGAACCAACTCGACATCACTTAACAACAATCATTAAAGTAGTTTTTCTGGAATAAATGTCTCTCTGTCTTTCTAAAATAAAATATGTGGAAGGAGTTTTAGGCATTTTTAGGATCAACATTTCAGTTTTGCTTTTGTTGAATTTGAGCGGCTTTGGAGACATTCAAAATAAGGTTAAAAAAAGTGTTTAGAACAAATGTAGAACTAAGAAGAGAGATCTTTGTAGAGATACGTGGTGCTATCAGTAGCATACAAATGACATTTCAAAATAATAACAATTAATGAAATCACCTAAGGAGAACATCTAAATAGAGAAAAGAATTGTTCTTGTTGTTTAGGTGCCATCGAGTCGGTACTGACTCATACTGACCTTATGCACAACAGAACAAAACACTGCCCAATCCTGGGCCAACCTCACTATTGTTGCCACGCTTGAGTCCACTGATGCTGCTACTTTGCAATCCATCTTGCTAGGGGCCTTCCTTTTTTCTCAAACCCTCCACCTTACCAAACATGATATCCTTCTCCAGCGACTGGTCCCTCCTGACAATATGTCTGAAGTATGAGAGACAAAGTTTGGCCATCCTGGCC
>NW_006408739.1:2533412-2542314 GCF_000296735.1 Chrysochloris asiatica
CTTGAGCCAATCCATGCTGCCACTTTGCCAATCCATCTCGCTGGGGGCCTTCCTCTTTTTCTCTGACCCTGCACCTTACCAAACATGATATCCTTCTCCAGCGACTGGTCCCTCCTGACAATATGTCTGAAGTATGAGAGACAAAGTTTGGCCATCCTGGCCTCCCAGGAGCACTCTGGCTGCACTTCGTCCAACACAGATCTGTTGGTACTATGGGCTGCCAAAAGAGGAAAGAATAGGGACTTAGAGTGCAATTGGTGCTGTAGGATAAGCACTAGACTGCTAACTGCAAGGTTGGCTGTTCAAACCTACCAGCGACTCCTTGGAAACCCTATACAGGTTTGCTATTAGCTGAAACCAACACAATGACACATTACAGCAACAAAATTATAAGTTAGTTATAGAAGGATACAATAGTAAACCAATGAGAAGAGGCTGTGATAGAGATATCAGAAAACCCACCAGAGTATGGTGTCTTAGAAGCAGAGAAAGAAGAGGATCAAGAGTAGTAATAATGATCAAATATGTTTTATCTGATGAAAAGTTTGACAAAATAAGTTCTAAAATGTGCCTGAGGAGTTGAACCTCACAAACATACTGGAGACACTTGATAAATGACCAGGCTTATGAAGCAGTGTGGGTGGACAGTCTGAGGAAGAGCAATTCAAGGATGTGGGAGGCCGGCCCAGCAGCAATCACCCTGGTGGCTTTCAATCTCTAATCTGATAATAAGCTCTGTGCTATCTCAACCTGAAAGACATATTTGAAACCTGTGCTCTTTCCTTTGGCAGATGACTAGGGTAATACCTGTCAAGTGAAAAGAAGGATAATGGCGTTCTTAGTGCTTACAAACTCTTTAGGGAGTAAACCTACACTTGAAACCTGGACATAGCTGCACTTCTTGAGATGAGCTTTCATTTTCTGCCTCCACAGAACTCCTTTTACATTAGATGTCTCACCAGAACCAGGAGGCAAAGGAAATGCTGATTGCTCATTTTATAGATGTATACTTTCTCAAAGTAACCTATTATTATTATTTTGAGTTTTCAGTGTATCTTTTATTTTATTTTAAAACTATATTTTATTGTTGCTTTAGTGAAAGTCTACAAAGCAAATTAGTTTCCCATTTAGCATTTTATGTACAGATTATTCTATGACATCACTGTAACTCCCCACAATGTGTCACCCCTTCTACCTTGGGTTCTTCATCTCCATTCACCCAGTTTCTCGGCCTTCCTGCCTTCTTAACTTTGTTTGGGCTTGTGTACTTGGTTGCTCTGAGGATCATGTTCCTCCCACGCACCCTTGTTCAGTGTATAAGCCTGTCTTTTATGAGCGGAAAGGTGAAATCTGGGAGTGGCTTCAGTTCTAACTGAAGGATGTCTAAGAGACATAGTCTTATTGTTCAACCAGCTCCTATCAGACCAGTAAGTCTGGTCTTTTTTATGAATTTGAATTTTGTTCTATCTTTTCTCCTACTCTAGCAGGTACCTTTTGTCATGATCCCAATCAAAGTGGTCAGTGGTGATAACCAGGCACCAGGCACTATCTAGTTCCTCTGGGCTCATGTAGTAGAGGCTGCGGTTTATTTGGTCCATAAACACTTTAGACTAATTGTTCCCTCAAATCTTTTTTTCCCCTCACTTTTCTTTGCTCTGAACAGAAACAGACTGTCTTAGACTGGGTTCTCTAGAGAAGCAAAACCAGTGAAGTTAATATAGGTATATATTGTTGTTGTTGTTGTGACGTGCCATTGAGTCAGTTCCGACCCATAGTGATCCTGTATAGGGTTTCCAAGGAGCAGCTCGTGAGCTTGAACTGCCGATCTTGTAGTTCAAACGGCTTTGCAGTCTGGCGCATTAACCCACAGCGCCACACCAGGACTCCACAGGTATATATAAAGAGAGGTTTATGTCAAGGAAAGGACTCACACAGGTTGTAGAGACGGGCAAGTCCCAAGTCCATTGGTCAGATGTCGGGCTGAAGGTGTCTCACTCACTTAGATGCAAGGCTGATGAATCAAGATCAGCAGGTCACATGGCAGACAGGTACAGCAAGTAAGAATATAGACTGCTGAAAAAGCCCAGGGTTGGCAGGTAGAGCAGGTTGTTGGCTTAAGTCCAACAAACTGAAAGTTGGAGGAGTCGTCAGATGCAAGATACAGACCCAGCAGTGAAGAAAGCAAGTCTTGCCTGGTGTCCAATAATTGGAAGCAGGTGACACCCCTCAGGAAGATTCTTTTCACTTGGCTGGCTGCTCATAGCAGATTTCATCACAGAGTTGATTACATTAAAGTTGATCTCATTATGAGGGATAACTACATCTTAATTATCAAACCACTGAGAATACTGGCCCCGTCAAGTTGATGCAAAATATTAAATATCACAGTAACCAGTAACTTAAATGGCCACTTGCAAGGTTTTACTAGTTGCTGTTCACCAAGGTAGGATATAGGACATTGTCTTTGTGGACTTATTGTTGTTAGGTGCCTTGAGTTGACTCTGACTAATAGCAACCCTATACACATAGAACTAAACACTGCCCAGTCCTGCACAATTCTCATAATTGTTGTTATGCTTGAGTTTATTGCTGCTGACACTGTACATTCATCTCATTGGAGGTATTCCTATTTTCCACAGACCTTCCAGTCTACCAGGCATGATGTCTTTCTCCAGGGAGTGATCTCTCCTGGTAACATGCCCAAAGTATGAGAGATGAAGTCTACCATCTTTGACTTCTAAAGAGCATTCTGGGTGTACTAATTTCAAGACAGATTTGTTTGCTCTTCTGACAGTCTATGGTATTTTCAATATTTTTCTCCAACACTGTAACTCAAATGTGTCAATTCTTCTACACTCTTCCTTATTCATTGGTCAACTTTCACATTCATATGAGGCTATTGAAAATACCATGGCTTGTATCAGGCGTGTAATAATCCTCAAAGTAGTATCTTTGTTCTTGGATTCTTTAAAGAAATCTTTTGCAGCAGATTTGCCTAATGCAATATGTCATTTGATTTCTTGGCTGCTGTTTCCATGAGTGTTGATTGTAGATCCAAGCAAAATGAAGGCTTTGACAACTTCAATATTTTCTCCATTTAGCATGATAGTATTTATTGGTCCAGTTGTAATGATTTTTGTTTTCTGTATATTGAGGTGCAATTCATATTGAAGACTGTGGTCTTTGATCTTCATCAGTAAGTATTTTAAGTCCTTTTCATTTTCAGCAAGCAAGGTTGTATCATCTGTGTATCGCAGATTGTCTTCTTCCAATTCTAATGCTGCTTTTATAATCTAGCTTCTCAGATTGTTTGCTCATCACATAGATATTGTGCAAATTTGGTGGAAGAATACAACACTGATGCGCACCTTTCCTGATTTTAAACCATTCAGTTAGAATGACTGCCTCTTGGTCTATGTACAGGTTCCTCATGAGTACAAGTAAGTGTTCTAGAATATCCATTCTTCACATTGCTATCCACAGCTTGTCATGATCCACACAATCAAAAGCCTTTGTAAAGTCAATCTAGCACAAGTAAACACATTTCTGGTATTCTCTGCTTTCAGTAAAGATGCACCTGATGTCAGAAATAATATCCATCATTCCATGTCCTCTTCTGTATGCAGCTTGAATTTCTGGCAATTCCCTGTCAATGTACTGTTGCAGTCATTTTTTAAATTTTACTTGCATGTGATATTAATGATTACTGTTCAATGATTTCCACATTCCATTGGATCACCTCTCTTTGGAATGGGGACAAATGTGGATCTCTTCCAATTAGCTGGCCAGGTAGCTGTCTTCCAGATTTCTTGGCATAGATGAATGAGCACCTTCAGTGCTGCATCAGTTTGTTGAAACATTTCAATTTGTATTATGTCAATTCCTGGAGACTTGTTTTTTTTGCGAATGCCCTCAGTGAAGCTTGGATGTCATCCTTCAGTACCATTGGTTCTTGATCATATGCTACCTCTTTTTAAACATTTTTTTTTAAAGACTTGAAATATATTTTAATAAGTTGATGATGTATTACTGCTCCATTTCTCACGAAACTTCAAATTAAATGTATCAGGAACAAATCAAACAGGGTACACCAATAAAAAATGTACAGCATAACTACCTAAGAGAGGCAAGGCTAAGAGCTACTGTCAGATCTTCAACATTCAGCAACCTTGTTCCCAAGACTGTACTACGCCTATCAAGAAAAGCTTCTAAAAGCAACATCATACATACGAAAGGGCCATTTCTGGGTTGTCTTCATTCAAGAAAAAGATGGAAGTTAACACAATTTTTAAAAAAAGATATACTATAATGAAAATCTATAAGAGAAAATGTCTCCTTTAGGACATGAAGGAGTAATGTATTGGCTATAACAGAACCGTAAGTATGTTGTCTGTGACCTCTGTGAACATTTTCTTGAATTCTGACCTGGAAGTGAGTGGAGCTATGGGGCTAAGGTCACTGGGGGCTGTTTGGGTTTTGTGGTATATATGGCAGTGTCTCTGGGGGTGGAAGACGTAAACATGAGAAATCAAATAAAACAGGAGGGGACAAAGAACAGAATGATCAAGATTAACAGGGTTCTACTTGGATCCATTTTTGCCATGGTTCCCTCCATAGTCATACTTGAGACTTCAGGAATGCACCACATGGCATTGATTTGCCAAATAATATACCACACACAGAATTGATTTGTTAAATTCGACCCCTCCTTAGCCTCTGGCCTCCAGTACACTCCCTAGGGTAGTATAGGTAGGGAAGACCTAAATATTGGGAGGAATTTCTAGCAATCATCCAGGGTAGAATTCTGGCTAGTCCCAAAAGGGTCCTTCTTTTACAGGTTTTGGGGAAATATACAGCAAGTTTATTAGTATCGACAACTCTTGTTTGAAGCAAATTCAGCTCCAGGAACTGCACAATTAAACGCAGGAGTTCCACCAATTGCCCCGATTCCTTCCATTGTAGGAGCTTGGCCAAAACGCTCAGTTGTTGATGGGGTCTCCCATAGTTCATCTGGCCCATCCATATCTCCTGCTTTCTCTGAGCTCCAGTTGCTTTAGTTTTTGCACCTCTTGGTTGTGCAGCTCTTCCATCTGCTACCGAAGTTCTTCTTGGTTCCTCATCAAATCCTGCCTCATTAGCATGACTTGGTGCTCAGGGATAGCAGCCTCCATCTCCATCTCCAGTTCCTCTCAATGAGCTTCCTTGATGTTGTGGTCCACTTGGTCCAGCTGCTGATTTTCCATCTGTGACTACCTTCCAGCGCATGGCATATGCATACTCAAAGAAGCCAGGCTGTGCAAATTAGGGTGGCAGCTCTCATTCCTGTGAAATTGCTGGTTCTGTATAACCAGCTTCTCTGGAAGCCTCCCCCCACAACCACTTCAAGCTGACCTTGTGGTTCAAACAGCTTAGCAGTCTGGCACATTATGACATAAATAAAACTCTGCAAGAAAAAAATTTCCAACCACGAATCATGTACCCAGGAAATTGTCCATCAAATATGATGGAGAAATTAGGACATTTCCAGATAAACAAAAATTAAAAGAATTTGCAAAAACCAGACCAAACTTGCAAAAACTACTAAAGGGAGTTCTTTGGACAGAGAACCAACAACAGAAGACAACAACCTGAGACTAACATACATGAAAACATCGTCCAAAACTCACTCAGACTTGAGAAGTATTCAAAGTAAACCAGTCTCTTCCTGACCAGTAAGCCTGGTCTTTTAAAATAACCTTGGGTTTTGTTCCACATATTCTGTTGCTCTACCTGGGACCTTTCAGAGCAGTTGGTCGTGGTAGCTGGGCACCATCTAGTTCTTCAGTTCTCAGGGTCATGAAGACTGATGTTCACATTTTCCTTTAGTCTGTTGGACTAATTGATTACAGGCATCTTCCGTTCTCATCACTCTTCTTTCTTCTACACATGGAGACACCAATAGCTACACCTTAAACAGGCACTCATGAGCACCCCCCCTTTTTTTTTTTTTTTTTAAGTTTTATTGTGAATTGAGTGATAGTTTACATGGGGGAACATCAGTTTTAAACTCATCATTTCATTGCAATAATTACAATCTCCTCTATGCATCATCATTCAATAGTATTTTTGTTGTTGTTGTTGTTTTTGATGTACACAAAAACACTCAGGAATAAATAAGATCTTAAACAACCCAAGGGCACATTCTGCAAGCCTGCCTACTGGCCACCAGAACTTAGTCCCTGTATTTCCATGAGTCTAGAGTTCTCAGCTGCTCTATTTCTCTATGTCATCATCTTTGCCTCTATCTCTGGTGTCGTTGCTTTTCTGGATAGGGTCCCACATCTGCTCATGCTCTTCTCCCTTGATGGTCCTAGGGTCCTCTGTTTCCGGAATGTAAGATTAACTATTCCCCTCTTTATGTTACAAAACTTCTACCTTTACAGTTGTGACAGTTACAATTAGTCATGATATTACTCACTGCAATTACTCACTGTTGAATCATAAGAATCTTATCCCCATCTCCTTTCACCAGACCCATCTAGATAGGATGAAAACTATTCAGTGGGGATTGTACCTTCCCCCACACTCGGATACTAAACTCCCTCTTGAAAACTTATAAGCCAGTCACTTCATGCCTTTATAGCCCCTCTCATTTTAGGTAGCCAATGTCTAAGTTGCCCATCCCTATCAACTCTATATACAGAGGGAATAGGATTGATTCTTGATGTGGAGAGTCCTTCCCTCTCAGTTGGTATTTTGAGCTACTACATCCATAAGTATATGTCAAGTTCATCAAATTATAGCAATTTACACTTGCTTCCTTTATTAAAGAATTAATTTTTTTTTCCTCTAGTAGAGTTCTGATCATCCAGCCATAGAAACTAGATTGAATGAGTACTATCTACACGTTTTGGTGTTCTTGTGCATCTCCCCTCACGTCATATGAATTGGGTGTTTCGCTCTCAGCTCTAGCCCTCTGTAGCTATGTCTTTGTCCATGAGCTCAGGAGTCCCCAGGTCTCACCACACAATGGGCCAACCAGCCCTTCCTCTTTTCTCTCACATCTCTAGGTCGACTATGGAACGTGGTAGAAGTTGGCCCATGTCTTTGTTGCTGCCTTTCCCCCTCTTCCACTCACCAGGCGACCAACGTGGCCGCCAGCAAGTTTACATGCCTGCTCATGTGTTCTCTTTGAGTTTCATTCTTGGAGGGGGGTTTATCCTTAAGATACTTCATTGCTTACCTTGATGGCTCCCCAGCGAACACCTTACTTATTCTTCTAGTAGCCAGTCAGACTGCCATTTTTGTTTTGGATTTTTCCTGCTGGTCTTTTAAGAAGAAAGCTGCTCTAGCTGCTCCAGGCTGGTCTGCTTGTCCTTTCAGTGGGAATGTCCCACCTCAGAAGGTTCTGAATGGGGCTCAGAATTCCACCTAAGGTCCTATAGACTACAAAGGCTCCACAGGAGGCCTATTTCACTGGGCAAGTTCTAGAACCCCGTCTAGGTATTCCAATCAGTTATAGGCTGAAGATGGGCTTATAAGTTTCTGTAATCATATTTCCTGATAGTCCTCTCTATCCCACTCAGGTGTCTATTTTATAATAGTAGGCAAGGGAAACCAATATCCATAAGACAGTCAAGTATTTTAACATTATTTCCCCTCTTACCCATTCAGACTATGCCTTGATCCCTGTTGTCTCAAGGTTGAGCATGCATCACTATTTACCTCTATCCCATTTAGCCTATGCAAACCTGCCTCAGTGGTCCCCTATTTATCTTGTTCTTCCATCTCCCTCCCTCTTCTTGTGTATTGCCCTCCTCAACACCCGAACTATGATGTCTCTATTCCATACCCTGTGCTTTATCGCCCCCCCACCCCCATCCCCCGGGTAACCAACAAAGAATTTTTTTTTTCCATTTTAGTATGGATATCTTTTCTTAAACTTTTACAAGAATGGTCTTATGCAATATTTGTCCTTTTGTAACTGACTAATTTCACTCAGCATAATGTCCTCAAAGTTCATCCATGTTATGTGGTGGCTTACAGCTTCCTTATTATTCTTCAAGATAGCATAATATTCTATTGTGTGTATGTAACAAAGTTTGTTTATTCCTTCTTCTGTTGATGGGTACTTTGGCTATCACCATCTTTTTTCTATTGTGATAGTGCTTCTATGAACATTGGTGTGCATTTAATACCCCAAATTCTATTCACCAAAGTAGGATGTAGAATATTGTCTTTGTGGACTATGTTATGCCAATTGACCATGGTGTTCCTTGAAACTATGGATCTGAGCCCCCAGGTTCAGCTAAGCTACTCGATGCCTTAAGATATATGATAATGTCTAAGAAGCATTCATCATTTTGCCCACTGTATTGCTCCACCACACTCATAGCAGTGTTTTCAGGAAAGGTAAATATTCATGTACAAATATCCTCTTTCAAACTCTTGTGTGTGTGTATATATATATGTTTTAATTAAGTGTCTTCGAGTCAGTTCTGACTTATAGTAACCTGTATTGGGTTTCCAAGGAGCTTCTGGTGAGTTTGAACAACTGACCTTGCAGTTCAGTGCTTATCCTACAGTGTCACAACACCAAGATATATATGTATATATATATATATCTTTGTCACGTCACAACATTATATATTCCACTTTTCCTCCCATACTCATTCACCATGTGTCCCTGTCCATGTATCTACCTGCAGAACATTGTTGTTCCAAGGTTGTATATATATATATATGTTGTTGTTGTTAAGTGCCATCGAGTCGGTTCCGACCCATAGCGACCCTGTAACAGGGTTTCCGAGGGTATAAATCTTTACGGGAGTAGAAAGCCTTATCTTTCTCCCGTGGAGCGGCTGGTAGTTTCGAACCGCTAACCTTAAGGTTCACAGCCCGATTCGTAACCACTACGCTACCA
>NW_006408739.1:2542414-2558293 GCF_000296735.1 Chrysochloris asiatica
ATACCTCCTTGTGCCTTCACCTGTCTTCATCAGTTTTCTGCCAACCTTCCTCTTGTATATTGTCCCTCCCCTGCTTGTATATTGCTCTCTCTGTCATCCAACTTAACATGTCTTCTCTCTGGTCAGTGAACTACTCTCCCTTCCCTCTATCCCACTGCAAACCATCAAAGAATGCTTTTTTTACTCTTTCAAACTTTTATATATTTGTGGAATATATAAATACATATGTCCCATTCTTGCTTCCTTACTCATTTAGCCTATGACTCAATCCATGTATTTATGCACAGAATACTGTTGTTTCAAGGTTGTGTATATATCACTATTTACATCTTTTCTGTCTTTTTAATGACCTTTGGCATTCTTCCTGTATGTTGTTCTTGATGCCATCCCACATCTATTCAAATCTTCAGATTTCTGTTGCATCAAATCTGTTCTTGATATGTTCTGTAAATTGAAGTGGGATATGTTCAAGGTCATATGTTGACTCTAGTGGACTTGTTTTAATTTTTTCAGCTTCAGTCTGAATTTGTATATGAGCAATTGATGGTCATTTCCACAGTCTGCTCCTGGCTTTGTTTTGTCTGATGATTTTAGTTTTTCCACTGTCTCTTCCTACAGATGTATTCAATTTGTTTCCTATATATTCCATCTGATGAGGTTCATATGTATAGTCACCTTTTATGTTATTTTTTAAAAGGTATTTGCAATGAATAAGACATATGTCTTTGCAAAAATTCTATCATTTCATCTCAAGCATCATTTTGTCACCAATGCCATGTTTTCCAACTACTGATCCTTTTTGTTTCCAACCTCTGCATTCTAATCACCAGTAATTATCAATACATTTTGATTGCATGTTTGATCAATTTTAGACTGAAAAAGTTGGTAGAATTCTTCAATTTCATCATCACTGGCTTTAGTAATTGGTGCTTAAATTTGAATAATAATGGTCTTCCTTGTTGTTGTTGTGAAGTGCTGTCAAGTCGGTTCTGACCCATAGTGACCCTGTATAGGGTTTCTGTGAGCTTGAACCACCGACCTTGCAATTCAAATGGCTTTGCAGTCTGGTGCATTAACCCATAGCGCCACGTCTTCCTTGTAGGCATATGGATATTATACTATCACAGACAGCATTATCCATGAAGATAGATCTTGAAATGTTCTTTTTGATTATGAATACAACATCATTCCTCTTGAATTTGCCATTCCTGGCATAGTTAACCTTAGGATTTTCTGATTCAATATGTCCAATAGCAGTTCATTTCAGCTCACTACTTCCTAGGATATTGGTTTTTTATGCATTCCATTTCATTTTTGACAATTTCCAATACTAGATTATACTTTGGACATTCCATTTTCCAATTATTAATGTATGTTTGCAACAGTTTTCTCTCATTTTGAGTTGTTCCCACCAGCAAATGAAGTTTCTGATAGCTTTACTTCATTTGCGCCATCAACTCTATTTTGAGGAGGAAGTTCTTTTGCCATTGTATTTTGACTATCTTCCAACTTGAGGGGCTCATCTTCAGGTTCTATATCTAACAATATTCTGGTGCTATTCATATTGTTTTAGTCTTTTGGCACTATATCTGATAACGTTATGTGACTATTCATAAGGTTTTCAGAGTTCAAACATTCAGAAGTAGTCTACCTCCCCTCCTTCCTAGACTCCCTTAGTCTGAAACCTGTTCATCATGGGTGATGCTACTGGTATTTCAAATACCTGTGGCATAGCTTCCAGCAACACAACAAGTAAGGCACCACAGTAGGACAAACTGATAATTGACTTTGTTATGTAAATTGACCTAAATGCCCTTTGTTAGTGTACTTTTGTTTAGTTGTTGGTTCAGAGGAAATGTTGGGCTAAAAGACAGCCCATTACTATATTTTCACATATAACACATCTACATAAATAATGTGTACATGCATGCACAGGAACTAACAAACAAGGGGGTTGTGCAGTTGGCAAAAAAAATGTATAACACATGCATCATTTGCATAAAATTTGGTACTTCTAATTGCCAAATACTTCAGAAAAATCTGGTGACAAGATTGAATAAAAGTGGTAGTAATGTGCAACCTATACTTCACTATTGTCTCCTTGTTTATAGGAAACTTGAAAGAATGGCTGCTTCCCTGTGAAAACGCTTGATGTGTTTGTATTTATGGTGAGTTTGACTGCTGGAAAAACTAATTATATCTGAAATAGAACTGAGAATTTAGTGAAAATAGCAATTGCACTGCAAGGAAAACAGTGAGTCTAAAACCCAGTGCCCTTGTGGACTAAATGTAAAGTACAGCACAGTTCCTCATTCTGAACTTACTGACTTGGAATCATGGGTAAAGGAACTTACTTATTTCTTTAATTTATCTGATTCACACTTGATAAATCAAGTACAGCCCAGGAGTCAGACATGAAATTATAGGAAATTTGTTCACACTAAGAGAGAGCGTTTCTCAGAGAAGATATTTTGCTGCTTTGGTGAAAAGCTGTTTGGGCAAAGTTTAGGGCCCCGTTAAACTGGGTCTTTAATCAATGCAATCCTAGGAGCAGCTGTCTAATTCTACTCACTTGATAGATCTTGATGTTTATTAAAGAGGCTTCACTCATATGTGATAATATTTACATGACTGAAATTAAATAGTTTGTTGAGGGATTGGTGAGATGATACAATCCTGGAATCTTTCAATTTTATGCAGTTAAGTCACATAGTCTCTTAGGTTTTGATCCTTATGTGTACTAAACCCACTGCTGTCAAGTGTATTCTAATTCGTAGCCACCTTAATAGACAGAGGAGAATATCTCCATTTGGTTTCCAAGACTATTTATCTTTGCGGAAGCAAACTGTCACATCTTTCTCCTACAGAGCTGCTGGTAGGTTTGAAAGCCCTACCTCTGGGTTGACAGTCAAGTGCTTAACCACTGTACCATCAAGATTCCTCCTTACATGTAAGATGGGACTAATATATTTGTCTTACCTACAACACAGGATTGTTGAGAGGACCAATTATGTAATGTAATGCAAAACTGTAGATAAATATGGGATTTTCTTTACTGCAATAGCATTAAATCACTTTCTTCTCAAAATTATTATTATGACTTTACTTCCTGTCAGTCACTGGACATTGAGAAGACCTACAGGACTACCAGAAACCCTTGCTGTTGGTGTTAGGTGCCATCAAGTCAGTTTCAATTCATAGCAACTCCACGTGATAGAGAGGTTTCTAGACTGTAATCTTTACAAGAGCAGATACCCACCAGCTGCTCCTTGGAAACCCTGTAGAAGGTCTCTATGAGTCAGAACTAACTCTACGGATGGTGCTTTACAACAATAACAATAGATATCTGTATTGGTATGTTGTTAAGTGCTATTGAGTTGGTTCTGACTCATAGCGACTCTATACATGGTTTCCAAAGAGAGGCTGGTGGGTTTCAACTACTGATTTTGTGGTTAGCAGTCCAGTGCTTACTTATCCTACAGTTCCACACCTGGACTTTAGGTGTAGGCATGTTATTGTTGTTAAGTGCTGTTGAGTCAGTACACTCCTCCAGGTCATGATGTTTCTGTTTGCTTGGATGAATTCTTTTAAGGGCTGAAATTGATGAATGACTCCCTTGACTGCCTTGCCACCCTCACTGTGTCTTTTTATTTTCTAACTATAGGGGGCAGGAAAAATGACTCATTATTCAACATGAGCTGAAATGAGAATGCCAAACATAATGACCTTGTATAGGGTTTCCAAGGAGCAGCTGGCAGATTTGAACTACTGACCTTACAGTTAGCAGTGCAGTGCTTATCCTACATATCAGGACTCCAGGTCTAGGTTGAGGTATAGCTCAGGGGACAGATCAATTAAGTGGGAGATGTGGATGTCATAGACTGGAAGTTTCTTGGATCTTGACTTATCTCCTTGCTATTCCTCAAAGGAGCTCTGGTAGCGTAGTGGTTACGAATCGGGCTGAGAACTGGAAGGTCAGCAGTTCGAAACTACCAGCTGCTCCGCTGGAGAAAGATGAGGCGATCTGCTCCCGTAAAGATTTACAGCCTCGGAAACCCTATTCAGGGTCGCTATGGGTCGGAACCGACTCGATGGCACTTAACAACAACAACAATTCCTCAATGGCTTTGTAGTACTGAAGGAAGTCTCCACTGCCATGGGACCTCCCTGGCAGAGAGCAAACACCCTCACCCCCTAGAAGAGTTCGAAGGTGTTACTACTGTGAATCACTGAAATGAATCCTCCCAGTGTCCTTCAGAGATGCTGGCAAGATTCCTCTCAGGGGGTTGACACAAAAATGGAAAATCCATACTCTTGTTCTCTGTCTCACTCCAACAATTGACCCTATTCCTTTATAGGACTCATTAGCAAGTGGTGGATGCAAGCAGCAAGACGAGCAGATAAACAATTCAGTGAGAAATATATTCCAGGAAACAAAGTGGATATGACTGGAGAGGTCTTTGATAAATAAACTCTGCACAAATACTTGCTACACTGTATTGAGTACACTAAAGCTAATTTATTCTTATTTTTTTAAATGATTTTTCATGAGAAGATGGCTGAGGGGGAGATAAAAGTTCTGGGGAGATCAGTCTCAAAGTTACATCTAAATAACTTCTCTGGAGAAAATGCATTTTTAAGCTGATTATTGGCTCACTGAGTTTCTTTGGCCTTGGGATACAGCTGGTACCATTATGTGCTTTGAGGCTTCATTCTCTCTCAGATTGGAAGGGTGAAGATTCAGTTCCTATGAAAAGAGCTTGAGAAAGTCTTATGTTTTCAGCATACTCCTCCAGGGTATGATGTTCCTATTTGGTTGGTTGAATTCTTTTAAGGGCATGCCGAAATTGATGAATGACTCCCTGACTATCTGCCTTCCTACCCTCACTGTGTCTTTTATTTTTTAACTATATTTAAAGCACATAAAAATCAAACAGTACCCAAACAAAACTCAAAAAAGCCCTATAAAGTCTCTTCCCACAACACTCTATAGGCAAGTTGTCTTCTCTACAGTCACTGGTAGTAGTTTCTTGTGAAACTAAGCAAATCTTAAAAATTTAAAGTAGATATAGCCATCTAAGTCTTCTTAAGGGCTACATAGTATTTCGTTTTTCTGACATACCACAATTTATACAATCAGTTCCTGATTGGTGTTTGGGTTATTTTGTCTTTTCTGAAGTGTTTTAAAGTGGAGGTGTGAAGTAACTGGGATTTGATTTGTTTGCGAGGACATGAAGCTCCTAGATAATTGAGAAAATTGAGGGTCATCTATGGAGGTTGGGTAAGAAAAAGAGGACTGGGAGGAATCTTGCTGTGTGGATGATTCCATGCTCTCCTCTGCCTCTTTAGAAAATCATTAGTAAAGTTAGCATTGCTGGGAAATCCTTTTGGACTTCATTCATTTAGCATTTTAGAGCATACCTTCTATTTGCCAGGCACCATTTTAGGAGTAGGGAAGACAGAAGTGAACAAACCCAAATCCTTGCTAATGTGGTATTGATGCTCAGTGGAAGAAAATGAAACAACAGACAAATAAATACATAGATTCTCTGAAGACAGAGAATACTGGAGGGAGTTGGAAATGTCTTCCTTAGGATGCCATGTTGTGTGAGGTCTTATTGAAGGTGCACTCAGGGCAGGTGCTAAGGCTGCCTGGAAGTACCACTACTGTCTCAGAGTCACCTGGAATGCTTTGGCAAGCCTCTTACTCCATACCCACCCACTTCCCACACAGACCTCCCTCCATCTGGACTTTGTCAGCAGTTGCTGCCTCTGTAGTCAGGAATGGAGGTGCTGTCTCCCTCCAGCGTGTGTGAGGAACTAGTGGGGAGGGAGGGACAGGAAAGGGGAGAGACTTCAAGAAAGGGAAGGGTAGCCTTGGGGCAAATGTGAATATTCTACCAACAAATTAATTCAACATCATTGAATCACCAAGGGCTTCTCATCATTCACTGTTTAGCAGGGGGCAGGAAAAATGATTCATTATTCAACATGAGCTGAAATGAGAACGCCAAACTTTGTAAAACATGCAAGGTTACCTACTATGGTAACTGCTCACAGAGTTTTAATGTGTCTGCAGCATGGCTAATTAATTTGCTCTGAGCTTCATTGGCATTCCTGTTTGAGATGATTGTCTTGGTAACTGAAGGCACCACAGAGAGCAAGAACAGCAGAAATGCCATCTAGGGCTGCTGTAGCAATAGGAGCATTTCTTAGGGTATTTCCAGCATCACCATCAAGGAGCATGCCTTTTGCCCCTCTGCAATTTTTTGTCAGACTTGCAGGCTGGACAGGGATTATTACCAGAAGGTGGGGCCATATAGTGCTGTATAGTGTCATGGTTTAGAATCTATCAGGCCTGAACTCTAGTAGTGAGGTTTGGTAGTGTGCATTTACTAGTAGCCATTCTGGGAACTCAGGTATTTAATATCACTGTTTCCTCACCTGTGTCATTAGCATAACTTTAGTATCTACCTCAGAGAGATGATAAAAAGATGACATGAAACGTACATGTGTTTGTTAGCACCTGTTCCACAGTAGATCTCAGTAAATAGAGCTGCCCTCTTTATTATTACCACCATTATTAACATCATCATTATCACCAACTTTTCCCCTTTGTCTATCTGTACATGGTGTGGTGCTGTGGGCTAATGCATCAGACTGCAAAGTCAATTGAACTTCAAGTTCCGTGGTCAAGCTCACCAACTGCTCCTTGGAAACCCTATATAGGGTCGCTATGGGTTGGAATAGACTCAACGGCACTTAACAACAACAACAACAACAACAACTGTACATGGAGGACTTCTGGTGTGGTGCTGTAGGATCAGCACTGAACTGTGAACCACAAGGTCAGCAGTTCAAATCCACTAGTTGCTCCTCAGAAACCCTGTATGGGGTCGCTATGAGTCAGAACCATTCAACTGTACTTAACAACATCTGCACATGGTGGCCTGGTTTGGCACTGTGGAATAATGCACTGGACTGCAAGGTTGGTTTGAACTGCAAGGTTGGCAGTACAAACTCACCAGCTGCTCTTGGAAACCCTAAACAGGGTCGCTATGAGTTGGAACCGACTTGATGATACTTAACAACCAGCAACATCTATTCATGTGGTTTGTGTTTTGTGATTTGAAGTTTTGTGTTATAACAGACAGTGCTAGCACATCTGTTTAGGTCTCAAAGAAATTAGGTGACCTGATCCCTGGTCCAGGTTTTGTTGATGACTAGCCATGTGATTGGAGCCAGTCTCTTCATCTCTCTGGGCAACAATCTCCATTTTGGTTGGATAGAGAGACTGAGATTAATGATCTGTAAGGTGGGGCACTGTGGGTTAATGCACCAGACTGCAAAGCCATTTGAACTGCAAGGTTGGCAGTTCAAGCTCACCAGCTGCTCCTCGGAAACCCTACACAGGGTCGCTATGGGTTGGAACTGACTTGATGGCACTTAACCACCACCACCACCACCACAACAACAAGGACTCTTCATGATCTGAGGTGAGTGGCATTTAAGTGAGCATAGCTATGCAAGGACTCTGGTAACGTAGTGATTACGAATTGGGCTGATAACCTCAAGGTTGGCAATTCTAAACTACCAGCCGTTCCGTGGGAGAAAGACGAGGCTTTCTGCTCCCATAAAGATTTACAGCCTCGGCAATCCTGTGCAGGGTTGCTATGAGTTGGAACCGACTCCACGGTACTAAATAACAACATGCAAGGACTCCTGGTGTGGCGCTGTTGGATCAGCTCTGTTCTGTAAACCACAAGGTCGGCAGTTCAAACTCACCAACTGTTCCTCAGAAATCTTTGGGAGTTGGAACTGACTCCACCACACTTAACAACAACATGCGAGTTAGGATGCATTTGATGGCAAGCAGCTAATGATCAAAATCAGTTGTCTTCGGATCAGTTCTGATCATGGAGATTCATGGAGATGCAATGTGTACTGGAGCAGAACTGTACTCTGTAGGGATTTCAGTGTTTGATTTTGTGGGAGTAGATTGCCAGGCCTTTCTTCTGAGTTGCTCCTCAATGGAATTGAACTTCTGACCTTTTAGTTAGCAGTTAAGTGTGTTACAGTTTGTACCACCCACAGTCTTCAAGTAACCAATTAACAGTGGCTTATTTTTATAAAATGTTATTTATGTTAACAAGGGATGGGTTTATTATTGTTGTTGTTGTTGCTAAGTGCCATTGAGATGGCTTCGACCCATAGTGAGCTTGAACCGACCTGTGTTCAAACCAACTTTGCAGTCCAGCACATTAACAAACAGCAACATACCAGGACTCCAGGTTTATTATTAGTGTTTACAAATTAATAAATAATTTAAACTTTATTCAGCTTTAATATAGTAGCTATTACCCATGTAAATAAAAGCTTTTTTGTATCTTCATTAATTTCTAAGAAGGTTAAGGGTCCATAGACCATAAAATCTGAGAGCTAGCACGCTATCCTCTTGTCAATCTCCTAAACAGGAAGACTGGCGCTAGACTAGCCCATGGCAGGTTCTGTGGGTCAGTGATGCCATCAAATCTTCAGGCTCTTTTCACCTTTCTGCTCCATGTCTTCAGCCTAATGTGCCAGGGGGTTCATGATCACAAGAGGCAGCATTATATCCAGACACCCCATTCTCTCACTGACTTTAGGGCCAAGAGTTTTTTTTGGTGTTCAGTTGACCACTGGTCAGAAACTGAATGAGGCTGTCTGCATAGAGGATTTTTTCAAGAGAACTTTTTATAAGAACAGATAACCCCTTAGTGTGAAGTAGTCACAGGGTCCACTGGGGCTCAATTGGAGGCTCCCCACAGAAGGGTTGCTAAAGGAACCTCAAAAGTGCACTGTAAGGGCTTTGGGGCTTTTGAACACTTGATATTCATAGAGGCCCAAAGCCGTTTTATAATAAAAAAACTGTATCCCTTTCTTCCTGCCTAAATCAAACTGGGAGTAGCCACAAAGAACAGCTAGAGAGAATAACAGACGAAAAACCCAATTGTAACCAACTTCCTCACTGTAAGTCTCCCAGCTTGAGTTAGGCCTGATCTGGGGGAAGGGAGATATTTTAAATTAGCTGATAATCTCGAATTTTGATATTAGATTGGGCAAGCGCTATTATCTAAAAGTGACCAGAGGAGCTTTAGAACTTACATTCTAGATTTTTTTCTAGAGATTGGGATTTTTTTTTTTTAAAAGATACTGGATATTGAAAGGTACACTCATGAAAAAGAATGGAGTAGTTTTCTTTTTGTATCCCCTGAGTACAGCTCATTCAATAATCTACTTACATGTGCATAGTGTTCCCAAGTTGGAGGTTTCTCAAAAAGAGAAGTGATGCCTCATATATTTTTGTACCTCCAGAGCTCCTAGCTTAGTATTTAAAAAAAATATTTATCCTTTGATTTAAAGGAAAATGAGACTATAGCATGAATGCCAGAGCCTGGGTAATTGTCAGCCTGGGTAAATATCTAGTACTTTACCAGCAGATGTGTCTGATGTTGTTGCTAAGTGCTCTAGGTTCTGACTCAGAGCAACCCTGTATAGGGTTTCTGAGGAGTGACTGGTGGGTTTTAATCATGGACCTTGAGGTTAGAAGTCCAGTGCTTATGCTATGGTACTACACCAGGACTCCAGCAGGTATGTTGAGGCTTTATCAAAAGGCCAAATGAAAGCCACTGCTGTCCATTCTGACTCACAGCAACCCTATGAAACAGAGTCCAACTGCCCATCAGGCTTCCAAAGCTGCAAGTCTTTATAGAAGCAGACTGCCTCATCTTTCTCCCACAAAGCGGTGGTGGGTTTGAACTACTGACCTAACGGTTAGCAGCCAAGCACTTAACCAATGTGCTACCAGGACTCATAAGGTCTATCAATAATTTATAAATTAACAGATACTGCTACTTGTGATGTTCATCTAATAGCTTTCAAATATAATTCTTTCAGAGCTCTTAACAGTTCACAAGAATATTATTAAACAGTAATTAACCTTGTGAACAAAAGAGAAGTCACAAACATTATTTATTACTTTACTAGTCTCAATAAAGACCTAAAGTGCTAATAGCTTCTCATGGAGACAGATGCCGTCAGTTAAGTAAAAACATCATTAAGCTGTACCCATAAGTATCAATAGAGGCAAAAGCTACTAGCTTTCTGATTGCTGACAGACATTAACTGGTTTATGGGTACTCATTCCGGTAGTTTGCTCTTGTATTGTGTTATTTTATGAGTGCCTATTAAACACATACACTCACATGCACATTTATTAACTGGTATAGCTAAGAGACATTTCAAGAATGTCTCACCTATCAGTATTCAAACTGTGGCCCAATAATCTCTAGGGGTTTCTGGAAGTCTCCTAAGGGACTGTCTAGCTATTGAAGGGTCAGGTATATTGGACAGATCTGTGGGAATCCAGGACATTCTGACCTGGCTGTCTTGATGGAGAGTCCCTATGTGGCACAAACCCACTCTAAAAAAAAAGTTCTGGTGACCTACTTCCTAAAAGTCACAACCATGAAAACCCTGTAGAGTTAAGTTCTACTCTGAAACATGTGAGCTGACCGAGAGTCAGAACTGACTCAGTGGAAACTGGGTATTTTTTTTTTTTGATCTTGTTGGAAGGTTCATTTTTGGTTCAGATTTCGATGCAGATATTATGCCATGACATGGTCATGCAAAATGACAAAATAATAAAATCATTGGTCCTTGTCATCAATCTATGTGCAATAGCTCTCCTGATTCTTATTCTGTCCCAACCCATGCCCCAGCTGTGGCGATTTTCATTTTCTATTTTATTTATTTACTGGTTGTATTTTATGTATATTTATTACTTTTACTCAGAAAAATTATCAAAGATTTTTCTTAGTAGTCTGAGTAAACTAGGATAGGTTCTTAGGAGTATCAGCTTTATCTTTCCAAACCAGTATTGCGTAGGAATACATATACATTTCATGTGAAAATATATAATCTGAATGTTCTCAGAGAATGGTTAGAAATTAATTGGCAATTTCCTATCCAGCTTTGAGATGAGAACAAGGGGATTACTTATCGTTACCCACAGTGTCTCTAATTCTCATGGATGAATGAGAATTTGAGATGTGGGTTAGTCAAGTAAATCTTAGAGAATTTTAGTGCTTCATTCCAACTCTAAGGAGCCCTGGTGGCACAATAGCTAAACACTTGTATGCTAACCAAAAGGTTGGTGGCTCAAACCCACTCAAGCATCTCTGTGGGAGACAGAGCTGGTGATCTTTACCCATAAATATTACAGCCAGGAGAACAATATTGGGACATTCTATTCTGTCACGTGGGGTTACTATGAGTCTAAGTCAATTTAAAGGCATTTAACATTAACAACCATGCCATCTCTAAACACTCCCCTCCCCCACATCTTTCAACTCTACTTCAATTCTCCACCATACAATGATGTTAGCAGTAGGGTATAGCTGGGGTATAGATGGGATCCGCTTGTGGGTTTTTCATATTATTTGGTAATTTAAAAAAATCAGGGGCGGGCACGGTAATTTTGTAAAATTTGAAAGTTTAAGTAGATTATACTTCTTGGTCAAAACTGCTACCAGGGAGACTTCCAGTTTTGGAGGTTGCAAAAGCAGAGTCTGGTAGCACAGTCTCCATGGGGAGGGGCTGAAAACTCAGAGAAGCTGCTTTCACAGAATAGCTCCAAAGCTCTGGATCTACCATAAGGTGCAGGACATCAGTTTCCCACACCCACCAGTGGAAAAATCACTGCATAAAGGAAAATATTGTGATTTAGGAATCAATCGGGACATGGAACTCTGTCTGTGGCCACCCCTGGCTAGGCTGAGTTCAGAGGGTGGGGCCACATCCAGATGGATACAGTGAACTGGTGCTAAAACCTGGGCAGTGACATTTGCAAAAAGAGGTGTGGGGGCATTCTACACATTTTTTCCTCCTCTTCCCTGTTGTGCCTTCTCTGCCCAGCCTGGACACCTTCAGGCAGGTGGGCGTGCTCCCCCAAAAGGGTCCAGCATTGAGCCCACAGTTTTTGGCACAGAGAGGAGGAGCTCCATTGGTCCTATGGGCTGATTCTTTGGTGGCTGCTTATGATGTCTGACTCTGGGACTCAGCCCTAAAATTAACTGTGTGGGACACTTTACTCCTGCCTACCCAGCGAGAAAAAAGCAGGTCTGTCCAGACAGACAAACCATATGAACACTCTGTAAAACCCCAACATAAAAGGCAATAGCCAACACCAACTACCCACACAAGGATGCAACTATTTTGAGAATAACGCTGTGCACATGCAGATACCTAATTGACCTTCAGAGACAAAAATAGTAGACAATCTTTCTTCCATTAATTTCTCAATATCTATCTGCATACCTCTACAGTGGTGATAAGAGGAAAGGCCTGAGCGAGTGGCCATCCCTATCCACTGCTGGAGGTTTTTACCGTGCATGCACACTACCTGTGCAGCAAAGGCAGGTCAGTTGGCTATTTTTGTTTTAGAGTGGTGGTTTTTGTCTCTGCTTTTATGTTTTGGGTCCTTTTGATCACACTTTGTTCCTGGAGGTGGGAACTTTTTCTCCCTATATTACTCAAGAAGAGACGGCAATTGTGGCCATATAGCAAAGCTACAAGCATACCCCATAATATTCCACCACTGAGACAAGAGCCAATAACAGCTGCTAGGCATTACATGCGAAAAGGAAAGCCTATCTCCTGATCATATCCACCAGGAGACACTCAGTAAGCTTAAGAACACAGCAACAAACATCCATTTAAGCATTAAAAACCCACCTAACTACTGAAAATGACAAAGAAAATACAACAAAAGAACTCAAAACATGTCCCAAAACAGAAAAGAGTAACTGAGACAAATGTGCTGGGGGCAGACAAAGGCTTTCCAGAAGAGGAAAGAGAAGCAGGTTTTGGATTTGCCTTAGAAGGAATTCAGAAAAATGATATGTAAACAAATTCAAATGCTCTGAAAAGGGGTGGAAGAAAATAAGGAAGAAGTCAGGAAAGTACTAAAGGAGCAATCAAACATGATATTGGAATCAAACAGCATTGGAGACAATTCAGAGCCTGAAGAAAGAGGTCCAGATGATTAATAATAAAATGTCAGAAATGGACAATACACCAAAAGGGCAACGGAGCAGAATTGAAGAGCTGGAAGGAAGAACCAGTAAGCTGGAAGACAAATCTCTCACTACTGCTAAGAAATAAGAGTAAGCAGAAAAAAGGATAAAAAAATTCTGAAGAGAGTCTAAGATTCATGCTGGATAACAAGAAGAGGAACAACTTAAGAATTATTGGCATTCTGGAATAGGAAGAATCAGAGAAATCCACAGAGGAGAAAGTGGAAGAGCTTCTAAAGAAAACTTCCCTAACATCTTGAAGGATAAGAAGATAAACATTCAAGAAGCCGAATGTACTCAAGAAGGGCTAGACCCCAAAAGAAAATCACCAAGACATATCATAATGAAGCTCTCTAAAATCAAAGACAAGGAGAGAATCCTAAAAACAGCCAGGGAAAAGAGAAATGTTGCTTACAAAGGCAAGTAAATCATATAAAGCTGTGACTATTCAGCAGAAACCATGCAGGCAAGAAGGCAATGGGGAGACATATATAAAACCCACCCCCAAAAAAAACCTGCCAAGCAAGAATTGTCTATGGAGCAAAAATGTCAATCAAATACGATGGTGCAATCAAAGCATTCCATGATAAACAGAAACTAAGAGATTTTGTCAAAGCCATCCCAGTGTTTCAAAACATCCTAAAGGGAGTTCTTTGGACTGAAAAACAACAAGAACAGAAAACAACCAGAGATTGACAGACGTGGCAACACCACCTGAAACTCAGAGGACAGATAGCAGATGCCAGAACATAACAAAATTACAACAACAAATTCAAAAGAGCTGGGAGGTCAGCCAAAGATCAAAACAATAACAATGTCAAAGAAGGGGAAAAAATTGGAACAGAGATCTGGGTGGTGAGGAGGTCAGATAGATTACAGGATGCAATAGACTGTCTTAAATGGAAGGAAAATTTAATAGACTATAAGGAACTCTGGTAGCGTAGTGATTGTGAATCGGGCTGTTAACCTCAAGGTCGGCAGTTCGAAACTACCAGTGGTTCCGCAGGAGAAAGATGAGGTGTTCTGCTCCTGTAAAGATTTACAGCTTTGGAAACCCTGTACAGGGTCGCTATAAGTCAGAACTGACTCCACAGCACATAACCACCACCACCATAGGGTAACCCCAAAGAAAGTTAATACTTCACAACTTACCATGAAAATGAACATCCAAGCAAAACAAGGAAACATGAAAATTAAGAAGAAACTGACAAGAATTAGCACAAATCTCACAAACTCAGTACAAGAAGGCATGCCAAACAAAGAACTGAAGAGCACTACAAAAAATTAATATAATGGCAGCAATTAATTCATACTATTGATAATTACATTGAATATCAATGGATTAAATGCACAATGAAGAGACAGGGAGTGGCAAAATGGGTAAGAAAACGAGACCCTTCAATATGCTGCTTGCAAGAGACCTTATACACAACGACAAAAACAGACTAAAAGGTAAAGGATGGAAAAAACATACCCAGCTAACTGCAATAATAAACAAGCAGGAATGGCAATACTAATCTCTGATAAAGTAAACTTTGAAACAAAAACCAATATAAGAGACAAAGAAGGACACTATATCATGATCAAAGGGTCAGTTGAGCAAGACGCCATAGCTATAATAAGTATCTATGCTCCCAATGAAAGAGAACTAAGATATATGAAGCAAACCCTACTAGAATTGAAGAAAGAAATACATAAATCTACAATTATAGTGGGGTTTTTAAATACACAGGGTAGGGAATAGACACAGGAAAGCTTGGGTGCTGGGTGGGATGGGGGCAACAATGCACAAGAAGAGGGAGGGGAATAGAAAAACACGGCGGATGGGAGAACAGTTAGGCAGGTTCACATGGGCTAAGTGGGACAGAGGTAAATGATGATGTATGCACAACCTTGGAATAACAGGGCTTCGGTGTATGGGGATTGAAGCATGGTTTGAAAGGGTAACAGAGGGTAGTAATGTTAAGATGCTTGGTTTCCCTTGCCTACCATTGTGAAATAGACACTGGGGGTGAAGAGTGGGGGTGGGGGAGGAATAACCAGAAACATCACAATAGAAAGCTTTCAAGTCCATCTTCAGCCTATAACTGATTAGAATGCCTTAAAGGGGACTAGAAATTGCACAATGGAACAGACCTCCGATGGCGCTTTTACATTATATAAGACCATAGGTGGAAACCAGAATGCCATCCAGAATTGTCTGAGGTGGGAAATTTCCACTGGAAAGGACAAGTAGACCAGCCTAGAGCAGCTAGAAGAACAGAAGAAACTTCATGAAGAAAGATCAGCAGGAAAAATCAGAAACAATAATGGCAGTATGATTGATTGCTATAAGAACAAGTAAGCTGTTCGCTGGGGAGCCATCAAGGCAAGTAGTCAGGTCCCCTCAGAGCAAACTCCCTTCCAAGACTAAGACTCCAGGGCAATACACGAGCAGGCATGTGGTCTTGCTGGTGACCATGTTGGTCACTGCTAAGGGGAAGAGGGGGAAAAACAACAATGAAGTTGGGATCTAAGTCTGATCACATTCAATAGACTCCTGTGAACCCAGGTGGAGACCTGGATGGCCAGCAATTATGGGACTCCTAGGCCCAGAGGCAGTGACATGGCCACAGAGGACTGGAGTGGATAGTGCAGCATCCAGCTGATATGAAGTGAGGGGAAATGCACAAGTATCCCCAAACTTGCAGATAGTACCCACTTGACCTGGCTTTGATGGCTGGATGATCAGAACTCGACTAGAAGAAGAAAGAAGAGGGAAGAA
>NW_006408739.1:2563732-2571712 GCF_000296735.1 Chrysochloris asiatica
AGGAAGGTAGAATCTCCACTGAGTAGTATCCAATCTGTCTAGGAGGGGCTGATGAAAAGAGATGCAGATAGGTCTCTTACAATACAATAGTGAATTATTGTTATCAGGACTGATTGTAAGGGTTAGTAATGTAAAGATAGATGTTTTGTGGCAAAAAGAGGGGAGTGATTAACTTTGCAGAGGTCCCTGGGAACATCAAGGAAGAATAGCTGAGAGTGGAACTCTACCCAGAGAAGCAGTAATGCCAAAGATGGAGGCAGAGACTGTGACGTGGAGAGATAGAGCAGCTGGGTACTCTGGACTCAGGGATGGAGAGGGGCTGTATGCTGACCACGGGGGGAGCGGGGGAGGGAGGGAGAGGAGGCAGACTTGCAGGGTATACCCTTTGGTTGGTTGATGATGCATGGAGGGGATTATAATTATGGCAAGGAAATGATATACAATAGGATGAATGTGAAGCTAATGTTCTCCCATGTAAACTATCATATAATTCATAATAAAGCAATTTTAAAAAATGGGCACAGGACATGAACAGACAATTCCACAAAGAGGTGATCTGGGCAGCTTACAAGCATATGAGGAAATGTTCACGATCACTAGCCATTAGAGAGATGCAAATCAAAACAACGATGAGATATCATCTCACACCAGCAATAACAGCAAAGATTAGAAAAGTAAAGGACAATAAATACTGACAAGGATACGGAGAAACTAGGATGCTCCCACATTTTTGATTGGATTGCAAAATGGTCCAAGCACTCTGGAAAGCAATATGGTGCTTCCTCAGAAGGTTGGAAATCATAATACCTTATGATCCAGCAATTTCTCTACTTGGTATTTACTTACAAGAAATACGAGCCATAACACAAGTAGATATATGCACACTAATGTTCATAGCAGCACTATTTACAATAGCAAAAAGATGGATACAGCCTAAGTGCCCATCAACTGAAGAATGGATAAACAAACTGTGGTACATACACACAATGGAATCTATGCTACCTTGAGGAACAACAACGAAACTGCAAGCCACCACATAACATGGATGAACCTTCAGAACATTATGCTTAGTGAAATTACTCAGTCACAAAAGGAGAAATACTGCATAGGACCATTATTGTAAAAGATTAAGAAAAAGAACCTACCCTAAAAGGGGAAAAAACAAAACAAACTGTTACCAGGATCAAATTGTCACTTATCTTATTCTGGATCCCCAAGTTTACTTCAAACAGAATTTATCCCTGTTTATGTAAGCTTTGGGGAGAGTAAACGTCCACAATAAAATAGATGTTTTAAAACTCCTAAGAGTACTCCTTGTTTAACGACTTCATTTTTCTGTGTGGAATTAAAGACCCAGAGGATGAAAAGAACACTGTCCTTAGAGTCATATGGGCTGCAAGTGTGTCCCATGTCTGTCCACACCAGTTCTGGGACTACAAGCTGTGCCCGAGGTCATTACCCTCTAGTTTCTTTATTGGTAATCCAGTGATAGTAATACATCTACTAACTGTTAGAATTGTTACAAGTATAAAAAATGTCTCAAAATAGGTCTAAAGTTCATTTTATGGTATTATGATATTTTTTCAACGTATATTTGAAATTGCCACTCTACATGAGAAGTGAACAGGAAAAACAGGTAATTATAAACCTGAGCTAGAAGGCATTTACTCCTACCCCATGCGCACCCCCAATTACAATTTTTGCTACCTAAGGAGCTACTGATGACAAATAAAACAAAACAAAAACAAAACACTGTAATTCAGAGTTTCAGAAAGGTGCATAAATAGACAGCTATGAATAATAGGATCAGTTTAGAGCAGAGCTGGTAGACTCACAAGCTTAAAGAGGCCAAACAGTTAATATAAACAAATGAAGCAGGTTAAGAGTAAGAAAAATAGGAGCAGAAACAGTGGGAAATGGTAATTGACAGAATGGTTGGATTATATTGTAGTAGCCTATTGGCACAAGTGGTTTGTGATCTGCTTCTAACATAAAGGTTGCTAGTTTGAACCCTCATGTGACTCTGGAGAAGAAAGACCTGGTGATCTGCTTCCATAACAATTGTTGTTGTTATTAAGTGCTATCAAGTTGGTTCCAATCCATAGAGATCTTGTATAGGGTTTCCAACGAGCAGCTGGTGATCTTGAACCACCAACCTTGCAGTTCAAACCAACTTTGCGGTCCAGTGCATTAACCCACAGTGCCACACCAAGACTCCACAAAGATTACAGCCTACAAAATCCTAAAGAGTAGTTCAACTCTGTAACACATGATTGTTATTGTTGATAGGAGAACAAAACACTCCTATGCCATCATCACAATTGCTATGTTTGAGCCCATTGCTTCTGCCACTGTGTGCATCCATCTCCTGGGAGTCGGGGGTGGGTGGGTCTTTCTCTTATTCACCGACCCTCCACTTTACCAAGCATGAAGTCCTTCTCCAGGGACCTCTTGATAACACATCTGAGGTATGAGAGATGAAGTCTTGCCATTCTGGCTCCTAAGGAGTATTCTGGTTGTACTTTCAACACAGATTTGTTTGTTCTTCTGGCAGTGCATGGTACTTTTAATATTATTCTCCAACACCATAGTTCAAATGCATCAATTCTTCTACAGTCTTCCTTATTCATTATCCAACTTTCACATGCATATGATGCAGATGAAAATATCATGACTTGGGTAAGGCACACCTTAGTCATCAAACTATATCTTTGCTTTAGTACCTAAAGAGGTCTTGTGCAGCAGATTTGCCTACACATGAGGTCGCTGTGAATTGAGGATCAACTTACAGCAGCTAACAGTTGTGATTCTAGTGAATGGGACAGCAGTCTTTGTATCTATTTATGCTTTTCAGTTGATTGCTGATGGTTGCCCTGCAGTGATGAAAGTTCAACAGACTAGATCTTTTAAGAAAGAAATCTAGATTTGCATATGAATTATTCTTGTATCATTATCAAATTCCAGTGGCTTAACACAAAAGGCTTATTTCTCCTTCATAAAAAGTCATCTGGGAGTGGGCAACTGACCAGAGCAGCTTTTCTCTCTGCATGAACCTAACAAACAATTTGGGTTCCACTGTCTCAAAACCCAGTTTCCATGTTTCCAGTGGCTGAGAAACAGAGAAGCAAATAATACATAGGAGCATATTCCTGTCTTCAACTAAGACACATGTCATTTCTGCTCATAGTCCAGAAGACCTCATGTGGCTTCACCTAACTACTGAGAAGTTGGAAGGTATGTCCTGAAGAGAGTGAATAACTGGATCTTTGTGACTAGTAATTTCTACTCTCTATCCCGATTTCTACTTTCTACAACAAAACAGTTTTTTGGTGAATTTGAGACCGTGTGTGTATGTGTACAACCTGAATTTATATTCAGCCTAGCAACAAGCATTGCTAAATTATTTGTATTCAATACACTTAACTCATGTGCATATGATTTAAAAAATAATATATCCAGAAGCTTTCAACTACATTTCTCTCAGAATATATATCGTATTAACTTGACTTGTGGGTCATATTCAAAATTATTCTTAAAGAACACTCTTGGTTGGTTTCATTGAGCCAAAAATTTTTTGAATATTCTAAAAAAGTCAGAGTAAGAAATGAGACAAATTGTACTGTTCATGTACTGTGGCATAAGCTAGAGAAATACAATTGGGCTTCAGGCCAAATTCTGAAGGCAATTGGAACTGCTTATGTCAATTGGGCATAATTACTCCTCAGCTCCTGTTGACAAAAATAAAAATTGGTGGTGATCCACTTCCCCGTGCCTGGGATTCAGAGAGAATACTTGGGCTCCCGATCACAGCAGATGGGTATGTGCAGAAGCCACTGATGTGTCATTTGTGGGGAGCAGGGAATCCTCCAGTCTGGAGGAGTCCTTGTGTAGCAGTTGCCTTGGACCATCTGTCTATGGCTGAGGACAGTACCAGACACTCATAAATGTTTGTGGAATGAAAAACAAAATTTTCCTAGATACCTTCATTGCCAGGATGCCCACCTCTTCCTTTTCCCTGTCTACCCATTCTCTGGAGACCGTGGGAAGGTACAAGATCTGTACTGACCAGGATAAGATTCTGCCCTACATTGATCTATTCAGCACATCCTTATTGAGCCTACTAAGCGCTAGATACTGTGCTAACTAATAAGATGTCTTGCTAATGAGAACCTCACGTGGAAAGCATTTGACCAGAAAAGAGGAAGATGTCTGAATAAGACAGTGAAAGTAATAACAGTGTCAGCAAGGGAAGAGACAGGTGAGACAGCAGCATTCTGATATTCCTTTTTACCTTTAGGGATACAATCTCTCTATGCAAAAGATTTATGCTTGCTGTTCTTTCTTCTATCTGGACCGTGATTCCTTGTGATCCATATGCCACCAGTTTCATACCCTCTGTGTTGTTTCAGTCTGCCTGTTTACTGGCCCTTCTCCCTCAGCATATGAATGTGCTTATGTCTTTTATCTGAACAAATCCGCAAATCTTAAATTTGCTTATAAACTTACCTTAAGTCTTCATTCTTTTGGTACCATTCTCTTTGCAGCGAAGTAAAGTGAAAGGTGAGTTTATTTAGTGTCTCCCCTTCCTCACAGCCCCTGCATCTTGTCAGAACACTGCAGTGTGGCATCTGCCTCTTCTGCTGTGCTAGAATGGTTCCCAGGATGGTCACTCATGACATCTGCGCTGCTTAAGTTATTTAACAGTTCCCGTTGTTAATGCTCTGGCAGAACATTTGATTTCACTGACCATAGTGTACCTGAGACTGTCTTCTCCCCTGGCTTGAGTAACCTCAAGTACTCCTGATGTTTCAATTACCTTTCTGGTCTCCTTTTCTCAGACACATTCACACGCAAATTTTATGCCACCCACTCTCCAGATTTCTGAGGTTTGGATTTTGGCCACCTTTTTCATTTCACTCAATTTACTTTCCCAGATAGTTTAATCCATTTTCATGTCCTTAGCTAGTCCCTATCATACTGAAATTCTCAAATCTGTATTTCCAGCCTAGATTTCGTTCTGGAGTAATATCACATGCCCAAACCCAAACCCAAAACAACTAAACTCACTACTGTGCAGTCCATTCCGACTCATAGTTACTTTATATGGGGTTTCTGAGACTGTAAACCTTTACGTGTGTAGACAGTCTCATCTTTCTCCTGTGAAGCAGCTGGTACGTTTGAATTATAGACCTTTTGGTTAGCAGCTCAACACCTAACCCACAGCACCACTGAGACCCCTTGACCATATGTAACTGCTATATGCTTCATTTCTCTACTTGTAGGTTCTTGCAAACCAGGGAAAACAAGGCAGCCCCACTGGGTATCAGTGCTGACAGTTTCACTGTACTATTTTTCCCTACCCAGTTGCTTAAGTGGAGTCCTGGTGAAGCACTGTAGGATATGCACTACAGTACTAACTCAAGGTAGGCAGTTCAAACCCACCAGTCACTCCTGGAAAACACTATACAGGGTCGTTATGAGTCAGAACTGGCTCAGTGACACTTAACAACTACAACAACAACCCAGTTGCCTAAGGAGTCCTAGTGACTCAACAGTTAAGCATTCAGCTACTAACCAAAAAGTTGGCTGTTGGAATCCACCCAATGTCTCTGCAGGAGAAAAACCTGGCAATCTGCTTCCAGAAAGATTACAACTAAGAAAACTCTCTCGGGTAGTTCTATTTTGTCACAATTATAGAGTCACAATTGACTCACTAGCACCCAACAACAAGCTAGTTGCCTAACCCATACCACATTCAACCAGCTATCAGGTCTTGTTAATTCTACCAACTTTTTATTTTTTACATTTTTCCTTTTTATCTTTACTGTCAGTAACTCGAAAACCATCACCACCCAGTAACTCAGGCTTCATATTTTTAGCTTGAATTGTTGCACTTTTCTCCTCTCAGGTTTGCCTGCCACCAAACTTGCCCACTTCATTAGATTGTTTCAAAGAGGTTTGAACGTCTTCAATGGCTCTTCATAGCCCCCAGGATAAAGTGCTTTGAACATCTGGCCTGTCCCATTTCCTGCCCCTTCCCCTCCTACTCTATAGTCTGGTCTTGTTGGATGATAGATTGCACAGAGCTCTCTCGGTATTTTTGCGAATTCTCTTTTCTGCTGGGTTATTCTCCTTTTAGTCATCATTTCCTCCACCAAGCCTTCTGTGCCTGAATTGTCTCTCTCCAATCTACTAGACACTATCCCAGAGCTTCCATAGACCTTATCATTACTCCTGAAGAGTAAGAACTCTTGGAGAGTGGGATAAGGGGCTTATTTATCTTTCTATTATTAGCACTTTGCATAATATTTAAAATATAGTAGGTGTATAGAATAATTTCGATATATGAACAAAGACTTGCTATTGAGTCAGTTCCAACTCAAGGCAAACTTGTGTATGTTGCTGTAGTTGTTAAGTGTCATCAAATTGGTTTCAACTCATAGTGAACCTGTATAGGGTTTCTGAGGAGTCATTGGTGGGTTTGAACTGCTTACCTTGTGGTTAGCAGTCCAGTGCTTAACCTACAGTGCCACACAAGAATTCCATATAACAGAATGAATGGTTACTTGGTCCTGCATCATCTTCATGAGTGTTGGTATGTTGAGTTCAATATTATGGCCATTGTCTCAGTTTATATCATTGAGAGTTCCCTTGTTTTTTTGGACCTCTACTTCACCAAACATGGTGCTCTTTTCTAGTGACTGGTGTTTCTTGATAACACGCCCTAAGGAAGTGAGTCAAAGTCCTCCTCAGTTCCAAAGAATATTCTGACTGTACTTATTCTGAGACTGATTTGTTCATTTATTTAAGCAGTCTACAGTATATTCAATATTCTTAGCCAACCTCACAGTTCAAATGCATCCGTTTTCTCTTCTGTTCCACCTTGCTCACCCCATGTCTTTTTTGGGGGGGTGGGAATGGAAAAGGAAGACAGAAGAAGAACAAAGAGCAAAAATAATTTTCAGGAATACAATAGAAAAATAGGCAAATATCACGTTATCACAGTGAGAAAATTCAGTCAAGAGATAGCTTCTACTTGAATCTACTTTGCCATTCGATCTCTTGAACCCAAGAATGAAAAGAGTAGCAACATTATCATTTTTGTCATTATTGTAATAACAATAGCAAGTTTTATTTACTGAGTCCTTACTACATGTCAAATGTAACATGTTATTGTTGTTGTTGTTATGTGTCATCAAATCAGTTCTGACTCATAGAGATGCTGTACAGGGTTTCCAAGCAGCAGCTGGTGTGTTTGAATCTTTGAACTTGTGGTTCAGAGTCTAGTGCTTATCCTATAGTGCCACAGCAGGAGTCCAGAATGTATTATAGACTATATATAAAATATCTCATTAATCCTTACAAAAATCCTGAAGTAACTTCATTATATATATATATGAGAGACATGATTCCTGGTGTGGTGCTGTAGGTTAATGTGCTGGACTGACTGCAAGGTTGGTTTGAACCTTCAAGATCACCAGTCACTTGGAAACCCTATATGGGGTCATTATGGGATGGAACTGACTTGATGGCACTTAACAACAATAATATATATGATAAGTTAAGTAACTGATCCCAGATTATAAGTGGTAAGGTTGAAATTCCAGCATGGTTAGAATTCTGCTTGCTTTCTTACATCTCCTAGCATCCTTTGCAGTTATTTCTTGCCTGTTGCTGTGTGCTGTCAAGTTGATTCTGACTCATAGCAATCCTGTATTGGGTTTCTGAGAGCAGCTGGTAGGTTTGAGCTCCCTACCTTGCAGTTACCAATCCAGTGTTATTCTATAGTGCCACACCAGGGTTTTCTTTTTAGTCAGCTGAAGCAATATGACTTCCTTGCTTATGTGCAACTCTAGACTGGGGGATGATTCTCTAATATCCCTTTTAGATTAATGCTGAAATCTGCACACACACACACACCCTTTTTTTTTTTTTTTTTTAAAGATTTTTGTTGTGGATTGAGTGAAAGTTTACAGGGCA
>NW_006408739.1:2571812-2572320 GCF_000296735.1 Chrysochloris asiatica
CAGGAAAATTACAAAACAATATAGACAAACCCACTGATTACTACAAGAACCAACAAGTGGCTCACCCAGAAGATGTCAAGGCAAGTGCTTGGGTCACCTCAGGGCAAATCTCCTTCTAAGACTAAGATGCAATGGGAATACATTCTATGATTGGTGACCACGTCCGTCACCGATAAGGGGAAGTGTGGGAAAAACATTAATGAAGCTGCGAGCTAAGATGGAGACCTGGTTGGCCAGCAATGTGGCAAGACCCAGGGACTCTTTTCTTTTTTTTATGATTAAAATTCTATTTTATTTGTTTTTTAAAATGTTTTATTGTGAATTATGTGATAGTTTACATGGTAAAACATTAGTTTTACATTCATTCTATCCTATATCGTCTCGTTGCCATGGTTACAATCCCCTCCATGCATCATCAACTATTCAAAGGGTATACCCTGTAAACGTGCCCCCACAACTGACCTCCCCCCTCCGCTCCTCCGCCCCCCCACCCCCTCCCCCAGTCTTC
>NW_006408739.1:2601794-2623848 GCF_000296735.1 Chrysochloris asiatica
GATTCATCAATTTCTTTCTTTAAATCTATTTGTGTTTCCTTTATATCTTTTGGAGCTCTTTCATTGGAAGCATAGATATTTATTATGGTTATGTCATCTTGTTCAATTGTCCCTTTAATCATAAGATAATGTCCATCTTTATTTATTATGCTGGTTTTTGCCTTAAAGTTTATTTTATCAGAGATTAGTACTGCCACTCCTGTTCATTTTTTATTGTAATTAGTTTGATATATTTTTCTCATCCTTGCATTGCCTTTTATTGTAAAATATTTATATCTCAAAACAGGGATTTGAAGTTAAATTCAAACAAGAAGGAGCTTGAGAGTAATTTTGAGCCAAGGTTTTTATATCTCAAAACAGGGATTTGAGAGTAAATTTGAACCAAAAGAGAGAAAAAGCAGTATGACACTTCATAGTAAAAGAAAGCTAAGGAAAGCAGAAAGGGAAAGGGACTCTAGAATAGTGTTGTCATCCATAACCTCTGGATGAAAGCCTAAGTATATTTCATGGAGTGGAAGATGGATTGGGAGAATGTTTTGGAATGCACAAGGGAGAGTATGCAAAGTTTTGTCAGATGCAGGGTTGGGGGAACTTTGAGGACACTGGAGTAAGATACAGAAAGCCAAAGGAAACTCCTCAGAGCCCTGACATGTGTAAAAGGACCTGTTGATCTGACTGTGTCCTCCAATGGTGGTCTTATTTCACCTCACTTCCCTTCATGCTTGAAGCATAACTATCCTGACCTTCTTCCAGTTCTTGGAATGCTATGTGCTTCTTATTTTTATACATGCTTAGATACATACCTAGAACCATTTTCTTTCCCATCCCAAATCTTCTCCACCTCCTCTCTGCCTACTTAACTGTTACTGTTGCTTTAGATCTCAGTTTAGTCTGTTACTTCTGCTGAGAGTCTTTGTAGCACATTTCTTGTTTTATAATTGGATACCAATTTGTGTGATTGTATTATTACCAATGCTTTCCCTCCCATGTTTAATGTTCTAATTATAGTAGAAAATGTGTCGGTTTTAATTATTATGTTCTCCACAGACCCTAGAACCAGGTCTAGAATATAGTATGTGCTCAGTAAATATTTTTAAGTACATTCATAAGGATCAGTATTTTTGTAATTTATAATAGTGTCTGGTTGAATAGGAGCTGGATTCAGAGTAAGAAAAAGAATAGTAGGAGGTGGTAGAGAAACAAAATTACAACAAAAGGCACAAACTTGCCATACTAAGACTTATCTTTCTTATTCAAAAAGACTTGTTCTCTTTGACCCAATTCTAAGCCATTAAAAATTATGTTGCTAAAAATATCATTTCTGACGTAAATAGTCAAAGTTATCCTAGAAAGGTGTTAATGATTAGATTATTGGAGTGTTTTGGTTAGATCTCAAGTTCTTGTTTAATGGGAGCCCAAGATATATGGATTCAGCGAATTTGAATCTCAGTTGGGCAGGAAGCAAGTTTAGCTTGTGGGTTTATCTTCTAAACTAGCAAGAGCAGAGAAGCAATCCATGGACTTCCCTTAACCCTGCTCTCCAATGGTTATTGAACTGGATTTGAATCACTGCATTGGAACAGACTGTGCCTAAGGGTATCTAGTAATCTGGAGAGCCCATGGATGCATGTGGCAATCCCTTTCTCTGCTTCAGAAGATTTGGACCATGGAATTCTGCTTCAAATTCAGTGGTTATGTCCTTATTTAAGGAGTTAGAAAAGAAATGGAAAGAGAGCCTTAGCTGCATTATTCCTTATTAAATCAGTTTTGTGCCAGACTGAAAAACCATTTGAACTGCAAGGTTCAAATTCACCAGCTGCTCCTCGAAAACCCTATAAAGGGTCACTATGGGTCAAGATTTACTTGATGGCACTTAACAACAACAACAACATGATAATCAAGAACCAAACTTAACCCACAAACTTTCATTAAACATTGACTACCTGTCTGGCATTGTGCTTGCAAGGTTACAGTGTTAACTAGATAAGCATGGACTTAATTTGCATACTAAATTTCAAAAACAATTTAAGCAAATGTTCTGAACTCTTAACAACTAAAGTGCTTTTAAAAAGCCTGAATATGGGCAGGAAATGTAAGCTTTAAAACTTTAAATAAAATTATTTTATCTATTCAAAAATTGAGATAATTTTCCAGTAAGGATTAACAATACAAAACACCCTTCTTTTACTAGTTGATAGATGAGGGGGCTTCAAAAAGTTCATGGAAAACTGAAATAAAAAATATTGAAATATTTTCATGAATTTTTGAAGCCCCCTTGTAGGTATGCATGGTACTTATGGACTAAGGTGAATTTTGTTCTTCTGATGTATGCATGTTTACAAACTCAAAAGATACCATGAAGTATAATGATGTGCCAGAATATTGGAAATTTTATCAGTCTTAGAAAATCAAGACCATAGAGTAGACATATTTATCTCTTAATCCTTCCTGGTTTTTCTCTAGCTTCCTCCTCTCTTATGACTGAAACCATATCCTCACTTACATATGTTGTTGTTGTTAAGTGTCATCAAGTTGGTGACACTTAACATAGTGACCTTATATAGGGTTTCTGAGGAGCGGCTGGTGAGTTTGAATCTCCGGCCTTACAGTCAAACTGACTTTGAAGTTGAGTACTGACCCTATTTGAGGAGGGAGATGTGAAGCTGGCTGAAATAAGAGGACCATTATGGGACCATTCAGAGTTTGCCTTTTATATTGGCAATGGAACCATGTTTTGCACATTAGATATACATATGTTGTTGTTGTTAAGTGTCAAGTCGGTTCCGACCCATAGTGACCCTATATAGGGTTTCCAATGAGTAGCTGGTGAACTTGAACTGCCGACCCTGTGGTTCAAACTGACTTTGCAGTTCAGTGTATTAGCCTACAGTGCCACATCAGGACACTGTATACATATATGCAAAACATGGTTCCACTGCCTACAAAAAAGGCAAACGCTGAATGGTCCCATGATGGGCCTCTTATTTCAATGACTTCCCATCCATTGACATATTTGGGATATCAAAGATTAGACATAAGTCATCCTTCAGTATGACTCTTGTGTTAGTCTAGTTTCTTTGGAAGGCAGATATAAAGACAGGATTAAATATGCAAAGATATTATTAGGGGAAAGCTTGAAGACAAAATAGGAGAGGAGTTTGGAGAACAATCATGCTACAGTACAGGTCTTACTCCAAGAGAAAGACAGAGGACGTTAAGGTTGCTGGAAACATCATACAGTCTGAGATGTCTACGGGAAATTGGGCAAGGTTCTTAGGGAATGTTTGCCCTAAAGTCACCTATCAGAGGAGTCTTGTGTCTCCCAGGAAAGGACCTGCCTTAGACTCCCTGCAGTGCTTGACCTTAGCACAATCATGATGATGGATTTCTATATGGATTTCAGAGGATGACCCCAGCTGTAGACATGCAGTTGGAGACCTATGGGGTACATTCTCATGGCTGCCACAACTCATGATTCATTAGAAAAACACACTTTCCTTTATGTGGCAGATGGGAATGTTTTCAAGATTCTGAGGTGACATTTGGTAGGACAGATCCCAGTTTCAATTACTATCCTTGCTTTCCAGACTGCTGTCTGTTTTCTATATAGATGAAGTAATCAAAAATGAAATTTGGGGAGTAAGATGAATTTTGTTCTTCTGTATCTGATGTGAGCCTACATTAGACATCCAGAAAGGTACATGAGGTTGGATGGGAGACCAGAATATTTGAAATTGAAACAAGTTTGGAAATGCAAGCCATGGAGTAACATGTTTATCTCTTAGACCTTCCTGGTTCTCTTGCTTCCTCTTCTCTCATGTATAAAACCTGTTCTTTTGTTAGATTGAAAGAACTGGTCCCCACTGTGGAAGATACTGTGGATTGTTTCCTATAGCCTTCACTCTACTTTCTTTTCTTTTCTTTTCTTTTTTTTTTGTTTAGGTTAGAGCCATAAGAGCTACATGAATCAGACTCATGAATGAGAAGTTTGTTCTTAACTGAAGTGTACTTAGTGTAAATTTTGGGACAAAGAAGGCAGATATAATGTCTTACAGCTGTTGTTGCTGGCAAGTTGAACCATGACATGAGTATTGTAGAAAAGTTTGTATGGTGAGACCAGGATCCCTGTCGAGTCACAATCTTTGTGGGTTTGCATATCTTGCAAATCAGTGGAGCAGTGGCAAAAACAGCAAATCCCTCATCTTGTGGCTTGTCATGGTGAATGACTTTGAAAGCTATAGTTGAGTGAATATTCCTCTAACCTTCTAATATCTTTGCAAGAATCTAATATCAATTCACTGTTCAGTTCGCCAGGTTGTATTCTTTCACCATACTTAAATCAATCTGAATGCTGAACACATAATCCAAGAAGCTGGATTATATGAAGAAGAACGTGGCATCAGGATTGAAGGAAGACTCATTAACAATCTATGACATGCAGATGATACAACCTTGCCTGCTGAAAGTGAAGAGGATTTAAAATACTTACTAAAGAAGATCAAATACCACACAACCTTTGGTATAGATTGCTCTTCAAGGTCAAGAAAAAATACTCCTCACCACTGGACCAACAAATGACATCAAGATAAATGGAGAAAAGACTGAAGTTGTGTTTTGAAGAAAAGATTGAAGTTATCAAAGACTTGATTTTGCTTGGATCGACACTCATGGAAGCAGCAGTCAATAAATTAAACAACATAGTGCATTAGGCAAATCTGCTGCACAAGACTTCTTTAAAGTGTTCAAGAGCAAAAGATGTCAGTTTGAGGATTAAGGTGCACCTGACCCAAGCCATGGTATTTTCAATAGCCTCATAAGCATGTGAAAGTTGGACAATGAATAAGGAAGATGGCAGAAAAATTGATGCATTTGAGTTATGGTATTAGAGGAGAATATTAAAAGTATCACAGACTGCTGGAAGAACAAACAAATCTTTGTTGGAAGAAGTAAAGCCAGAATGCTCCTTAGAAGCCAGGATAGCCAGACATCATCTCTCATACTTTTGGACATATTCTCAGAAGTATCAGTCTCTGGAGTAGGAAATTGTGCTTGGTAAAGTGGAAGGCCAGTGAAAAAGAGGAAGATGGATTGGCACAGTGGCAGCAGCAATGTGCTCCAGTGTAGCAATGATTGTGAAATTGGCAAAGGACCTGACAGTGTTTCCTTCTGTTCTGTTCCTAAAGTTGCTATGAGTCAGTACCTACTTGACAGCACCTAATAACAAGGAGCAAGGGACATCATTGCTGATGTCCGATGGATCTTGGCTGAAAGCAGAGAATATGAGAAAGATGTTTACCTGTGCTTTATTGACTATGCAAAGCCTTTCAATTGTGTGGATCATGACAAGCTATGGACAACATTGCGAAGTATGAATATTCCAGAACACTTAATTGTGCTCATGAGGAATTTGTTTGTGGTCCAAGAGGCAGTAGTTCAAACATAACATGGGAACACTGCATGGTTTAAAATTAAGAAAGTTGTGTGACAAGGTTGTATTCTTTCACCATACTAATCAACCTATATGCTAAGCAAATAATACGAGAAGCTGGGTTTGATGAAAAAAAAAACAAAACATGGCATCAGGATTGGAGGAAGAGTCATTAGCAACCTGTGATATGCAGATGATACAACCTTGCTTGCTGAAAGTGAAGAGGACTTAAAACATTTACTGATGAAGATCAAAGAGCACAGCCTTCGGTATGAATTACATCTCAATGTAAAGGAAACAAAAATCCTCACCACTGGACCAATAAACAACATTCTTATCAATGGAGAAAAGATTGATGTTGTCAAGGAATTCATTCTTCTTGGAACAACTATCAACACTTAGAGAAGCAGCAGTCAAGAAATCAAACGATGTATTGCATTAGGCAAATCTGCTGCACAAGAGTTTTTTAAAGTGTTGAAGAGCAAAGATGTCAGCTTGAGGACTAAGGTGTGCCTGACCTAAGCCATGGTATTTTCAATAACCATCATATGCATGCGAAAGCTGGACAATGAATAAGGAAGACCACAGAAGAATTGATGCTTTTGAGTTATGGTGTTGGGGGAGAATATCGAAAGTGCCACGGGCTGCCAAAAGAACCAATAGATCCGTTTTGGAAGAAGCGAAGCCAGAGTGCTGCTTGGAGGCCAAGATGGCCAAACTTCGTCTCTCATACTTCAGGCATATTGTCAGAAGGGACCAGTCACTGGAGAAGGATATCATGTTTGGTAAGGTGGAGGGTCAGAGGAAAAGACGAAGACCGCCAACAAGATGGATTGGCCAACTGGAAGCATCGATGGACTCAAGCATGGCCACAGTAGTGAGGTTGGCTCAGGATCGGGCAGTGCTTTGTTCTGCTGTGCATAAGGTCGCTATGAGTTGGTACTGACTCGATGATGCCCAACAACAGCAAAATAACAAGGAGAATATTGAAAGTGCCATGGGCTGCCCGAAGAACCAACATATCTGTGTTGGTAGAAGTGCAGCCAGAGTGCACCTTGGAGGCTAGAATGGCCAAACTTTGCCTCTCATACTTCAGACCAGTTGCTGGAGCAGGATATCATATTTGGTAAAGTGGAGGGTCAGTGAAAAAGAGGAAGATCCCCAGTGAGATGGATTGGCAAAGTGACAATATTAATGGGCTCTAGCATGGCAACAATTGTGACATTGGCCTAGGACCTGGCAGTATTTCATTCTGTTGTGCAAATGGTCGCTATGAGTAGGTACCAACCGATGGTACCTAACAACAATAACATTTAATTTTTTTCCGTGTAAAATGCCTGATTTAGTTTTTGTTTACTGTGTTGTTGTTGTTATGTGCCATAGAGTCGGTTCCGACTCATAGCAACCCTGTACAGGGTTTTCAAAGCTGTAAATCTTTATGGGAGCAGAAAGCCTCATCTTTCTCCCACAGAACAGCTGGTAGTTTCAAACTGCTGACTGTGAGATTAGCAGCCCGAATTGTAACCACTATGCTACCAGAGCTCCTTAGGTTAAATTCCCCCAGAGAGAAGGTTGTTGTTATTTATTTGTTCATTCATTCATTCATTGGTGCCTGTATTTAGTCAACAATTTTTTATTAGCTCATTTAGCTTTTCAGTATTGGCCTTGTGCTAGTCAGTGTGTAAGATACTGGGGAATCTCTGGTGAACAGGATACATGTTCTGTTCTTCAAGAACTTTCAATAAAAAACCTGGAATGAGGAAGGGAAACAGGGTGGTATAAAAATTATGAGTGATTAATTAAAAAGGCCAGTGCAGAATGCCTAATGTACAGTAGGTTAAATAACTAATATTTATTAAATATCCATATGTACTAGGTATTGTGATGGAAGATTATATACTTTATCAAATTTAATTATTACAACATTGAAGCAGTTACTATTGCCTCCATTTTTCAAATGTGCAAATAAAAACTCAGCGAGGTTAAGTGTCTTGTTCAGGTATCTGAACTAGATTTGTCTGACTCCAAAGCCTGTGAATGAGGAAGCCAATATTAGTAACTTCATACATTCCTTCAAAACTGTCTCATCCCCTGAAGACATATATGAAGAACAAGACTTTGGTGTCTCACCAGCTTCTTAGTGTTGCCGCCTAGCATTCTTTGATCCATTTCCTGTTTCCCATTTTATTTTGTATTTTGATTCCTACTCCCCACTCCCCTTTTTTTCCCTTCCCTGGTCTGCCCATCAAATACCTTTTCTCTAACTTTCATTCTACTGCTGATCTGCTGATTTTTCCTTTGCTACTCTCTCCTGTTCACTTGGGACCTCTTCCATTTCTACCTAGCCACTCTTTCCTTCATTTATCCTCCATATTTCATATCCTCTCTGTATTAGGTCTCTCTCTAGGCCTCCTCAAAGAAGCTCTCTGTCTGTCCTTCTGTGTCTTTCATTCTCTGCTTGCCTGCTACATTTCCCAAAGGGAGTCCCTGGCTTAGATTACGTGGACATTTGTTTTTCTGGTTCCATATTCAGGTTGAGTGACAGATGATTTTACCTTCCTTCTTGGCTCTGCCTTTGGATGGGAGAGTAAAGGAAATTTTACTTGCCCCTGTTTATCAGTGAAAATGCTCCCTTGCTTGTACCTAAGAGTTTTAACTTGCCATCCTTGTCATCATCTGGAACCTGATCTGCTACACGTTGCTTCTAAAATTCAGTTCTCTTCCTTCTTCCTCTGTTTGGCTCTGTAGGGAAGTAATGGCTTTTGCAGATGTGCCAGATGTAAAGAGCTACAGATGCATCAGGATGCAAAGGAGCATGAAAATCCCTGTCAGATTTTTATTTTAAAAATTATCATTGACCTGTGGTGCCAATTGAGTGAGGAAAAGAAAACGCTAAACAAATCTTGTTCCCAGTTATTCTCCTCTTCTGTTCTGATCACATGGTAGTTATAGGAGCCTTTGCTAAAACTTTTCTTCTCTGCTGATGGTCAAGGTGACCTGGTTGGGCATCTTCAGGGAGGAGTAGTGGTGGGGGTGTGATGAAGAGAGGAGGAGGAGATATGTTTTAAAAGGTAAAAGGGCACTATTTAAAAAGATCATTTTCAGAAAAAGAAAGAAATTCCATCATACTTGTTTTTTTTTTTTTTTTTAAAGGCAATTTCAGCTTTTGAAAAGGCATACATTTTCTCTTGTTTTCTTTTGAACTGGAAGGGAGAAACCAGTGAAATTATGGATCAATTTTACTCTTTCTATCATTTTCCTTGGTGGAGTATTGGATTCCATCCCAATAATCTATTTGTCCCCTAGGACTCTAGTGAAATGGCTGCCTTTTAAACCAACTCCTTCTTGAAGTTTCAGCTGTGAAGATGCAGATTATATTTTGTGGTAAGCACCTTAACCTTTTCAAAGAATACGATCATCACAAATGAATGATCTCATTCTAGATCTCTTTTCCTCCCATTTAATAAAAACACAATGAGTGGAGTTAAGTGGTTTCCTCCAAATAAATCACCTTTTCTTGGCCCTTGGGATAGAAGGGCCCTTTACCATTTGAGTGTGGGATCACTACTAAAAAGTTCATGGGATACAAGACTGAATTAGTGAGCCAGTTATTCAGTTTAAGGGAAATAAAAGTTCCATTGTACTTTGTAATAGTGATGTCACAGCTGGAGCGTGGTGTTCATATTTGGGAACCACGCTTTTCAAAAATTATCTAGAAACAGGAATTTATAGAGGAGGACAATTGGGGTGGTGAGGTGGCTGAGATTCACTTAATTAGTTAGCAGAGTGTGGAAGTTATCCTCTAATTTAGAACACAGCATGACATAAAGATGTGATAGTAGTAAAAAGAATTCTTTGTTGAGTATTTAATACACGTGCTAATCATTTACATTAATTGTTTTTTGTTTGATTTAATCATTAAAACAACACCTGGAGAATAGATTTTACTATCCTCTTTAACAGGTAAAAAAACAAAACAAAACTGAGGCCCAAAGAAGTCAAGCATCTAGCCCAAGTTCAGACAGTTAATAAATGCCAGAGCCAAAATTCAAACTCAGGTCCCTTTTAAGGTGCACCCTTAAAGACACCATGAGTATGCTGCCAAAAGATGAGATGGTAGACAGAAGAGCTGTTTGGATGGTGGGGCGGTGGGGGGGTGGGTGGAGGAAGTACTTTGTTTTATGCTTAACTGTATCTTTCTAATTCCATTTGGTTTGGTGAGAAACTGCATTAGCTCTTCTTTCCATGCATTAGCAAGGTGAATGCATCACACTCATCCCAATTTACAGAGCAAATGCCATGGCACAGGTTCAATGGAAAAATTTCTCCCTTGTGTCTCTATCTATTATTGATGTGACCAGGACAGAATTGTCAGAGCAGCTCCTAATTAAATAGTTCAGAGCTTCATTAGGAAGATGTGGTATGCAGGACTCACTAGGCAAGTGTTGACATCACAGCTGACACTAATTGGTCCCTTGGCTGGCAGCCTCATCACAACATGGGAACTGGACACTGAGGGGAGGGCAGAACTCCCAGGATTCTGAAGCTACTTTTGAGGCTGATTCAGAGACCATCACTGGAGATCAGGAAGGGAATTCCCATCAGCACAAGCCAGGACTAGGATTACGCTTGTCTCTTTGGCTGTCTCTCCTTCAAAGGACCAGTGGATCTTCTAGAGATAGAGTATTTCTGCAGTGATTGCGCTGCTCTAACTACATATGTGTATTTGTGAACACATGTATGGGCACATGAACATATACTGAGCATTCAAATAACATAGAATTTCATAGTCTGTTATAGAAGTAGGACTAACCTTCCTCCTTTTGGGATTGTGATAAGTATTCAGGAGACTGGGCCATTTTAGGAGGCTTTCTGTATAAAAACAAGATGAATCCTAATTCTTGAATTTGATCATCAAAGCTGTTAAAAGTCCTGGACATCTGTTTGTTCAGTCCTAGCTCCATGGCAGAAGCTCTGTGTTGGGTTCTCACAGTACTGGGTACCTTCTTGACTCAGGGACTCAGCACTGTCTGACTGTTTCATGCCCAGTATCATGTAAGTCACTCTGAGACCAGAAACCACGAACACAAAGAACGGATCTTCAAAACTTCCTAATAAAGAAGGTGCTGCCCTAACAGATGAACAGATGATCCTATATACTGCATAAAATATTTTCTAAATCTAGTCTGGCTGATTTGAATTCTGGAATGCCGTATACTCTGAAAATGCACATACTCAGTGGGCATTTCCTCTAAATTATAGTCCTAAATTCTTATGGTTTCCTGTGATTTCCATTAGAGTTGACTCAAACTGGGGAACTCATCTTCCTGAGCTAGCTGTGAATCACGTGTCTTTCATGGCACACGTGTGTAGGGAAGAAGCACTGAGTCATGCAAACATCAATTGATGATTAAGAAATCTGTTAAGTATCGTGATTTTTTATTTGTTCTTTGCTTTGCTCCGTGAGACACTAAATGACACAAATAATGTTTTGATTTCACAAAGGACAGTTACTATTTTCTCAATTGTATAGGTGATGAAACTAAAACTTAAAGAACATGAAGGATTTACCCAGGGTTTTATAATTGGTTAGAGATTAAGCAACAGCATACTTCCATCTTCTAGCCCTGAATTTATTATAAACTCTTTGTTATGTGACTTTCCTATAATAATTTCTTCTTTTTCACTTGTTCTACAGGCGTCACTATGTAGATTGTGACTACTTTTAACATTCTTCTTCTTGTCACCAAATAATTTTTGTGAGTTTCCATGCTTGCTTAATATGTTTGATATCACATATATACCCATAAAATAATTCAAAAGCAACTGAGCAGTAGTTGCCTATTGTCAGATATCAGAACATCTAATTTCTGACAGGGAGGCTTTGAGAACCTGGTGTTTGTACTGACTTTCCTACTGTTGTTATTGGTTGCTGCGGAGTTGATTCTGACTCATAGAGACTCCATGTGTGCAGAGGAGAATAATTCCATAAGATCTTCAAGGCTGTGACCTTTTGGTACCTTTGGGTGGGTTTGAACAGCCAACATTTCAGTAGTTGAAAGCTTAATACTTTGCTGTACTACCCCGGGATGATACTTTTCTAGTATCCCTGATAAATGAAAGAAGCATGTGGCTATTATTTAAAATATCAACCTACAAAGCATCTGAAATGTTTTAAATTTCAAGACTGATGTCTGCTTTATGCTGTGAGGCACATACTAAGATTTACAAGATAACAGAAATACTGTGACAATCATCTACAAATTGTTTTTGATTACTTGTTCATCTATACCCTAGTAACTGAGTAACATACTTGTGAAAAGTGTTTGTTTCATTTTTAGTCACTCAGTACATCTTTCACTCATACCTAATTCCCAGGTCCAATGGGATTTCATCAAGAGAGAAGAAACATGTTGGTTTTTCTTATCTCTCTCTTCCTTCCCTCCCATCTTCCTTCTTTTGTGGAGCTTGAAGCAATACTTACACAGTTTGGAATCAAAGTAGTAAAACAAAATAAAACAAGAATGTGACCTAAAGCTATTCCATGAAGCTCTTTCTTATATGGGCTTAATCCATTAAAATATATCCAATGAGGACACTGTCACTCTTCCTAAATTTAGGCTGGGTGGTTTGAATTCTGGAATGCCATTCAGCATGCACTCTGGCTCTCTGATCTGCTTCAGGGAGTCTAAAGCTATTGCCTTGAGAATGATTGTCTTCCCTTTTAGTCTCTTGGGCACCTGGTCTTGTCATCATTCTTCTTGAAACTCTCCAATCTGAACTGGCCTCTTCTCTTCCTCTCTGCTGCTAGCCCAGGGTGTGTTCTGATCCCTGGAGTCCTGCTGCAGGGCATGCTTCCTGTGCTTTGGACTTGACTGTCTGAAGAAATGAGCACCAATTGGTGAGATGTCTCTGTCTTCTGGCTCTAGTGAAGCATCATCAAGTGGTTCTGATTTAAGAAGAGAAGGACTCCCTCAGTAACTTCACAGACATTGTGAAGCCTGGCACCAGAGACCTGGGAACTATAGTTTTTACCTCATTAAGATAACAATCTCAAGGAATATCATCTTCCTGTTTCAGCTTAAAGGCACTGTAACTTCTTGTAGTGGACACTGGCCCTCTTCTTTTGGAGAGGAATGGGCTTTATAGCTTTGACCTGCCAGAGAATCATCCTGGAAGAAATCTTTCCCTGGCTTTCCTGAAACACACTGCTCAAGAACAGTGAGCTGAGAAACAGCTCCCAGCTTCAGCTTTTAATGAAGATTCAGAGGGCAATATGAGAATTTTTGACTTAAGAAGAGAAATGAGAAATAATTTTTGTTAGTAAAGGAAAGATAACATGCCTGATTATTTGAATAGCAATTAAAGGTTACTTGAGATTTCTTTTTCGCCCCCAGTCAATGTTGTTATATGCTGTTGAATGAGTTCTGACTCACAGGGACTCTATGTACAGCAAAACGATACACTCCCTCATCCTACGCCATCCTCACAAGTGTTGCTATGTTTAAGTCCATTGTTGTTGCCACTGTGTCAGTCCATCTAATTCTTTTCTTTTTTTTTTTTTTCTCACTCACCCTCCACTTTACCAAGCATTATATTCTTCTCTAGGAACTGGTCTTTCTTGACAACAAGTCCATCGCATCCTTGCTTACAATGAGTAATTCGGCTGTACTTCCAAAATAGATTTGGTTATTCTTCTGGAAGTCCATGGTATATTTTTGTCAACATCACAATTCAAACGTATCAATTATTCTCTGGTCTTCCTTATTCATTTCCAGCTTTCACATGCACATGTTATTGTTATTGTTAAGTGTCATTGAGTTAATTCTGACTCATAATGACCCTGTAGATGTTTCCAAGGAGTGGCTGGTGAGTTTGAGCCACTGACGTAGGAGTTCAAATTGACCTTGCAGTCCAGTGCTTATCCTATAGTACCATGCCAGGACTCTATGCACAGAAGGCGATTGAAAGTATCATGGTTTGGGTCAGGCACACCTTCTTCCTCAAAGTAACATTTTTGCTCTTTAATACCTAAAAAATGTCTTTTGTAGCAGATTTGTCTAATGCAATAGTCATTTGATTTTTTGATTGCTGCTTCCATGAATATTGATTGTGGATCCAAGTAAAATGAAATCCTTAACAACTTCAATCTTTTCTCCATTTATCATAATGTTATTTATTGGTCTAGTTGTGAGGATTTTTATTTTCTTTACATTGAAGTGCAATCCATACTAAAAGCTATAGTCATTGATCTTCATCAGTAAGTACATCAAGATCTCTTCAGTTCCAGCAAGTAAGGTTGAATCATCTGCATATTGCAGGTTGTTGCTGAGTTTTCCTTCAATCCTGATGTCATGTTCTTCTTCATATAATACAGCTTCTTGGGTTATTTGCAGGTTGAGTAACTCTGGTGAAAGAACACAATCCTGATGCACATATTTCTTGATTTTAAACTATTCAGTATCCCTTTGTTCTAATCAAATGACTACCTCTTGGTCTTTTATTCATTCATTTAACATTTAATCTGCTACTTTTATTTCCTTAAATTAATAATATTTATGGCATCATTATTTTTTGTCAGGCATGGTGCTAAGTATTTTTAAAGCAGTTTTTAGTTTGGTTCTTTCAAAAATTTATGAGGAAGGTATTATTATTGATCCTGTTTAATAAGTGGATTAGAATTGAATCCATAGACAGATGGATTCTTATCTTTGATTTCTTAAAGGTTAGAGGTTAAAGATAAAATAGAAGTTAAAGATAATTAATGGCAAAGAGCTAATACATGTTATGAAGCTATACTAAAACTAATCAGACATTCTTCAGATGTCTAGGATGCTAGAAGTAGAAAAGACCTTAGAGATTTTCCCTACAACTTCTCGCTTTACAGAACAAAGCTCAGAAAGGTTCAGTCACTTGTGTTGGGACCCCCTAGTAATCAGAGACAGGGACTAAACAGGAACCAAGAAACTCCTAACTCTCTGTCCAGTGTGCTTTCTCCAAGAGTTTAGAATATTGGAAAGGATACCACTTGTTACCTCAAGCCCCAGCATTGGAATGGGGAAAGTGAGTGTATGAATAGCATAAAAATCAGGGGTGCCATAGGTGACCAAAGAAGGGGGAGATTTTGGGGACTGCTGGTGCTCCAGGGAGATCTGGTAGAAAAGGGAGCACTTTACTTAACCCAAAGAGAGTGTAAGATCTGAGGATGCAGAGGGAGGAGAGAACAGGCATTCTAGGAAGCAATCTGTACAAAAGCTTTCGGGGAGGATAAAAAGGAGACCCAACTGGTTGGCAGAGGCTTCATATAGAGGAGCAAGGGAAAAGTGGGCCATGTTATGCTGAGTCTAGCATGGCAGGTATAAATGGAGCAGGGTGGAAGCAGAGAGGGTAGACTCTACAAATAATCTAGATGTAAAGTGATGAGGTCTTGGGGAGAGGGGTAGCATTTTAATGTGATAGCAAGATGTAGGGCATTTTGAAATCCGAATAAACATTTGGGAAAATGGGGGAGAAGGTGGAGTGAGGAGCTGTCTTTGGGAAGCAGGAATAATGTGGTTCAACTTTGGGGTCAGCATGAGATGCAAGGCCAGAAGGCTGCAAGCAGTCGATTTGCACCCTATTGATTTTCCTGTGCAGGCCATTTTCACTTCATTGATTTTCTTGGTTGATTGGCCTGTGCTTTCTTGTTGGCTAGAGGTCACTGTGTTCTCTTTAGATTAATTTTTTTTGGCCTCTTTGTTGTTTCCCCTTGTTAGTGTGTGCTGCTCCAATCATGACTGCCAGTTAATGACCAAAAGTGACACTTCCACCATGGGAGTTTCATTGTTTGGAGAAAAGTTGAGTGTACAATCAAGAAGTTGAACTTACTGAAGAGTTTAGGTTGAACTCAGTCATTCTGAGAGTGGTGTCACCATGAACAGATAGAAGTGGTCTGCACAGGTGACTAGAATCACAGGAAAGAGACATTATTCATGTGTTCAATGCTTGGATGGGCAGGTGGGCAAATTATTAGACCGGCCATGACCCCGCTCCACTCGTCTCTTCCTCCCACAACTGGAGCTGAGCCAAACTTGTCTAAAAAAGTTAAAAATTAAAAAAAAAAAAAGATCATGGGTGAAGTCACTTTCTACACATGCTCTCAATATCTTCCTCTGTAAAGTAAAGTCAAATGTTGGTATAGGTCTGTGATTCTGATATCTGACTCCTTCCTGGTTGTTAAAATCATATCATCCCACCCCAACACGTTTTGATTCAATATGTCTAGAGTGGAGTCTTGATGTTGTGAAGTGCTGTGAAGACAGTTCTGACTCATAGGGACACTGTATAGGGTTTCATGGAGCAGCTGATGGATTTGAACTATCAACCATGTGGTTTGCTGTCCAGGGCTGATTCTACAGGGCCAGGCCAGGAGTACTTATACTATATTTGTTGATGTTGTTGTTGTTAAGGGCCGTCGAGTCAATTCCAACCTATAGAGACCCTGTATAGGATTTCCAAAGAGCAGATGGTGAGCTTGAACCACCAACCTTGCAATTCAAATGACTTTGCAGTCTGATACATTAGCCCACAGTGCCACACCAGGATTCCATGTACTCAATACTATATATTGTTATTGTTAAGTGCTGACGAGTTGGGTTTGACTCATAGCAACCCTGTATAGGATTTCCCAGGAGTGGCTGGTGAGTTTGAACTGCTGACCTTATGGTTTAAACCGACCTTGTGCTCCAGTGCTTATCCTACAGCGAATAGACCGTCCAAGACCCTGTATACTATATGTTGTTGTTAAGTGCCTTCAAGTCAGTTCCTACTCATAGCAACCCTATATAGGGTTTCTGAGGAGCAACTGGTGGGTTTGAACTGCCAAGCTTGTGATTCCAGTGCTGATCCTACAGCACCACACCAGGAGTTAATATACTATATACTATAAGCCAAATTTTTATTGTTATTGGCAGTATTTGGGTCCAGTTAAATGGCTCCTGAGTATCCAGTTAAAGGGAAAATATCTTAGGAGGTTTGGGGTGGGACAGGATCTTCCCTGTGAGAGAGATGGTTTGTAAAAGGGCATTCCTAGATTTTGATTCTGACCCACCCAGGAAGGAGGTGGGATTCCACAGCAGACTTAATTTCTTCCTACCTATACATTCTGTGCCCATAACTAGCTTCCTAATGTGAATAGTCTCTAAGCAGAAGTCTTTTAATCTTACAGAAAAATTTTCTGGTGAGTTTCTCTGGAATAATTCTAATAACAGATGATAATAGTGAAAATAACGTTTATTGAGTTTTGACTATGGTCTACATGTGAATGTAGCATAGTGGCTACGAATCGGGCTGTGAACCTTAAGGTCAGAAGTTCAAAACTACCAGGTGTTCTGTGGGAGAAAGATGAGACTTTCTGCTCCTGTAAAGATTTACAGCCTCAGAAACCCTGTACAGGGTCGCTGAGTCAGAAGTGAATCCACAGCACATAACCACCACCACCACATGTGAATAAGGAAGACCATAGAAGAATTGATGCTTTTGAGGTATGGTGTTGGAGAAGAATATTGAAAGTGTCATGGGCTGCCAAAAGAACAAACAGATCTATTTGGAAGAAGTGCAGCCAGAGTACTTCTTGGAGGCCAGGATGACCAAACTTCGTCTCTTATACTTTGGGCATATTGTCAGGAGGGACCTGTCACTGGAAAAGGATATCATGTTTGGTAAGGTGGAGGGTCAGAGGAAAAGAGGAAGACCCCCAGCAAGATGAATTGGCAAAGTGGCAGCATCAATGGGCTCAAGCTTGGCAACAATTGTGAGGTTGGCCCAGGACTGGGCAGTGTTTTGTTTTGTTGTGCATAGGGTGGCTATTAGTTGGTACCTACTCAATGACACCTAACAACAACAACAACAACACATACACTATGCTAAATACTTTCATACATTATCTCCGTTTATTTCTCACAAAATCCTTATGAGATGGAGACTGTTGCTACCCCCATTGACAAATGAGTAAATATTATGCCCATAACCACATGCTATGGCACAGCTGGTGGTTTGAATCAACCAGCTGCTGTGGAAGAAAGGTGAGAATTTCTTTCCTCTTAGAGATTTGGTAGTAGTGATTATGTGCCATGGGGTTGGTTCTGACTTACAGCGACCCAGTATAGGGTTTCCAAGGCTGTAAATCTTTACAGGAGCAGAAAGCCTCATCTTTCTCTCACAGAACATCTGGTAGTTTCAAACTGCTGACCTTGAGGTTAGCAACCTGACTCATAACCACTAGGCTCCCAGAACTCCTTCATTAGAGATTTAGAGGCTCAGAAATCCTATACAGGGTCTATATGAGTTGGGACCAAGTCGATGGCATACAAAAACAGCAAAAACCACCACCTAGCCAGCTAATGAGTGGTAGAACAAGGTTTGAACCTAGTTCTTATTCTTTAAGACTGGTCTATTCATAACTCCCAGGACAATAATGAATTTTTTTGTTTTTAAATTTGCAGATAGATAATGTAAGTTTTGACACATACATAGAGTTGCATATCCAGCCCACTACCAAGAATCTTTATTCCCCAAATTTCCCCAGCCCTGGTAGCATAGTGGGTTATGAGTTGGGCTGCATACTGCAAGGTAAGCCATTTGAATGTGCTAGTCGCTCCATAGGAGAAAGATGAAGCTTTCTGCTCCTGTAAAGATTTACAGCCTTAGAAACCCTATACAGGGTTGAAACTGACTCCAAGACACATAACCACCACCACCACCATCTCGTTGTAGCCATCCTAAGCCCTGACGAGCACTTTGTCCCAGTGGTTTTGCCTTTTCCAGAGGTTATGGTCTGGCTTCTTTAACTGGCAAAATGCAGATGAGTTTCATCCATGCTGTTGCATGTTTCAGAAGTTTTTTCTTTTTTATGGCTTAGTAAATATTTCATTGTATGGGTGTACCACAGTTTCTTCAATAACCTGGTGGTGGAAAGTAGTGTGGAGTAGGAAGGCATTCTGTGTCATTCTAATAAAACTTTGGTCTTAGAAAGGCACTGGTCCTTGGTTTTAGGGCTCTGGTGGGCCTCTGCCTCCTCCTAGAGGTAAATTTCAGTTCAGCAGGTATTCTTGCCCCTCTCTCAGAGTTAGAAGACTTTTTTTTTTTTTTTTTTCCTGGTTTCTTCTCAGGTGAGGAGCCCTTGTGGCACAGTGGTTAAGTACTCAGCTGCTAACTGAAAGGCTGGTAGTCCTGGTGTGGCGCTGTGGGATAATGTGCCAGACTGCAAAGTCGTTTGAACTGCATGGTTGGCAGTTCAAGCTCACCTTGGAAACCCTATATAGGGTCACTATGGGTCAGAATAGACTCGATGGCACTTAACAACAACAACATTCACTCCATAGGAGTCCTGGTGTGGCACTGTGAGATAAAACACTGGACTGCAAAGTCAGTAAACGACAAGGTTGGTGGTTCATTTGAACAGGTTGCTGTGAATCAGAACTGACTCAATGGCACTTAACAGCAACTATCACTCCATAGGAGAAAGATGTGGCAGGCCTTCTAACTCTATGGGGCAGTTCTCCTCTGCCCTCTAGTGCTGTTATGAGTTGGAATTGACTCGATGGCTGCAGTATTTGGGTTTGGGTTTTGGGGTCCTCAGATGCAATGATTTTCACCTGTGCCCTAAGGCTGGCAGTAGTACTGTCTCTTCCCCCACAGTGTAAGGTTTTATTCTGTTGGGTAGTTAGAGTCATAGATTCAGATTCAGGGTTCTTATCTTTCCTGCAGCTGATGCTGTTCCTGGCCACAAGCCTATAGCATGAGGGCTGCTTTCTCAGGACTCATGCCCAGTGAGGTCCATGGAAGGGAACCTGCAAGTGGCTGAAGATTTCCTCCTAGGAGTTCAATAGATGACTCCCTCTAGCTTACACTTGGCCTTTCCTAATTCCTGAACCATTTTACCTGAATTGTTCTTGTGTCCCATGACATCTGCCCCAGCTAAACACAATCTCATGGCCCATCTTTCCTTGCAGGTGCTTATCTCTTCTTAGATTTTGGGTTCATTGGTTGCCCTATCACCTCAACTCTCTGATAATTTCAAGAAAAGTTGTGGATTTGAATTTTGTCTGGGTCTTATATCCTTATTTTTCTGTAAGTGTGAAAGTGATATTTATTCCAGCTTTCTCCACATGAAGCAGAAACCCAAAGTCCTTTTGTGCCTTCTAAGCCTTCATGCTTTTGTACATGTTGTTCCCTCTGCTTGAGATTCCTCTCCCTTTTCCTGGACTTGACAGCCTCCTATTTGTCTCAATTCAAGTGACCTCATTTTCTCATCTTCTCAAAAGACAGGGGCAGATTTACAGAGAGATTAAACCATTAAATCACTTCAGGGTTGAATAGACAAAAACCAGGATTTATGGTCAGAAGACCTAGAACTTGAGTCTCAGCCCTATCATGGCAATTCCCCTGTCTCATTGAAGCCCATTGATCCAGCAACAGGTCTGTCCTAAAGAAGACCTCAATCTCCCCAGCAACTCAAGAGGATTAGTGACCCAGGCAGAGCAGGCTTGGGCTTGTCTCAAGGTAGAATCTCTTGGGTATCAGGCACTGCCCTCAGCCAGCAGCCAAGGAGCAGAAAAGGTTGAAACAAAAGGCTGGCCTAGTCCCAGAAACCCCATCTTTCCTTGCTTTGTTTAAAAACATTTTTGCCAAATGCTAAGGAAAATAAATTGATTTCCATCTTTACTGATGTGTTAAAATCACCACAACACCTTCCATTACCAAATAGATTTACTGTATAAATTGGAACATAATTGGTACTTCAGGCAGGTCACAAATCTAATTTGGCAAGAGTATATCACTCATACTACATTGTTTATAAAAATCAGTTAATTCAAGACAAATATTGTATTCACTGATTCCTGGCACAGCTCCTTCCAAATCCTGCATGCATTACTGCCACTGGGCTAAAAGATAGATATCCATCAGGTCACTGGATTCTCGGCAGGCCTGATTTAAATGGTACTTGTGCTAATGCTGCTACCAAGAAGGGATAGATTTCATTTATTAAATCTGCCAGGCAGAGCCTAAATGATGGGATTTAGTAATATTGCACTAATCTGTGGCTTTTATTTACTGCCCCCTGTCTTACTGATGTAAATCTTCTCACGGCGGATGTGTCCTAATTCATTCAGTTTCAGCCTTTCCTCATAAGGAGCAGGGGCGAATCACTGCCAGGCTCATCACCAGAGAAGTAGCATTTGTTTGATGTCTGCAGTGGGCAGTGTTACAGTTTACCTAGAACCCCTAGGATACCTATGTGATAGTGTTTTTGTGTTTATGTGGGGGGCAGAGAAAGTGTGCGGGTATGGCAGCCTGGGCTTTGGTAGGTTTTCATTTCCAACATCAGTCAATAATTAATGCACTTGGCTGCTAATCTAAAGACTGGAGGGGTGAGTGAACTCAGAAATGCCTTGGAAGAAAGGCTGGGCAGTCTACTTCTGAAAAATCAGCCACTGAAAATCATGTAGAACACAGTTCTACTCTGACTCACATGGGGTTGTCTTGAGTTATCTCAAAGGGAATTGTTGGAGTTTTTTTCCTCCTGATCCTCAGGCTACCTTCCTCTGACTACTGGAGCCTGCTCGGGGTATTTTCACCCTCTGGGAGTAGTCCTTGATCAATGACTGATAGGTTCAGGAGTTAGAAAGTCCAGTTCCCCTGACTCAGATTGGAACAATTCTGAAACATAACTTCAACTCTAGATTCTCCTGCAGGATCAGAAGATGGAAGCTGCTCCCTATAACTATGACTGAAATTGCACTTTTGCTTGTTTAGTTTTTCATTTCCTGTTTCTCTAATGACCCAATAACTTCCCTTGGAGTACGTCCTTAATAGATCATGGGCATAGGAATCCTTGTCTCAGGGTCTGCTTCTGGGGAACTTGATCTAAGTTGCTCTGTGTGCCCGATAGAGACTAGGAACTTCAAGTTCTCTATCTGTTTTGATCCTCATGATAAGTCCTATGAGTTAAGCATTATGACTACCCCAATTTTATAAAAGAGGATATGGAACTCCAAAAGAGTTAAGGAAGTGACCACTAGTGTACCAGTTATCTACTACTGCATGAAAGACTACTTGCGAACTTACTTTCTTAGAACAACAACCATCATTCATTTTTCTCATGAACCTGCTATTTGGGCAATGTTTACTGTGGCTAGCTCTTTTCTGTTCCATGTGGTATCAACCAGGATGCTCCACTGGACAGGATGGTCCACTTCACTCATGACTTATACACATGACTGGCTAGCGGGTCACTCCATTTGGGCCTCACTCTTTTTTTTTTTTATTTAATTTTTTAATTTCATATAATCCCCCTGACTTTTTTTTTTTTCTGTTTATTTTTTATTTATTTAATTTTTTTAATTTAAGGTTTTTATTATGGATTGAATGAAAGTTTACAGGGCACATCATCAGCTTCACATTTAACAATTCATATACCATCAGTTAAAAGTATTTCTCTCAATCCACTTTAGCTTTTTAAAAAACATACAAACAAAAAAACCCACTCAGGCATATATAATAATTTACATCTCTAAAGGGCACATTCTGCAAGTCTGCTCCTGGCCACCAGTTCTTAGTCCTTCTCTTCTTAGTTGATGAATCTAG
>NW_006408739.1:2628248-2632794 GCF_000296735.1 Chrysochloris asiatica
AGATGGGGGCATGGAGAGGGGGAGCGGCTGAGGACTCTAGATTCATCAACTAAGAAGAGAAGGACTAAGAACTGGTGGCCAGGAGCAGACTTGCACAATGTGCCCTTTGGAGATGTAATTTATTATATATGCCTGAGTGGGGAAAAAAAAAAAAAAAAAGGATGAAAAACAGTTTACTATGACTGCCAGGTGGCTAGAGTCTGTTCCTCAGAGCCTACGGCCTGTATGGTCTGCAACACTTGGGCTCACAGGTTCTAGAACTCCTGACCAGGTCTGCAACATAAGCTAACTTTTTCATGTCTTTATAGCTGCCCCCACCCTCCCACTTTAGGTAGCCAATGTCTAAGTTATCCATCCCTATCAACCCTGTGTATAGAGGGGATAGGTTTGATCCTTGATGTGAAGAATCCTTCCCTCTCAGTTGACATTTTGAGCTACTACATCCATAAGTATAGGTCAAGCTCATCAAATTATAGCAATTTACACTTGTTTCCTTTATCAATTTTTTTTCCTTCCTCTAATAAAGTTCTGATCATTCAGCCATCGAAGCTAGGTCAAATGGGTACTATCTGCAAGTATGGATATTCTTGTGCATCTCCCCTCATTTAATATCAGCTGAATGCTTCACTCTTAGCTTTAGCCATCCATGGCTATGCCCTTGTCCATGGGCTCAGGAGTCCCCAGGTCTCCCCAAACTTCGGACCAACCAGCTTTTTCTCTTCTCTCTTGCATCTTCAAGGCAACAGGGGTCTATGGAACGTGGTAGAACTCAGCCCGTATCTTGGTCACCAGCAAGGTTACATGCCTGCTCATGTGCTCCCTTTGAGTTTCAGTCTTGGAGTGGGTGTTTGTCCTGAAGGGTGTCCCAGGTAGCCAATGTCTAAGTTGCCCGTCCCTATCATCCCTGTATACAGAGGGGGTAGAATGAAGACTTCTTCCCTCTCAGTTGATATTTTGAGCTACTATAGGTATAGTATAGGTCAAGTTATCAAATTGTAGCAGTTTACACTTGTTTCCTTTACCAAAAATTTTTATCTTCTTTTCGTGGAGTTGTAAATTTAAGTAGGGCCTCTCTATTGAATGGCTTGGTGGCTTGGGCTTCCTTACAGCATAGTGGCTGGCTTTCAAGCTCAAGCATCTTCTCAAGAGATAGGAAGTAAAAGAGGACAGTCTCTTAGGACCTGGCCTTAAAAATAGGCATAGCTTCACGTCTGCTGTATTTATTAATCCAATAGTTACAGAATCTAGATTCAAAGGAAAGGGATACAAAACCCATCTCTTGATGGGAGAATTGTAAAAAATTCGGGGTCATATTTTTAAACCACCTAGTGTGACACTAGCACTTGAACACAAAGTTGGTTTGAACCACAAGGTTATTGGTTCAAACTCACCAGACACTCCTTGGAAACTCTATACAGAATAACTATGAGTCAGAACTGATTCATCTGCACTAAACATACTAGTAAGTGGAGTCCTGTTGTGGTGCTGCAGGATAATGCACTACCACAAGGTCAGTTTGAATCACAAGGTTGGTGGTTCAAACCCACTAGCCACTCCTTAGAAACCCTATACCAGGTCACTATGAGTTGGAACCAACTTGATGGCAACAACAACAATGCTAGTTAGTATGTTTGTAAAAATTTAGGTCAGGATTCAAACCCAGGTCTAATTTTTTTACTAAATCTCTTGTCTCTCCTTTTTCTTTTTAACTCTAAATGTCGTAAGTATTCTAAATTCTTCCTTCTACTTTGATGGCACCTAACAACAACAACAACTTATTAACTTAGCTCTTTTCTGATTTGATGTACTATGCCCTTCAGAGAACATATGCTTTGAGAGAAACATCTGGCACCATTTAAGATGCATAATCCACTCTAGTGTGTAGGATCCAATAAACTATCCCTCCTCTGTGGCTAGAAAAGGAGACAAATAAATTATCTTCTTAATTGGAAACTGTAAACCAATTTGCAATGTTAAAAATATTTTAATGGTAAAGGTTTACCTTTTTAACGTGTGCTGAGTAATCAATAATGGGAGGTGAGTTTTCTGTGGTTAGGTGGCAGACAGTGATGTGTGAGTAGAGCATGTTTGGGGAAGGACAAAGGAAACACAGAGCTGACTGATAACAGGGCTTCAATAAGTGATAAGTGAATAAATGGAGATGAAGTATGAGGGTTTGAGGTTAGTCAAGGGCAGGCATCTGGAAGTTGGCAGCAATTTATGAAGTAGGAGAAGTAAGATTTTGAGTAAGCACCATTATATTTAGGCTCCTAGTAGAGATGGGGCCTAGTCCCTGAAGCTGGAATATCAGGCATGTGTGGATAACAAGAGACAAGTACTTAAAATTATGATGCAGAGATAAAGGGACCAGAGACGGAATTGGTTTGATGCTGACTCAGTAAGCCTTGTCTTTAAATCTTCTTTATTTCATCAAAGTGAACCCTGGTAGTCTAATGGTTAAGTGCTTGGAGGATAACCATAAGTCAGCAGTTAGAATTCATCAGAGGCTCTGAGGAAGAAAGAACTGGCAATCTGCTCCTTTAAGATTAACCTAAAAACAAAACACAACATTTAAACCCACTGCCATTGAGTCAATTCGGACTCATACTGACCCAGTAGAGGGTTTTCAAGGTTGCAAATCTTTGTTGTTGTTGTTGTTAAGTGCTGTGGAGTTGGTTCTGACTCATAGTGACCCTGTATAGGGTTTCTGAGGAGCGGCTAATGAGCAAATCTTTATGGGAGCAAAAAGCCTCATCTTTCTCCTGCAGAGCTGCTGGTGGGTTGAAATGTCAACATTGTGGTTAGCAGTCCAGTGCTTATCCTACAACACTATCAGGACTTGGTCTAAGAAATCCAATGGTGCAGTTCTATTATGTCATTTTGTTGTTAAGTGCCGCAGAGTCAGTTCCGACCCACAGTGACCCTGTATAGGGTTTCCAAGGAACAACTGGTGAGCCTGACCTTGCAGTTCAACCGATTTTGCAGTCCAGTGCATTAACCCACAATGCCACACCAGGACTCCATTCTTCATAGAGGGTTACTAGGAGTCAGAGTCACAACCCTAGTCTAGGAACCCAGTCATCTTGAAGCCCAGAGGAGAGTTGAATTTGTAGGTGAGAGCTCCCTTAAGGCAGCTGGTGGGGAAGGAATTAGAAGGAGACATGTGTTGGTCATTATCTCAGGAAATCTGACTGAGACTTCAGTCAGGAAATCTCACAGAGACTGTGAGAGAGAATTTGGGATTTATATTCAAAATAGATTTTATTTTAAAAAACAAGCTCCACAACTTCTGCTGTTTGATCTTAGGCAACTTATTAAAAATCTTTCATCCTCATTTAGTGATCAGTAAAATGTGGACAATAATAATAGCTTTGCAGTGCCATTGAAAATACTATCAATAATGCATACGATGATGCTGGCACATTATTGGTACTCATCTCTGGTAACGGTTATGAATGGTCAGTAATTGAGCAAAGATAATTTTCCTGGGAGTGAAATGGGTGAAGTAAAATTGAACTTGGACATTTATGCTAAAAGGAACCAAGCCAAGCCCTGTAATTACTGTGGGTGCTCAATTTACTTCCTGGGATAAATTCTGTACTCTGAGTTTCCAATGACAGTAGAATTGTCCTTGTTCTGTTGCCAATAGAATCTGGTTAGTATAAACTGGCTGCTTTACTGTGGAGGAATGATTCAAAAGAAACAACAGGGGTTAGACTTTGGGGATGAATCATAGAATTTCAAAGCTACAAGAAACCCAAAGTAGTACCATCATAGAAAATTGAGGCCTGGGAAGGGGGAATGGTGGTTGTTGTTGTGTGCCACTAAGTCGGTTCTAACTCACAGTGACTTGTATAGGGTTTGCTGAGGCTGTAAATCTTTACAGGAGCCGAAAACCTCATCATTCTCCTACAGAGTGACCAGTAGATTCAAATTGCTGACCTTGTGGCTAGCAGGTCAGCTCATAATCCACTATGCTGCCAAGATTCCTTGGGAAGGAAGAATGGCTTGCCTAAGTTCACTAACTAGTTAATGAAAAGGAGTCCTGGTGGTATTATGGTTAAGCACTTGGCTGCTAGCCAAAAAGCTGGAGGTTTGAACCCATCCAGTGGCTTTGTTGGAAAAAGACCTGGGGATCTATTTCCATTCAAATTTGTTGTTGGTAGGTGCCACCCAGCTTGCTCTGACTCATAGTGACCCTACAAACAACAGAACACTATCCAGTGTGTGCCATCCTCACAATTGTTATGGTTGAGTCCATTGCTGCTGCCAATGTGCCAATCTTATCGCATTAAGATTACAGTCCAGTCGCAAATGAAAAGGTAGACATTTTGTAGCAAAAGGAGGGCAGTGGTTGATCTTGCAGTCCAGGAGCAGAGGATCCTGGGACCATCAAAAGAGAAGAGTGGAGTGCAGGACCCTATCCAGATAAGCAGCGACTCCAGAGATAGAGGCAGAGACAGTGACGTGGAGTGATGCAGTGGATGGGGACTCTGGACTCAAGGAGGGAGAGGGGTTGTGAGCTGGTGGCCAGGGGGCAGGCTTG
>NW_006408739.1:2633027-2634443 GCF_000296735.1 Chrysochloris asiatica
ATGTTTGGTAGGGTGGAGGGTCAGAGAGGAAGAGGAAGACCCCCAGCGAGATGGACTGGCAAGGTGGCAGTATCAATGGGCTTAAGTATGGCAATGATAACGAGGTTGGTCCAGGATCAGGCAGTGTTTCATTCTGCTGTGCATAGGGTCACTATGGGTCAGTACTGACTCGATGGCTCCTAACAACAACAAGAACACAAAAACACTCAGGAATATATAATCATTTAAACAACCAAAGGACATATTCTGCAAGCCTACCTCCTGGCTGCTAGCACACAGCCTTTCTCTTTCCATGAGTCTAGAGTCCTCAGCTGCTCCCTTTCTCTATGTCATCATATCTGCCTCCATCTCTGGTGTCATTGCTTCTCTGGATAGGGTCCCACATTCTGCTTGTGCTGTTTTCCCTTTATGGTCCTAAGGTTCTCTGTTTCTGGAATGTAAGATTAACAACAATCCCCTTATGTCACAAAACTTCTACCTTTACAGTTGTGACAATTGCAATTAGTAATGATAACAATTACTAACTGCTGAATCATAAGAATCATATCCCCATCTCCTTTCACCAGCTCTGTCTAGACAAGATGGAAACTATTTAATGGGGATTCTACCTTCCCCTGCACACTCTGAAACTAAACTCCCTCTTGAAACCTTGTAAGCTTGCCGGGGACTGGCCTCGACATAGGAACTTGGTTCACGAGGTGGGGATACCTGGCGGTGATAGGGATAGCAAAAGAGACACAGAGATGCAAAGAGAGAGACAAAGAGACACCCCGAAACCAGAGTGGATTCGGGACTGGCATCAGGCGGATCCTGCATTGCAAACATCTCAGCCAGGAAGGCCGTAATATCCTGCCTAGTAAACATCTTGGCTAAACAGGCAGTATGGTTGCAATGCTAGACGGAGCCCCCTGCATGCTGTAACACATGCCTTGCCAGTCGTAATGCACCTGGATTCGTTCTGTGCCTCCGTTTTATTTAGGGGAGGAACTATACACAAAGCTGGGAGGGACTAAGATGAGTTACAGCTATCAAACGTAATTCGCCAGACATTCAGGCATCTTCACATGGTACTTCGCAGGTTTGAATCTCATGACCACAAGTTGGTTTCTCAAGCTTAATTAACATATCTTTTAGCACCTAGCCTCAAATGGAGGAAGGAAAAGGAGGATTCCCATTGTGTCAGCTGCCCAGCCCAGGTTCTCCAGGAAAAGAGGCGCCTGGGTGAATGGACTGCACCTAGAAACACTTAAGAGCGGGCATTCCTATTGTCTTTGGAACAGAGACTGAGGAGCCACCCAATTTACTTTGAATGCATTCTCTGAGGGAAGAACTTTGCCTGTTTGGAATTTTACAGTCTTGGCTTTTAGGAAAATATTACATTTATCTGTGGATATCAGGGCTTCATGTCTGCATTTA
>NW_006408739.1:2644045-2654508 GCF_000296735.1 Chrysochloris asiatica
AAATGCTGTTGGATGATGATGCATGGAGGGGATTGTAGTCATTGTAATGAAGTGAAATATGACAGGATGAATGTAAAGCTGAAGTCCTCCCATGTAAGCTATCACTCAATTCACAATAAAAACATAAAAAAAAAAAAAAAGAATAGGGGAACTGTAGTTTTAGAGAAAAGATAATTACAATTATTAAAAAGGCACCTTTCTTATATGAAAAGTGATAAAATGCCCCAAACCATGTAGGAGTCTAATGTTGTAGTTTAATTCCAATGAATGAGTTAATGTGAATCTAGAAGGGGAAAAAAACAACCCAAAAAACTTCTAAAAGCAAACAAAAAGATTACAGTCAAGAAAATCCTATGGGAAACTACTATAAAGCATAAGGTTCCAATAATGATGATGATAATAACAACATCAATCATAAAGGCACAGAAACATCAACAACTGCTACTAGTCAGAATGTTTATTGAATGCTTATTATGAACTAGGAATTATTTCAAGTGCTTTATATGAATATTTCATTTAATCGTCACAACAACTCTATATTCTATCTTTATTCATAGATGAGGAAACTTACTCAAGGAAGTTGTCTAAGGTCATGGGGCTAGGAAGTGGAAAAGCCAGGGTGAGTATCCCAGGCACCTGCTCTTGACCCTTATGCTGTATGTGTTTCGATGGCTGGAATGACAAGGAACATGTTAGATGGTAGGTGACTGGTGGGTGCCCAGCCCTGGTGTATATAGTCTTCCTTTACCATCGTTTCTGAGGTCTGTCTGGCCTACAGAGCTGCCCTCCCCCATATTAATAAAACTGTGAAAGTTTTTGTTTTTTTTTTATTGCTGCTTACCTGAGGATCCTGTTCAAGCTACAATTTAGATCCTCCAGGATGTGTTTTGCTGCTATTTTATATGTTAGCAGTGTTTTAGACTGAATACTAAACACAGGTTTCCTTCTATTCCACAAAGGTTTATTATAACTGAAGATTTTTCTGGCAATCAGGACATATCAATATCTCACAATTAAGAGGAAAGTTGAGTAATATTTGAGAGACTTTTCCTCTGGGTCCTCCATCTCAGAAAAATACCATGAAGGGCTTCTCTAGTGAGTTGAATGAGTGATTTCCTGAACAGATTAAAAGAGGTTATTCTTGGTGCAAGAAAAAAGGGAAAAACTAACAGATAGAAGAGAAAAATAGAGTACCAGGCACAAATAAGAAAGTCAGATACTCAATTACCAACCTCGCTTGTAGCTAAAGATGATCATGTGAACTACTTCTGGCCAATAAGATGTAAGAGAAAGTCTCCTTGGAGTATCTGAAAACATTTTTGCTTTCCTGGTACAAAGGATAGTTAAGATAATTAGAAACTAAAAACTTGTATTAAAAAGAACATGTTGAACTAGTAGAAGAATCTGAAAAATCCAGTCTGTTGAATACCCAGATTTCATGTTGAACTTGCTTTTTTTTCTGTAAATACAAATTGAAAGTCTCTTACCAGTAATTCCTTACTCTCCTAGAAACCAGTTAAAAACTCAGCAAGACAAGCTATATAAGCATTACCTGTGGATTTTCTGCAATACACCATGGGAGCTCTCTACTGCTTTGCTGAGAAGCAGATCCCAGCTTAATTTTCAGAAACTGACTTTGGAAAGTTTCTTTGTGGAAGAAAGTACTCCCTGGCCATAGCTTCTGCACTGAAAACACCAACCTGCCTTAGAATTTTCTGCATATGCACCTGTTGCCCATCAGACAATGAACTTCTGGAAGAGTGATGTCTAATCTGTATATGCACTTGTATTTGTATAATTCCCCAAAGAGTATCATAATTCTTAGCACATGGGTGGTGCTTATATCAGTAGGTCCCAACAGGAAGCAGATGTTACACTCAAATAGAGATTAATTCAAAGTTTTCTAAAATTACATTTTAAAAAGGTGTAGGGAATCAGAAGGCATAGTGTAGCCCAGGGTTAGCAACAGTGAGGAGCCATTACCATTCTAGACCTGAGGAGGCAAGAGAAGGTTGGAGTTACTGTAACTCCAAAAGACACAAAGAGCTGAGTGAACACAGCTAACTTAGTTCAAGGAATGCAGTTTGCCCATGGCAACCCTTAGAGGGGGAGCTGGAGAACAGACACTCTGGTCTTACTTTCCTACCTCTTTTGATCTCTAGGTGGTGCTCTTTAGTGAAAGAGTTCATTCCAATTGGATACCATGGTCAAGTGAGCCCCCCAAATATAATTTGCATATTTCAGCCTTGTGAGACATGGAGAAGTGTAAAGGGTAGAAAGTAGATGTGTAGAAGCAAAAGCTCTCCAAACAGAACTCAATATCTGCAGAATGTATGATTATCATGTTGAAGTAGGGAGAGAGGCTGTCTCACTACAGGAGTGAGACTTAGCCTCTCTCCCTTTCCCTTCTTTTTCTCTTATCACTAAATGTATACCACTCATCTGTCAGTTTCTTGTACTGTTCTAGTTTTCTTATTGTTCTGATGCTGAAAGCTATGCCACTGGCATTTGAAATACCAGCAGATAGGTTTCAGTGGAGCTTCCAGACTGACAGACTAGAAAGAAGGAGAGGTGGACAACTTCTGAATGTTTAGCCACTGAAAACCTTATGACTAGCATAACATTGCCAGATATACTTCCACAAGATGAAAATATGATGAATAGCATCAGAACAGTACTCGGAAAATATATCCTTGGTGATAGAAACAATGCTGGAGATCGCATGATACTTTTTTTTTTTTTTAAAACCAATGACTTCTTCATTGCAAATACCTTTTTTGCAACATAAAATGTGACTACACAGAGACCACATCACATGGTATAAACAGGAATCAAATTGACTACATCTGTGGAAGAGACTGTAGAAGAGTGCAGTATCATCAGCCAAAACAAAACCAGGGGCAAACTGTGGAATAGACCATCAAATACGCATATACAAGCCAGGTTGAAGCTGAATACAATTAAAACAAGTCCATAAGAGCCAAAATATGACCTTGAATATATCTCACCTGAATTTAGAGACCATCTCAAGAATAGATTAGATGCATTAGGCACCAATGACCAAAGACCAGAAGAGTTGTAGGATGGCATCAAGAGCATCATACAAGAAGAAAGCAAAAGGTCATTAAATGACAGAAAAGAAAGAAAAGACCAAAATGGATGTCAGAAGAGACATCCTGAAGCTTGTTCTTGAGTGTATGGAATCTAAACCACATGAAACTTAAGAGGAGGTAAAAGAGCTGAGTAGAAAAAGTAAAAGGGCAGCTTGAAAAGATAAAATATTATAATGAAATATACACAGACTCAGAGTTAGAAAACTAAAAGGGAAGAACATTCCTATTTTTCAAGGTGAAAGAATTGAAGAAAAAATTCAAGCCTCTACTTGAATTATTGAAGGGTTCTATGGGCAAAATATAGAATGATATAGAAAGCATCAAAAGAATATAGCAGGAATACAAAAAAGAAATCGTTGCATATGGTCAAGAGGTCAATTATGATCAAGAACTAATGGTACTGAAGGAGGAAGTCTAAGCTGCAAAAAACAAGTATCCTGAAATTGATGGAATATGTATTGAAATCTTTCCGCAAACTGATGCCGGACTGAAGGTGCTCATTCATCAATGCCAAGAACTTTGGAAGACAGGTTGTTGCTATTGTTGTAAGGTTCCATTGTGTCAGTACCAACTCATAGTGACCCTATGCACAACAGAACAAAACACTGTCCAATCCTGCACCACCTTCACAATCATTGCTACGCTTGAACCCATTGCTGCTGCTACAGTGCCAATCCATCTTGTTGAGGTCTTCCTCTTTTTCTCTCTGACTCTCCACTTTACCAAACATGATAGCCTTCTCCAGGGACTGTTCCCTCCTGACAATGTGTCTGAGAGATGAAGTCTGGCCAAGGAGCATTCTGACTGTATTTCTTCTAACATAGATTGGTTTGTTCTGTTAGTAGTCTATGGTATTTTCAATATTCTCCTCCAACACCATAACTCAAATGCATCAATTTTCCTATTGTCTTGCTTATTCACTTTCCAACTTTCACATGCATATGAGGTTATTGAAAATACCATGGCTTGGGTCAGGTGCATCTTAGTTTTCAAACTGACATTTTTGCTCTTGAACACTCTAAAGAGGTCTTTGTTGGCAGATTTGCCTAATGCAATATGTTGATTTCTTGACTACTGCTTCTATGAGTGTTGATGGTTATTCCAAACAAAATGCCGTCTTTGACAATTTCAATCTTTTCTCCATTTATCTTGTTATTTATTGGTTCAGTAGTGAGGATTTTTGTTTTCTTTACACTGAGGTGCAACCCATACTAAAGGCTGTCGTCTTTCATCTTCATCAGTAAGAATTTTAAATCCACTTTGTTTTCAGCAAGCAAGTTTATATCATCTGCATATCCCAGGTTGTTAACAAGTCTTCCTCCAATCCTGGTGCTATGTTTTTCTTTATATAATCCAGCTTTTCAGATTATTTGCTCAGCATACAGATTGAATAAGTATGATACAACCCTGGTGAACACCTTTCCTAATTTTATACTAGTCAGTATTCCCTTGTTCTGTTCAAACAACTGCCTCTTGGTTTATGTACAGGTTCCTCATGGGTACAATTAAGTGTTCCAGAATACTCATTCTCTGAAATTTTGTCCACAGCTTGTCATGATCCACACAATTGAAAGTCTTTGCATATTTAATAAAGCACAGGTAAACCTCTTTTTGGTTTTCTCTGTTTTCAACCAAGATCCAGCTGACATTAACAGTGATATCCCTCATTCAAATGTCCTCTTCTGAATCCACTTGAACCTCTGGAAATTCTCTATCAATGTATGGTTTTCAGATGTTTTTGCATTATCTTTAGCAAAAATTTACTTGCATGTGATACTAATCAAGACAGGTAGGTATCTGGAAAACCTATTAGAAGATATTCATATTTTGCTCATACCAAGGAAAGGTGACTCAACAGAATACATAAATCATTGAACGATATTATTATCACATGCAAGTAAAAGCTTTCTGAAATGAATTCAAGAACAGTTGTAAAAGTACATCAACAGGGACCTACAAGAAAATCAAGCCAGATTCAGAAGAGAACATTGAACTAGGGATACTATTGCTGACATCAGATGGATCTTGGCTGCAAGCAGAAAATACCAGAAAGATATTTACCTGTGCTTTATTGATTATGTAAAAGCTTTGGACTGGATAAATCATGACAAACTATGGATATAATTATGAAGAATGGAAATTCCAGACCACTTAATTTTGCCCATAAAACCTGAACACATACCAAGAGGCAGTGTTTTGTATAGAATAAGGGGATACTGAATGGTTTAAAATCAGAAAAGGTGTGTGCCAGAGTTGTACCCTTTCACCATACATATTCAATCTGTATGCTGAGCAAGTAATCTGAGAAGTTGGATTATATGAAGAAGAACATTCTATTAGGATTGAAGGAAGACTCAGCAACCTGAGATATGTGGATGATACAGACTTTCTTATTGAAAGAGAAGAGGACTTAAATACTAACTGATGAAGATCCAAGACCACAGATTTCAGTATGGATTGCACCTCAATATAAAGAAAACAAAAATCCTCACAACTAGATCAATAAATAATATCATGATAACTGGAGAAAAGATTGAAGTTGTCAAAGACCTCTTTTAAATGTTCAAGAAGAAAGATATCCGTTTGAAGACTAAAGTAAACCTGACCCAAGCCATGGTATTTTCAGTAGCCTCATATGCATATGGAAGTTGGACAATGAATAAGGAAGTCCATAGAAGAATAGACACACTTGAATTTTGATGTTGGAGAAGAGTATTAAAAGTAGCATGGACTGCCAGGAGAACAAACAAATCTATTTTTGAGGAAATATAGCTAGAATGTATCTTGGCAAAGAGGATAGCAAGACTTTGTCTCTTATACTTCAGACTTGTTATCAGGAAGGATCAATCCCTAGAGAAGGACATTATGTTTGATAAAGTGGAGTGTCACAGAAAAAGAGAAAGATCCACAATGAGATAGTGGCAGCAGCAATGGGGTCAAATGCAATAATACTTGCGAGGGTGGTGCAGGAATGGGCAGTGTTTCATTCCATTGTGCTTAAGGTCGTTATGGTCGTGGTGGTAGTGTGCCCTGGAGTCGGTTCCGACTCATAGTGACCCTGTACAGGTTTTCCGAGGAGGCTGTAAATCTTTACGGGAGCAGAGATCCTCATCTTCCTGCTGTGGAACAGCTGGTAGTTATGAACTGCTGACCCTGAGGTTAGCAGCCTGATTCATAACCACTATGCAACCACTATGCTAAGTTGGAACTAACTCAATGAAACCTAGCAATAACAATAAATAAATGTTTATAACTCTGCAAAGCACCAAAGATATAAAGAGCAACAGGGCATTTTTCTTCCTTCCATCTTTTCTTTTTATCTTGTGTTCTTTTTAACAGTTGTAAAGCATTTTAACTCACGTGTAGTTTCTGTAACCATCACTACAATTAGAATACAGGAAGTTTTATCACTCTAACAAACTGTGTGCGATGCCTTTAGAACTATACTTTCCCTCATCCTTACTACTGGGAATCACTAATATTGCCCATCACCATCCTTTTATTTTCTCCAAGAATGGCATATAAATGGAACCATACAGTATGCAACCTTTTGAGAACTGGCTTCTTTCAGCATCATGTCTTTGCGATTCATCCATGCTGTATATTATACCGTCTGCTTTTGATCTCTCATGTATTGAATCTGCCCTCACTCAACAATACAATGCTTGCCATCTAGAGACTAGATCCATGTCCTGCCTGCTTTTCAACTCTTATTAAAAACTTGTGTTTTAGTCTGACTCCTTTTGTTTGCAAGGAATAAAGACACGCATTCTCACTCAAGGAAAGGATCCAGACTTTCCTGGAAGTAAAATGAAGGCTCTCAGCGTAATTGACTCTGGAGACCGAAGAAGATGATTTGGACTCTAAGGTAGGAGAAGTATGATAGAGAGTGTGTGGTGTTTGTCATTCACACTGTTCCTCTCTGTACACATGTGTGCTCTCTTCCCACTCTTTCTTAGCTGGCTCCTCCTGATTACCTCCCTCTCCTCTTAATTTAAGCAAATGGCCATTGCAGTCTCTCCTTCCCCTACCCTCAGGACCTTTCAGCAGCAGTATCTACTTTGCATTGGATTCCAGTTCCCTGGGGACAAACTGATAAACTCTGCTTATCTTTCAATCCAAGGAGCTCTGGTAGTGTAGTGGCTAAGAGTTAGATTGCTAACCTCAAAGTCAGCAGTTCGAAACTATCAGCTGTTCTGTGGGAGAAAGATGAGGCTTTCTGCTCAGGAAAAGATTTTCAGCCTTGGAAACCCCATGCAGGGTCAGTATAAGTTGGAACAAACTCCACGGCACTCCACCACCACCACCATCTTTCACAGGTCTCCAGCCATCTGATGAAGTGGCTGCCTTTGGGTAATGTGCACACTCCTGTTCTCCTCTGTGTCCAGCGTGGGTGGATCCATGTGACTTGGTCTGGTAGATTTCCTTAGAAAGGGAGAATTGAGGGTGGGGCAGGCAATGATTGATAGTAGTAGTATTGCCTGTTAAGTACTTTTATGAAAGACTGTTGAAATACTTATTCATTTTTTCTTTGTTCAAAGCAGATCATAGGAAAGATGTGTTTGGGTTATCTTGCTTGGCTTCTGGCAGACTGCTTTCAGTGATCTATGTTTTGTTATCCTGCTGGCTTTCACAGAAAGAAATAGTAAGAAAAAGTCCCATGGAAACTATGATTACATTTTCTTTTGTTGAGGACATTATCCATGCAGTGCTTCTAATTTGAAGCTCCATATGAGAACTTTATTTTAGAAATTAATTTAAGGATACACTTTATTTCCCCTAAGGAATTGGCGCACTTTCTTTATCTTGAAAAAAGAAAGCTGAATAATTTATCAGACTTCCCTGTGTGCTGGTGCTCAGCAAACTCAATTTCTCACAAACTAAAGTTCACCTGTAGCAGTTACCCAACCCCTTATGGACTCTGTATCTATGTTCTTGGCCTTCTCTTGACACACTCCTACATTCTTTGATCCAGATTTTTCAATGAACATTTGTTCTCTGTGAACCATAATATTTTAAAGAAAGAGAAAATGTATATTAAAAAAATTAATTAAACCATATTAAAGAGAACAATATGTAGTTCCTGAACTCAGTTTATCATCTTGACTGTCCCTTTGTTGTTGTTGTTAAGTGCTATCGAGTTGGTTCTGACTGCATAGGGTTTGCAAGAAGTGACTGGTGAGCTTGAACCACCGACCTTGCAGTTCAAATGACTGTCCCTTTAGATCTCTTCTAATAGCAAGTGACCACTGACCTAACAATCACAGACTTTTCAAGGTGAAAAAAACCTAAGCAATCACCAAATATTATGTCTTGGGCTTTATACCAAGAGTCCTAAGTGTCCATGTGTTCCAAGCAGTATGCTAAGCTCTTTACTGGCATCATCTCATTTAATATTCACAATACCCCTAGGAGATTGCTATTAGACCATGTTGCTTAAAACTCACAAATATCAACTTCTTCATTCGTAAAAGGGAACTAGCAATACCTTCCTCCTAAGGTTTTTATGGACTCCTGGTATGGTGCTCTGGGATCAACAGTAGACTTCGAATCACAAGGTCAGATGTTCAAACCCACCAGCTGCTCCTCAGAAACCCTATACAGGGTTGCTATGAGTTGGAACTGACTCAACAGCACTTAATAATAACAACAAAGGTTGTTATAGGAATTCCTGGTGGTGCAAACAGTTAAAGTGCTTGGCTACTTAATAGAAGGTTGGCAGTTTGAGACCACCCAGAAGCACTTAGAAGAAAGGCCTGATGATCGCTTTCTGAAAAATAGCTATTGGAAACCATTATGGAACACATCTCTATTCTGACACATATGGGGTTGCCATGAGTCAGAACTGACTAGACAGCAACTTACTTAAGATTGTTACAAAGATGAAATAACACATGTATGATTCTGAACACAGTGTGTGACACATAGAAGGTACTCAAAATAATAGCACCTGTTTCTATTCTACCCTGTCCAAGTGTGCATTGTCAGCACCTGTCCCTATTATCTTCAGGAAACTTCCCACGTCTTACATATGATGCCAACATTGATTTAATGAATGTGTGGTGCTGTGGGTTAATGCACCAGACTGCAAAGCTGTTCAAACTGCAAGGTCGGCAGTTCAAACTCACCAGCAGCTCCTCAGAAACCTTATACAGAGTCGCTATGGGTCAGAACCGACCTAAGACACTTTCAACAACATCAAAAATAACAACATATATCTTTAGTGTTTTGGTTCTCTTATCTTCAAGTGACTAACTTATTTGACTGTGACCAGGATAGTAATGATGCCTAACAGCCTTTACACAGTTGCAAGCACAGAAGGAGAATTCCTGGTAAGTATTCTCTATGATAAAGATGAGATTTTATCCATGTAACTTGTTGCAGTCACCTTTGGATCACCTTTGGATCTGGGGATTAATTAAGGAAAGTTTTCTTTCTGCAAAAATGGTGTAGGTATGACCTTGATGGACTATTTGACTTTCTCTTGGGGAGAATGGGAGTGAGGAAAGAGTTGTCACTGAGCAGCTCTTGAGTCATTCTACTGACCTGACCTACAGACATCCCTGAAGCTCCTCTAATAGGAATTGCTCCTTGTACTATGGGACAGTTGGGAGCCATTAAGCTTTGTCTGTGCCTTTATAATCTTGATTATAACCTATCATGGGGTTCATAAGTATTTAGCCAGAGAGACTGCTTCTGAGCACCAGTGAAACAGAACAGGTCAATGACAGGTCAATCATTTTATAAAGCTGCCAGGAGCTACTTAATGCAGTAGCTCTTGACAAGGCATCATGGTCAGGCAGATCTGAAGCCCACACTGTGAGCCTGTGCACCCAGCACTCAGTTCAGGGACCCAATTAGAGGCAGGGGGATTGCCCTTATCTCACTTCTACCTGTAACCTTTGAAGGAGACACTGATATTGTCATTGAAAGAACAAAAAAGAATATTTATGCAGAACCCATAAGATCACATTCACAATTCATATCCATTTAATAAACTGTGGCTGCCAGAACAATGTTTTCTTATTATTAATAATTTCTTTAACATTATTCCAAATCAAGCTGTTTCAAGACCAGACAAACAAGAATAATTACAATGCTACATCTTGAGTTTTAACCCAAGTAATTTAGAATTACAGGTCTAAGTCAAATGTTTTTTAATGACCTTCATCTCAGACTATGAATGACTGAGAATCTGATAGCACAGGAGGCTTCATTTTCTGGCCCTTATCATATCCCTCAAAATTGAATTACACACCAAGTCAAATACATGGAAACTGAATAACACCCTGCTGAAAAGCGACTGGGTAGTAGAAGAAATTAAACGTGAATTCACAAAGTTCCTAGAAA
>NW_006408739.1:2667068-2676903 GCF_000296735.1 Chrysochloris asiatica
AAAAAAAACCTAAAGAGGATAGAGAGAAACACTGTAAATTGATGATATATGGTGGGGATAATAATCAATGTAATGAAACAAGCTATATGAATAGTTGAATGTGAAGCTGATGATGTTCCCTGTAAACTTTCACTCAATGCAAAATAAAAACATTTAATTAAAAAAAAACAAAAAAACTATCTGTAACACAAAATGTCCATGTTAATTCCTTAAGGAACCTAGTTCCTTAAGGTTCGACTAAGGAGCTCTGATAGTGTAGAGGTTACAAACCAGGCTGTGAACCTCGGGGTCAGCAGTTCGAAACTACCAGCTGTTCTACAGGAGAAATATGAGGCTTTTTGCTCCCGTAAAGATTTACAGTCTCAGAAACCCTGTGCAGGGTTGCTGTGAGTCGGAACCAACTCCACAGCATATAACAACAACAACAAAGGTTCAACTAAGGCTATTGTATAAAACACTCTACAGGGTCCCTATGTGTAAGAACCCAACTCGATGGTATGTAATAGCAACAACAAGAAACTAAAATTTTTAGACCCATACTAACTTCTTATTCAGAAGCACATAGATTGAATAAGTACCGTGAAAGGACACAATGATGATACACATCTTTCCTGATTTTAAACCGTGTAGCATCTCCTTGTCCTATTCAGATGACTGCCTCTTGATCTACATACAGTTTCCATACAAATTAAGGGTTCTGGAATTCTCATTCTTCCCAATGTTATCCATAAATTGTTAGGATCCACACAACTGAATGCCTTTGTCTATATAGCCCATAAATCACAGGTAAACATTTTTCTTGTATTCTTTGCTTTCAGTCAATCCCCATGTGACATTAGTAATGATATCTTCGTCTGAACCTGACTTGAACTTCTAGCAGGTCCCTGTTGATATATTGCTACAACCATTTTTTAAAAAATTATCTTCAACAAAATTTTATTTGTGTGTGATATTAATGATGTTGTTTGATAATTTCCAACATTCCCTTAGATCACATTTCTGTGAAATGGACCCATATATGCATCTCCTTAGAGAAGTATAATCAATAAGCAACAGGAACTCTTGATGAGAGTTTGCAACACAAATAGAGAAAAAAATGTTCTGGCAAAAAACAGATGGGGTTCTGCCTTCAACTACCCCAAGTTAAACTATGGAAGAGGGGAGTCAGAGTTTAGAATCATGGTTTTTGTTTTATGCAGCTACATAAAAATTTAAATATTAGTCTCATTACTATATACTCACACCTGGTCTATTTTGAGATATTCCACCGCATTCCCTGACAATTCAATTTAAAGACTCTCCAATTGCCTAATTACACTCTTTTGGTAAATTGCCATCTTCAGCAAGGGCATGCATAGAATGGAAAGAACTGTTGAGCATTTGCTTTCTGGGAATGTGCTGCTATACTGTAATAGGGATCTTTCCTGAGGTAAACATTCATTTCAGAAAATAGAAACATGTGAAAATGTGGATAACAAATAGTTACCCGAGGCGTTAGAAAGGATACCAGCCTAGAAAGCTTTCAGCTGGACTCCACTGCCCACACAATCACACGTAACAAGGAACATCACCATGATTCCACTGCGGCCACGCCATTGCTTTCCCAGGCAGAGCGCCATTCTAATACTTCTCAAATGCACCATTTCTAAGAAAGTGGGAAATACACAGTTACTTTGTTATTATTGTTGATTGTTGTCAAGTCTGAAAGTTTGGCAATTCAAACTCACCCAGAAGTCTCAGAAGAGTCTATGGAGCACAGTTGTACTATGATACGTATGGGGTTGTCTTAAGTCAAGTCAAATCAATGGTAATTGGCACACAATTATAACCCAAACCAAATCAAACCCATTGCCAATGAATCAATTCCAGCTCATAACAACTGTTTTAGAACTGCCTCATGGGAATTCCAAGGCTGTAGATCTTTACAGAAGCAGATTGCCCCATCTTTCTTGCATGGAACAGCAGGTAAGTTCAAACTGCCAAACTTTTGGTTAGTAATCAGGCACTGTACTCTCTGTGCTACCCAGCCTCCTTTACACGATAATACTGGTGGATAAGTGTGGTTAGATGAATTGTCACACCACAGAAACACCAGAACTTAAAAAGGGTTTTCCGTCTTAAAACTTTTCCTTGGCCTTTCTGACTACACTTGCCAAGATAATAGGAAGCCTGATGTGCTCTCCAGTCACTGCACTTATTCACAGAGAATCAACATCCAGAAGTTCTGGATTTCATCTCCTCACAATCACTCCCATACGAAATTGTCCTCAGTTAACAGTCAGAAGCTGATTCCTGTAACTGCCAGTCCTACAAACTCCACCTGGGATGAGGGACCCAGCTGTGCTCTTTTCTGCCTCTCACATCTTCAAAAGTAATAAAGCCTCAGCATTGGAATTCAACTATCAATTCTGCTGATGAAGCAGCAGGAAAATTAGAAACCATTTTCCAGCCTATAGCTGTGTTGGACTCAACAAATGCTAACAGGAGCAAAAACTTGTAGCCTCATAGTTAAACCAGCAGCCAGGACCAAGATTCAGAAAGCCAATCTACTGCCTGGGAAAGAAGCATTTTTAAATGCCCCACTGTTTATAATTCCTAATTTAGAAGGGGCTTCTCTGATAACTGAGGGTAGTTAAAAATCTGATCTCCTCCATTAAAAACAAAACCAAAGTTAACTTAGAAATGCAAAAAGTAGACTCCCTAGAGACCAATATAACCCAGAAAGTATAATAATGCCAAGCCGAGGCAGCTGAGTTTTTGTTTGCCTCTAGCTTCAGAAAGCCAGACCCCTAAGGGGTCTGCACCCAAGGTTCATTTATTCTTAATAAGCTCAGTTCCAGAGGCCCTGTCAGCTTCCAGCTAATGATGACACCGTCAGCAGCTGGGGCGGCTGGATTCCAGAGAAGAGCGGGGATCTAATTGAGATAAGAAATATAAGTGTTGGCTCATGTCAGCATCTGTTAATGTCTGGGCCCAACATATTATAGTTTTCAAAACTCATTCAACAGATTCTCCATCCCCCTAAGAGAGGATACTTCCTGGTGCTTATTAAGGTAACATTGGAACCAGAGGCAATAAGATGCAATTCCTCACACCTTCTACCATCCAAGATCTAGTGTCATAGCTACTCTGAGAAGCTAATCCTGAACCACAGGATACAGAAGGGGCGTGCCCAGTGCCACTTCTCCAAACTGGCATAAATTATCAACTCACATTTCATTCCCTTCTAGGGATTTGGATATTTCCTCCCTGAGGAATGAGGTCTGCTGGACTCTATATACTAATGAAAGCTCTGGGCACAGCCACTTAGCTCCCACTTTGTTCAATCTGGTCTTGTAAAACACTTCCTAATCTAGACCTTGCTCAATTACCTCCCATGCACTCCCAGACAGTAACTCAAAGAATCTTTCCTATCCTCTTGACTAGTCCCATTTGTAACAAAAATGTCTTTTCACACTAAAGCTGATGTCAGAATTACATACAGTAGAAAAGGAACAGACTGCCTTTCACTAGCCCACCAAGGAATTGGGTTACTGCTCTCTAGATGGGCCTGGGTAGCGTTTCCCTAAGGGAACATGAAGAAGGATTTCCAGGCTGAAGATATATCAAAAACCTAAGAGACCAGGAAGGAACATTCTTGGTGGAAATATCAGAAAAGTTACATTAAATCTAGGCACCCTTGTGGCATAGTAATTAAGTGTGTAGCTGCTAACCAAAAGGTTGGTGGTTTGAGCCTACCAGCTGCTTTGCTGGAAAAAGATGTGGCATCAGATTGTTGTTGTTGATGTTGTTAAGCATCGTCGAGTTAGTTCAAACTCATAGCGACCCTGTATAGGGTTTCTGAGTAGCATCCGGTGTGTTTGAACCACTGACCTTGCAGTTCAAACTGACCTTGCAGTCCAGCACATTAACCCACAGCATCACACCAAGAATGCAGTTCCACTCTGTCCTCTAGGACTGTGAGTCAGGATGGACTCAATAACAACTGATAATAGAAAATCTAGAAGACTCACCTTCTGATTCTCACCTGTCTTCATTCTAATGTAGGGACAGAGCCTTGAGACTCTAGTCTTATGGTTTCACTGTGTCACTTGCTTTCCGCTAAACTCAGGAGTTCATAGCCTCTCACAGCACTTCACCATAGACCCAAACCTGACATGGGCTAATAATGTGACCTAACTGCCCCAGCAATGGCAGTACCTTGTGCTACAGCCTGCATAATTCTACAGTGTTCAATCTAATTAAAGCATCTTACATACCTAAACATTTAAACAGAAGGTTACTTGTTGTACAATGCAGAGTGGTTAAAGTGAGTTTCCCCTGCCTGGCATGGACCCCTTGGTTCCAGACGAGTACTTCTCCCTGCAGCTTAGCCTGGTTGTTCCTGGCCAGAGGAATCAACCAGCTCTCAAAGCTCCAAGGGAGGGACCCCTAGCAGCTGCAGCCCCAAGTCCTCTTCCAGAGTTCAATTCTCTTTCTTAAAAGTTGTCTCATCAGAAGGGGCATCTATCCTATGATGATACAACCCCTAACTTTGCATAGCAAAGTACAGAAGCACATATTTTGCATTTAAGAAATGATAACAAACCAAGTTTACATTTATTGGATCAAAATAGTGCAAACAGTAGATAACCACTTGGAACCAATTCGACAGCATTTAACAACAACTTATCTTCCAAGAGTGTTGCTGTTGTCAGGTGCCATCGAGTCAGAACTGACCCATAGCGACCCCATGCACAGCAGAATGAAACAATGTCCGATCCTGGGCCAACCCCACCACCGCTGCCACACTTGATGCCATCAATGATACCACCTGGCTGATCCATCTCATTGGGGATCTTCCTCTTTTTCTCTGACCCTCCATTTTACACAGCATGACATCCTTTTCCTGTGACTGTTCTCTCCTGACAATATGTCCAAACTATGAGAGATGAAGCTTAGCCATCCTGGCCTCCAAGGAGCACTCTGGCTGTACTTCTTCCAAAATAGATCTATTGGTTCTTTTGGCAGTCCATGGCACTTTTAGTGTTCTCCTCCAACACCACAACTCAAAGGCATCAATTCTTCCCCAGTCTTCCTTATTCACTGTCCAGCTTTCGCATCCATATGAGATTATTGAAAATACCATGGCTTGGGTGAGGCGCACCTTAGTCCTCAAGCTGACATCTCTGCTCTTCAACACTTTAAAAAAGTTCCTGTGCAGCAGATTTGCCCAATGCAATATGTCGTCTGATCTCTTGACTGCTGCTTCCATGAGTGTTAATAGTTGATCCAAGAAGAATGAAGTCCTTGACAACTTCAATCTTTTCTCTGTTGATAAAAATGTTGATTATTGGTCCAGTGGTGAGGATTTTGGTTTTTCTGACATTGAGACGCAACCCATACCGAAGGCTGTGTTCTTTGATCTTCATCAGTAAATGTTTCAAGTCCTCTTCACTTTCAGCAATCAAGGTTGTATCATCTGCATATCTCAGGTTGTTAATGAGTCTTCCTCCAATCCTGATGCCACATTTTTCTTCATAGAACCCAGCTTCTCACATTATTTGCTCAGCATACAGATTGAACAAGTATGGTGAAAGAACACAACCTTGTCACACACCTTTCCCAATTTTAAAACATTCAGTGTTCCCATGCTCTGTTCGAGCAACTGCTTCTTGGCCAGGCACAGAAGTACAATTAAATGTTCTGGAATACTCACACTTCACAATGTTGTCCATAGCTTGTCATGATCCACACAATCGAAAGCCTTTGCGTAGTCAACAAAGCACAGGTAAACATCCTTCTGATATTCTCTGCTTTCAGGCAAGATCCATCGGACATCAGCAATGATATCTCTCATTCCCTGGCCTCTTCTGAATCCAGCTTGAACCTCTGGAAGTTCTCTGTCAATGTATGATTGTAGCCGTTTCTGTATTATCTTTAGCAAAACATTACTCGCTTGAGATATCAAAGAGATTGTCCAATGATTTCCGCATTCCGTTGGGTCACCTCTCTTTGGAATGGGCATAAATATTGATCTCTTCCAATCAGTCGGCCACATAGTGGTCTTCCAAATTTCTTGGCAGAGATGAGTGAGTGCCTCTTGTGCTGCCTCACTTTCTTGAAAGATTTAAATTTTTATTCCATCAATTCATGGTGTCTTGCTCTTTGCCAATTCTTTCAATGCACTTTGGATTTCCTCCCTGAGTATCATTGGCTCTTGTTCATATGGTACCTCTTGAAATGGTTGAACATTAACCATTTCCTTTTGATACAATGATTCTTTATATTCCTTCCATCTTCTCTTGATGCATCAATAATTTGCCCAGAGAATCTTTCAATAACAAAAGTCGAGACTTAAATTTTTTCTTCAGTTTCCCCCAGCTTGAGAAATGCTGACTGTGTTCTTCCCTTTTGGTTTTCTAGTTCCAAATCTTTGCATATTTTATTATAGTATCTTCCAAAATAGGTATATTTTTAGTAAAGACATTTCCTTGTTATCAAACTAATAATTACAACTCCTTGAGTATACTTGTACTGTGTGCCAGGCATGACTGAAGTAAACTTCCAGGAGAAGAGAAGAGAACTATGAAAGCATAGAGGCAGAAACGAACAGAAAGTATTTGCTGGATGGTATGTAATCAGGAGTTACATTTAGCTGCATGCCACTGTGGGTTAATGCGCTGGACTTCAAAGTTGGTTTGAAGTGCAAGGTCAGTGGTTAAAGCTCACCAGCTGCTCCTCGGATACTCTATACAAGGTCACTATGAGTCATAATTGACTCAATGGCATTTAAAAAACAACAGACACCCAACTTAACCAAGTACAAATGTCCTAATAGTAAAAAATGACTACAAGGTTTGAGAACTCATCTTCCTCTACCACACATTCATCATAAATGTGTATACTATATACATGTAAATACTTTGCACAGTGGTATGTTACATGCTGGCAGAGACTTTAAGGGAGCTCTGTTGGGGTGTGTGTGTAACTATATGTATAGTTAACAGAATTCACTTATCTGGGGAGCCACGCTTCAACATTCCCTTCCTTCTGGGCTAACATTTGACAATGGAGCTTGGTCTAATTTTTAATACCAACCAGCTTCTTTGGCTACATCCATTCTACACCACCATATATGCTGTAGTGTCCCTGCTCAGCCTCCCTGTCTCCTGATGTTGCTAAAGGACTCCATTAGTTTTAGTCCCTCAATTTCTTTCTTTTTCTTTTCTTCTGCACACTACACCATTGATACCTTAAGCTCACTGGGACCAGCGTATTCTGGAATTGATAGACAAAATTCCATTTGTGGATAATTTGTTGTTTTTTATATAACAGAGAAAGGAGCCCTGATAGCATAGTGGGTGCACATTGGGCTTCTAATCGCAGGTCAGCAATTCTAATTCACAAGCTGCTCTGTGGAAGAAAGATGAGGCTTTCTACTCCCATAAAGATTTACAGTATTGGGAACCCTATACATGGTGACTATAAGTCAGAACCGACTCAAACAGCATACCACCACCACCATATAACAGAGATGAGAGTTTCCGATTTAGATTGCATCTTGCTAGAAGCCCCTGTTCAGCCTCCCAAGTCCCGACTAATATACAGATGAAGACACAGAAAAAGACTAGGATTCCCAATGACAATAAAAATGTTGAAGGAAAAAAACAATTGTCAAAACATGCGAGGAAATTTTACTAATTATAGGAAATTGGACAGAAAAAAACACAATATATTTCATGCTTCATTTCTCTCTTCCTGATAATCAAATCACTTGAAAAAGTAGTAATTTCTTTCTCCTCTTGTCTTCATCCTGATTTCAATACCTAGAGTCTGTACCAACTAGAAGTATAGACAGTTATCCTTGCCCCAAGCTACCTTTCTTTTCCTCATCTTTCTCACAGGAACTCACAGTGACCCTTCAAGCAAATATTTCTTAAATATACACCCTACATTTTTTGTTAAATGGGAAGAAATAAGAATCATATACCTCTTTCTTAATGATCAAAATTAGGATCATTGTAACTTACTGCAATTGACTGTTTTATTGCAATTGACTTTTATTTCAGAGTTTTTAACTACCTATAAATGGATTGTATTAATCATTCATGATTAAGAATGAGGATATAATTGTTACTTTTAACTGCTGCTGAGACAGCTCCAAGTCATGGCAACTCCACATACAACCGAGCAAAATGTTGCATTATTACGTGACATCATCAGATCATTGGTATATTCAATGTATTTGGAATGCCCTCTAACCTTGGGGGCTCATTTTCTAGCACTATGTCACACAATGTTCTATTGTGATCCATAAAGTTTTCATTGGCTACTTTTTTCAAGTAGATCACCATGTCTTCCTTCCTAGTCTGTCCTAGTCTGGAAGCTCTGCTGAAACCTCTCCACCATAGGTGCCCCTGCTGGTATTTAAAATACCAGTGGCATGATTTGTTGAATAAAAAACGGATGATCTGCCCTGTAAACTTTCACTCAATTCACAATAAAAACTTTAAAAAAAACCAACAAAACAGTGACACAACTTCCAGCATTATAGCAACATGCAAGTCACCACAGCATTACAAACTGACAGGCAGGTGGGAGAAAGATATAACAAAGTCTTATTTAAAATTTCTTTACATTCTTTTTTTTTCTAATTTTTACTCCAGAAAAATGTTTACCATCTTTTAAAGTTTTTGTTTTATTTCCTCAGTTTTCACTTTTAGTTTTCCAAACTAGATAATTCCTTAGTTGTTGTTGTTGTTGTTATGTGCCGTGGAGTCGGTTCTGACTCATAGCGACCCTGTACAGGGTTTCCGAGGCTGTAAATCTTTACGGGAGCAGAAAGCTTCATCTTTCTCCCACGGAACAGCTGGTAGTTTTGAACTGCTGACCTTGAGGTTTGCAGCCCAATTTGTAACCACTAAGACTCGACGGCACTTAACAACAACAACAATGCTACCTTAGCACCTTAGGTAATTCTTTAGTAAGCATGTTTTAAATGTACGCTGAAGATTAATTTGATTCATTGTAAACATATTATGCTGTGTAACAAAATACTCCAATCTGAGTGTCATAACACTACAACAATAATTTCTTATTATTAATTTTCATGGTTCTGAGAAGTAACTGGGATCAGCAGGCTGGTTCTTGCTCAAGGTCCAGCATTCACTTTTAGACAGTGGTGAGACTGGAGCTGTTTCAAAGCCATTCTCATATGTCTGGTGCCTGAACTTGGAAGATTAGAACAACTGGGTTCCTTGAGCAACTCTATGTCTAAAATGTCTCTCCACAAGACAACTTCAGGGTCACCAAATTTCTTATATGGTGGCATCAGAGGCATATGTTCCAAGATAGAGCCAAACAGTAACTTTTATTCCTAGCCTTGGAATTCATGTAGCATCTATTTCATGAGGTTCTGTTCATTAGAAGTAAGCCACTAACACCAGTCTTATTCAAAGGGAGGGGAATTTAGACTCTAATTCTTCATAAGAAGAGTGTCAGAGTTTGTAGACATGTGTTCAAATCTCCAAAATACAGCATTATGTCATACATTATTTAGTTTCAGTATTTTTCAGCTGATTATATCTGCTAAATCCAGATGACAGTTATCTGACTGGTTACAGAGCTGAAGCATGAGAATTTCATGTGTAAATTGCAAAAACACTCAACCAGAGGAAGGTCAGTGCCAGCAAGTGCCACAGTATTAATACTAATTTAAAATGTTCTACTTGAGGCTGCTGCCTAGCTTGTTGGAAACAGAAAAATTAATTTCACAAGTTATATAAGGAACCACACAAGGAAATCTTAGTTACTGGACATTATAGTTCAGTCATCCCACTGATTTTTTTTTTTT
>NW_006408739.1:2677508-2682396 GCF_000296735.1 Chrysochloris asiatica
TTCCACGTGATCCTTACCCATCTCTGGCCACATGTCCAGCATAAACAGCTGCCATCCGAGGAAGGCAGGGAGGGAGGAGATCAGCTGGGGACCCCATGCGCCCGACGTTGCCGGCCCACCACCTGCTCTAAGGTGACCAAGCAGGATCACTATCATCCCACGATGTTTTAGCTGCTCCTTCGAATATGTGTTCTGAGCAGCTGCCTAAATGGCTTACCCCATTGGAGATTGTAGTTCTAAGAAAGAAACAAACAGGGTAGAAAATAGAGGAAATGTGTTTCCGGGATTATATTCTGGGATAGGTAGTGTTCACAAGTAAAGATCTCTAGAAGATGAGATAGAAAGTCTCCAGTCATCAGAGAATGCTAGAATTTTTTTTATCTACTCCATAAATTCTAATTTTCAAGGATCTAAGTAGTAGAACTGAGCCCTGGTATGGTGCTGTAGGATCGGCACTGGACTAGTAACCACAAGCTTGGCAATTCAAACCCACCAGCCACTCTCAGAACTCTTATACAATGTTACTATGAGTCAGAACTGACTTGATGGCACACAACACCAACAGGCAGTAGAATTAAAGCAGCCAAACCAAAGGAATATTTGAAGGTTCACAGACATTTGACATAGAAGTCAACCCAACAAGCTGCCTTCTAGCTGACACCTAGGAAAAGGATTGTACCAGTATCTAACATAATGCTGAGTGAAAATAGAAATCCATATATTCTGTTTGAATAACTTTCTCTTCATTTCAAGTAGATTTAAGCATACAACACAAAGTCTAAGATAAATACTGCAAATTCAGAGAAAAAGAATATGCTTCTGATTCAGAAAAAAGAACATATTTTTATAAGAGGTATTTTGCTAGGAAAATTTTAGAAATATTTTGTCTTAACAAGATGATAGCACCTTTATGTGATAAGGTGGTTTCCAGAAAAAAATAAATGAAAAAGAGAAGTAGGAAAAGTTGAGTATACAGGTGAGAAGAGCAACAATTAAAAAGTTTACTTGAATGTGATGTAAATGATATTGTTCAATGATTTCAACATTCCGTTAGGCCAGTTCTCTTTGAAATGGACACAAATATTCATCTCTTCCAATTGGTTGGCCAGGTAGCTCTCCTCCAAATTTCTTGGCATAGCATCTCCAGTGCTGCATCACTTTGTATTCTGTCAATTACTGAGACCTTGATTATCACCAATAACATCAGTACAACTTGGAATTCTTCCTTTAGTACCATTGGTACTTGATCATATGCTGCCTTTTGAAATGACTGAACATCAACCATATTTTTGGGTGGGAGTAACAATGACTTTGTGTATCCCCTTCATCTTCTTTTGGTGCTTCATCTTCTTTTGATGAATCGTTCAATATTTTACCCATAGAATCGTTCAATATTGCAAGTCAAGTCTTGAAATTTTTCTTCAGCTCTTTCAGCTTGAGAAATGCTGAGCATGTTCTTCCCTTTGGTTTTCTAACTCGAAGGACATTTAAAAATATATATTTGAATAAATTTACTGAACTTAGAGCCAAATGTAAATAAAACAGCATGTATAGTATCTTGAAAGACAAATGGTATGACCTAAGAGTGTCTTTTAAATTTTAATTTTAATGGTAATGTTCTTTGGAAAAATAAAATAATACAGGGTCTTTGATCACTGTCTACACTCAATAACATACCACAACCATAGATGCACACACAACCCCACCTTGAAAATTTTGATGATGCCTAGAAAAATATGTAATACTAGTTTGTAACAGTGTGAGAATGAAGGGGTGGAATCCTCAAGAATTTTCTACAAGGAGAAGGCATCTTTCATTTTTGTTGTTGCTAGTTACCTTCAAGTCAGTTCCGACTTGTAGCAACATTATGTACAACAGAAAAAAACACTGCCTGGTCTTGTGCCATCCTCACAACTGTTATGCTTGAGCCCACTGTGGCTGCCAATCCATCTCATTGGGGGTCTTCCTATTTTCTATTGACCCTCCACTTTGCCAAGAAAATGTCCTTCTCCAGAGATTGGTCCCTTATGATAACATGCCCAAAGTATGACTATTCTGGTTTCTAAGGAGCATTCTGACTATATTTCTTCCAATACAGATTTGTTTGCTCTTCTGGCAGTCCATGGTACTTTGAATTTTCTTCTCCGATGTCATAATTCAAATGCACTGATTCTATTATGGTCTTCCTTGTTTATTGTCCATGCATACAAGGGTACTGAAAATAGCATGATTTGAGTCAGACACAACTTAGTCCTTAAACTAACACATTTGCTCTTGAACACTTTTAAGAAGTCTTGTGCAGCAAATTTGCCTAATGCAATTCATTGCTTCATTTCTTGGTTGCTGCTTGCTTGAGTGTTGATTGTGAATCTGAGCAAAATGAATTCTTTGAAAACTTCAATCTTTTCTCCAGTTATGATGTTATTTATTGGTCCTGTGATGAGTATTTTTGCTTTCTTTAAATTGAGGTGCAATCCATACTGAAGGTTGTGGTCTTTGATCTTCATCAGTAAGTATTTTAAGTCCTATTCACTTTCAACAAGCAATGTTATATCAGCTGCATATTGCAGGTTGTTAATGATACTTCCACCATCCTGATGCCACATTTTTCTTCATATAATCCAGCATTTTGGATTATTTGCTCAGGATACAGATTGAATAAGTGTTGTGAAAAAATACAACCCTGGCACAAACCTTTCCTGACTTGAAACCATTCAGTATGTCCTTATTCTGTTCAAATAACTGCTTCTTGGTCTCAACACAGGTTTTTCTTGAGCACAATTAAGTTTTCTGGAATACCCAATCTTTGCAATGCTATCCGTAGCTTGTCATGGTCCACACAGTTGAAAGTGTTTGCATAGTCAGTAAAGCACAGGCAAAACATCTTTCCAGTTTCCTCTGCTTTTAGCCAAGATGTGTCTGATGTCTGCAATGATATTCTTCGTTCCACATCCTCTTCTGAATCCAGATTGAATTTCTGGCTGTTCTCTGTTAATGCACTGTTGCAACCATTTTCATTAAGGAATACAACAAAACAAAAACAAAATCAGACATTCCCAGATATTTAAGCCCTAAAAGAATGATACTTCCCATGTAGTGATCATTAAAAAAATTTTTTTTGAAAAATTATTTCTTCTAAGATGAAGAAAATGTATAATAATGAAAGATTCATTGTCATTTCTACTCAGTTTGGACATTAGGGTTGTATTGTGTGTTTTCAAATGAGAGCTGTAAACAGAGAAGAGGTTGATTTATGTTGATTCACACTATTTCTCCCTTATGCTTCCACTTCTTTCAGTGTTCAAGGGAATGGGGTTCTTGGACCATATTTCTCACTCTGCAATTAAGTTGAAATTGATAATTTTGCTTAAATTTTGTTTAAATGTGATTAGGATGCTGTCCTAGGAGAATTGCTAGAAAAATCTTTTTTATTTTCTTCACTAAAGCACAGCTGCAGAAAGAACATATTGTTCATTTAATTGCTAAAGAAAATGAGATAAGATGAACTGTTTTAAAACTCTTTTCTTATTTTGTTTTGTTTTTTAATGGTATAGAAAAAAGCAGTTATTGCATTACATACTTTTCATCATTTTTCATCTAATATTTGTGAAAGTGGATTCCTGGTATGGCACTGTAGGATCAGCACTGGACTGTGAACTATAAGGTTGGCAGTTCAAACCTACCAGCAACTCCTTGGAAACCCTATACAGGGTCGCTTTGAATTGGAACTGACTCGATGGCACTTCAAAACAAATCTGTATTATTGATGCTTTAAAATCAATATGCCACAAATTATGTTTTAAAAATGAAAGTAAAGAGGAAAATGCACCAATTGTGAACAATTTCTGTATCTTTACTGGAGTAGACAGCCTCAACTTTCTCCCCTGGAGCAGCTGGTGGGTTTGAATCCTTGATCTTGCAGTTAGCAGCCCAATGCTTTGCCCACTGTGCCACCTAGACCCCTTGTTGTTATTAAGTGCCATTGAGTCAGGTCTGGCTCACAGCAACCCTGTAGAGAGTTTCCAAGAAGTTGCTGATAGGTTTGAACTGCCGACCTTCTGGTTAGCAGTCCAGTGCTTATCATACAGTGTTATACCAAGCCTCCTTACAATGTGCTATTACCCTCTAAGTACCACATACATTTAAGAGTACATTTCCCTATCAGTACCACTGCCGTATTTCCTTCTTGTCCAGTTCTAAATGAAAAAGAATCCCACAAGTAATACCTAAAATCTGCACATTGCTACAACCACCACAATCTGTTACAATCTCTATTTAAATTCTCCAGTGATTCCCAAACAATAAACCATGATGTACTAAATGGAAAATTATGAGCATAAACTCTGTTTTAAAGATCTGAACAAAGACTGTGTCCAAATATACTTAAACAACATAGCACTAATTCCCTGAGAATTTGCCAATCCTTTAAATTGGAAAACAACCAACCTAATCTTAACTTTCCACCACTTGTCTGTCAGTTTGTCATACTGTGGTGGCTTGTAAGTTGTTGTGATTCTGGAAGCTATGCCACAGGTATTTTAAATATCAACAGGGTCATCCATGGTGGACAAGGTTTCACATGAGATTCCAGATGAAAACGGACTAGGAAGAAGGAGTGATGAACTACTTCTGAATATTTAGTCACTGAAAACCTTATGACTAGCAGAGAAACACTGCCAGATATAGTGCCAGAAAATGAGCACCTCAGATTGGAAGGCACTCAAAATGCAACTGGGGAAGAGCTGCCTCCTCAAAGTAAAGTTGACCGTGATGACGTGAATGGAGTAAAGTCCATAGGAGAAAAACCCGCGGGGCCTTCATTTGTTGATGAGGCACAACTCAAAATGAAGAGAAACAGCTGTAAACATCCACTGAAAATCAGAACATG
>NW_006408739.1:2683084-2690107 GCF_000296735.1 Chrysochloris asiatica
CTCATATGAAAATTTAAACTAGAGCTGAGGAAAATGAAAACAAGTCCACAAGAGCCAAAATATGATCTTGAATATATCCCACCTAAATTTAGAGATCATCTGAAGAACACATTAGATACATTAAACACTAAAGGCCGAAGACCAGAAGAGTTGTGGGATGACATCAATAACATCATACAGACAGAAAGCAAAAAGTCATTAAGAAGACAAGAAAGAAAGAAAAGGTCAAAATGGACGTCAGAAGAGACACTGAAACTTGCTCTCCAGCATAGAGATGCTAAAGCAAATGGAAAAAATGAGGAGGTACAAGAACTGCACAGAAAATTTCAAAGGTCAGCTTGAGAAGACAAAGTCAAATATTACAGCAAAATATGCAAAGATCTGGAGTCAGAAAACCAAAAAGAAAGAACACGCTCAGCATTTCTCAAGCTGGGAGAACTGAAGAAAAAAATTCAAGCCTCGACTTATATTATTGAAGGATTCTCTGGGCAAAATTATTGGATGATGCAGAAAGCATCAAAAGAAGATGGAAGGCATACACAGAGTCACTGTACCAAAAGGACATGGTTGATATTCAACCATTTCAAGAGGTAGCATATGATCAAGAACCAGTGATACTGAAGGAAGAAGCCCAAGGCACACTGAAGGAATTGGCAAAGAACAAGGCACCAGGAATTGATTGAATAAAAATTAAAATCTTTCAAGAAAGTGAAGCAGCACACGAGGCACTCACTCATCTATGCCAAGAAATTTGTAAGACAACTATCTGGCCAACTGGTTGAAAGAGATATGTATATGTGCCCATTCCAAAGGGAAGTGACCCAATGGAATGCAGAAATCATTGGACAATATTTTTGATATCCCATGCAAGTAAAGTTTTACTAATGGCAATATAGAAACAGCTGCAACCATACGCTGACAGAGAACTTCCAGAGGTTCAAGTCAGATTCAGAAGAGGACTTGGAACGAGAGATATCATTGCTGATGTCTGATGGATCTTGGCTGAAAGCAGAGAATATCCAGAAAGATGTTTTACCTGTGCTTTATTGACAATGCAAAGGCTTTTGATTGTGTGGATCATGACAAGCTATGGACAACATTGAGAAGTATGAGTATTCCAGAACACTTAACTATACTCATGAGGAATCTGTACATGGACCAAGAGGCAGCTGTTCAAACAGAACATGGGAACACTGGGTGGTTTAAAGTTATGAAAGGTGTGCCACAGAGTTGTATTCTTTCACCATACTTATTCAACCTGTATGCTGAGCAAATAATCTGAGAAGCTGGCTTCTATGAAGAAAAACATGGCATTGAGATTGGAAAATTGGATGAACAACCTGCAATATGCAGACATTACAACCTTGCTTGCTGAAAGTGAAGAAGACTTAAAATATTTATTGATGAAGATCAAAGAGCACAGCCTTCAGTCTGGATTGTGTCTCAATGTAAAGAAAACAAAAATCCTCACCACTGGACCTATAAACAACATTCTTATCAACAGAAAAAAGATTGAAATTGTCAAAGACTTCATTTTTCTTGGATCAACTATCAACACTTATGGAAGCAGCAGTCAAGAAATCAAACGATGTATTGCACTAGGCAAATGTGCTGCACAAGGTCTTTTAAAAGTGTTGAAGAGCAAAGATGTCAACTTCAGGACTAAGGTGCCCCTGACCCAAGCCATGGTATTTTCAATAACTTCATATACATGTGAAAGCTGGACATTGAATAAGGAAAACCGTTGAAGCATTGATGCTTTTGAGTTATGGTGTTGGAAGAGAATATTGAAAGTGTCATGGGCTGCCAAAAGAACCAATAGATCTGTGTTGGAAGAAATGCAGCCAAAGTGTTCCTTGGAGGTCAGGATGGACAAACTTCGTCTCTCATATTTCGGATATACTGTCAGGTGGGACCAGTGGCTGGAGGATATCATGTTTGGTAAGGTGGATGGTCAGAGGAAAAGAGGAAGACCCCCAGTGAGATGAATTGGCAAAGTGGCAGCATCAATGGGCTCAAGCGTAGCAACAATAGTGAGGTTTGCCCAGGATTGAGCAGTGTTTTGTCCTGTTTTGCATAGTGTCCCTATGAGTCTGTACCGACTCAATGGCACCTAACAACAACAATAATCCTATTTTCTCTTACCTAAAATAAATAGGATTCTTGGAAAGTCAATTTCTTGACTGAATTTCATGTATAGATTTATACATTTACTTATATATGCAAATCTTCAAGAAAAATTTGGCTCGTGCTCAATTCAGTTACTGCTTTTTGCTTTAACATTCATGTTTTCTAATCCTCATTATTTCTTCCTTAACACATGGGTGCTTTAGAAATAAGTGTTAAAATTTACCAATGTGAGAGTTCATAAGTTATCTCTTTGGGTTTTACTTCTAGTTTATTAGTCTTGCAATTAGAGAATATAGTCTGAATGCTACCCAATCTCTAAAATGCTTAAAGATTTGTTTAATCAATTAGAATCAATTTTTATAATGTTTCATGAGAATTTAATAAAAATGTATTTTCTCCATTAGTTGGATGGTGGATTTTCTAGAGAAGTAAAAACAGCAAAACATATAATTGTATATATATAGAGATAGAAGTTTGTTAGCAAGGAAATGGCTTACAATTGTAAGGTCCCCAGCAGAAGAGAGAAAGAGAGCCTTTTCAGGGGGTCCCTTTTATTGAGAGCACACCTCACTTCCATCAAAACATTTTTTCAATTGATTGGCTGCTCATAGCCAATCATCATAAAGTTAACTATGCCTGTATTAGGTTCATCACCATAGGAATAAGCACATCTCAACTGCTAAAGCATCGGAAATCCTGGCCTAGTCAAGTTGACACAGAACCCTAACTATTACAGTCCACCCTTGTCAATTGGAAAACCTGTAAACTATATGCAAAATCTCTAAACAAAGAAATTTGTAAAGTCATACTTGTGCCTCACATGATCTAACTAAAACATGTAAAACTGAAAAAGATTGGCCCAATTTACATCTCATATGTGCCAAATGAACAAAGCAAAAATATTTGATACACACATAAAAAAATGAAACAAAAAATACATATTCATTTAAATGCCCAAAAGGTTGCAAGCCAGCCTCCTGCCTCCAGGCACACAGCTTTACTCAGTCCATGGACCTGAAGTTCCTAGTTGCTCTGTCTTTCCATGCACGTGCCTCCATCTCTGCTGTCACCACTTTTCCAGACAGGGATCCCACGCTCCACTCATGTTCTTCCTTAATGATGGTTCCTGGAATGTAAGATTAGTGCTCCCCCCATTTAGTTACACATCTTCTACAATTATTTTTGCCAATCACAATTAATCCTACTAATAATTACTCACAATTGAAATCGTAAAATCCTATCACTGAATTAGGAATTTTAGTTTCTCTTGCCTACTATTATAAAATAGACACTTGAGTGGGATAGAAAGGAATGTCGGGAGACATGATTACAGAAAGCTTGTAAGTCTCCTTTCAGCCTATAACTGATTGGAATACCCAAAAGAGGTTCTAGAACTTGCCCACTGAAATAGGCTTCTTGTGGACCTTAGATGGAATTCTGAGCCCCATCCAGAACCTTCTGAGGTGTGGCATTCCCACTAGAAAGGACAAGCAGACCAGTCTGGAACAGCTAGAGCAATACATCTTCAAAGAATGATCAGCAGGAAAAATCCAAAACAAAAATTGCAGTATGATTGGCTACTACAAGAACAAACAAGGTGTTCACTGGGGAACCATCAAGTTCCTTAAAGACAACTACCCCCACCCCAAGACTGAAATTCAAAGGGAACACATGAACCAGCATGTAAGGTTGCTGGTGACCATGTTGGTCTATTGGTGAGTGGAAGAGGGGAAGAGGCAGTAATGAAGAAATGGGCTGAGTTCAACCATATTTCATAGATTCCCATTGACTTGGAGATGAGAGAGAGAAGACGAAATGCTGGTTGGTCCGAAGTGTAATGAGACCTGGGGACACCTGAACCCCTGGACAAGGACATAACCACAGAGGACTAGAGCTGAGAATAAAGTGTCCAGCTGATATGAAATGAGGAGAGATGCACAAGAACACCCAAACTTGCAGGTAGTATCCATTTGACCCAGCCTCAATGGCAATCAGAACTCAACTAGAGAGAGATAAAAAATAAAAATAAAAAAACATTTTTTAAATAATGGAAACAAGAGAAAATTGCTGCAATTTGATGAACTTGACCTATACTTATGGATGTTTGGTTGGTTGGTTATGTGCCGTGGAGTTGGTTCCAACTCATAGTGACCCTGTACAGGGTTTCTGAGGCTGTAAATCTTTACAGGAGCAGTAAGCCTCATCTTTCTCCGACGGAACAGCTGGTAATTTTAAACTTCTGACCTTGCAGTTCGCAGCCTGATTTGTAAACACTACTTGGTTGTAGTAGTTCAAAATACCAAGAAAGATGGTGGAGTCTTCATATCAAGTATCAATCCTATCCCCTCTGTAGACAAGGTTAATAGGAACAGGCAACTCAGGCATTGTATTCCTAAAATGAGGGGATGATAAAAGCCTGAAGTGACGGGTTTACAAATTTTCAAGAGGGAGTTTAGCTTAAGAGTGTGTGGGGTAAGGTACAGTCCCCACTGAATAGTTTTCATCTTGTCTATATGTTGTTGTTGTGTGTTGTGGAGTTGGTTCCGACTCATAGCGACCCTACAGAGTTCCAGGCTATAAATCTTTACAGGAGCAGAAAGCCTCATCTTTCTCCACATAAACATTTTTAAAACACTCAAGTTCAATCTTTTTTTCTCCCTGGACTAACCCAGTTCATATGCAAATCTGCACTCACAAGATCTTTTTAAAGTGTTGAAGAGCAAAGATGTCAGCTTGAAGACTAAGGTGTGCCTTACCCAAGCCATGGTATTTTCGATAGCCTCATATGCATACAAAAGCTAGACAGTGAATAAGGAAGACCGTAGAGGAATTGATGCTTTTGAGTTTTGGTGTTGGAGGTGAATATTGAAAGTGCCATGGGCTACCAAAAGAACCAACAGATCTGTGTTGGAAAAAATTCAGCCAGAGTGCTCCTTGGAGGCCAGGATGGCCAAACTTCATCTATCATACTCGGACATATTGTCAGGAGGGACCAGTCGCTGGAGAAAGATATCAAGTTTGGTAAGGTGGAGGGTCAGAGAAAAAGAGGAAGACCCCCAGCGAGATAGATTGGCAAAGTGGTAGCATCGATGGACTCAAGGGTCGCAACAGTAATGAGGTTGGGTCAGGATCGGGCAGTGTTTCGTCCTGCCGTGCATAGGGTCACTATGAGTTGGTATCGACTCGATGGTACCTAACAACAACACTTTCTCTCTAATAAAGGTTTTTGTCTTAAAATAGGAGCCCTAGTAATAAAATGGGTAAGGGCTCAGCTGCTAACTTAAAGGTTGACAATTTAAATCCATCAAATGGTTCTATGTGAAAAAAATCTAAAGATCTGCTTCCATATAGATTACAGTCTAGAAAACCTTATCAAGTAGCCACATGGGGTATTATGAGTTGAAAATCAACTCAACAATGCCTAACGATAATATGATATGCATGCTATACCAATTTTATTTTTATTTCCCTTCATATATTCCTTTTACTCGACTTTGCTATTTTTTATGCAATCTTTCTGTGTTCTTATGTTTTAAGTATGTCTCAGGTAAATACTCTTAGCTGTAATTTTTTTCAATGTTACAAGATTTGTCTTTTGCCTTTCTATGATGAATTCTAGGATATTTACTTAAATCTACCTTCCAACTCATTAAATGTCCCCTCAGCTCTGTCTAATGTATTTAACTAATCCATCATTTTTCTAATTTGTATCATTATGTTTTATAGTTCTACATATGAAATATGTATTTTCCCTTTATATGCTTTCAGTAACTGCTTTAATTTATTTACACATTGAACATGCTTCCTTTATATTCCATTACCAAGAATTTTAATATAGCTTTATAACCTAATTCTATGATTGTTGGCTTCTGTTGACTCTCTTTCATAGCTTATTTCCTCATACATTTGTAGTGATTTACATCTTTAAGTTTATATTGTTTGGAACATTATCTGTGGAATTGTTTCTGACCTAATTTAAAGCAGTGAAGTCCTGGTGTGGTGCTGTGATAAGCACTTGACCACAAGGTCAGTTTGAACTTCAAAGTCAGCAGTTCATACTCACCAGCTGCTCCTCAGAAACCCTATACAGGGTTGTTATGGGTCAGGACCAACTCTAAAGCACTTAACAACAACAAAAACTAAAAGCAAATTTCTCCAGAAATTATGTGCATTTCCCACTATTTATTTCATGGGTTTATAACCAATCTAGGACCACTTTAAACTTTAAACTTGAGTTTTCTTAAGCCAAATATCAGCATAAATTCTAACCCTAAATGTTTTCAAATTTAAGAATGTGTCTTAGGGGTAACGAAGATACAGGCTGAGTTTGACTATGCTCCACAGACTTCTGTTGACCTGGAGAAGAGAGAGAAAAGGAAGGACTGGTTGGTCCAAAGTGTGGTGAGACCTGGGCTAGAGCTAAGAGTGAAGCATCCAGATCATATGAAGTGAGAGGAAACACATAAGAATGCCTTAGATTTGTCTATTTCTTTCCTCAATTCTATTTTGATTTGCTTTATATATTTTGGGACTCTTTCGTTGGCAGCATAGATATTTATTATGTCATCTTGTTCAATTGACCCTTCAATCATGAGATAACATCCCTCTTTATCTCTTATGCTGGGTTTGCCTTAAAGTTTTTTTTATTAGTATTGGCACTCCTGCTCACTTTTTATTGCAATTACTTGGTACATATTTTTTTCCATCCTTTAACTTTTAATCTGTTACTTGTCTTTGTGTGTAAGGTGTGTCTCTTGCAGACAGCACATTGAAGGATTCTGTTTTCTTATCCATTCTGCCACTCTCTGTCTCTTAACTGATGCATTTAATCCATTGGCTTTCAGTGCAATTATTTATAGGTATGAATTAATTGCTGTCATTATGGGTTTTTTT
>NW_006408739.1:2690617-2692303 GCF_000296735.1 Chrysochloris asiatica
TAGATGATTCTTGGTTGGCAGGTGTTTGTTTTGTTTTTTTTTTTATTTCAGGGTTTTATATATGTCTCCCCATTGCCTTCTTACCTGCATGGTTTCTGCTGAGAGATCAGAGTTTAATCTAATTTGCTTGCCATTGTAAGTAACATTTCTCTTTTCTCTAGCTGCTTTCAAGATCCTCTCCTTGTCTTTGATTTTGGAGAGCTTGATTATGATATGTGTTGGTGATTTTCTTTTGGAATCTATCATTCCTGGGGTTCGTTGAGCTTCTTGAATGATTATCTTTTTGCTATTCAGGATATTAGGGAAATTTTCTTCCAGAAGCTCTATAATGATATCCTCTGTGGTCTTCTGTGATTCTTCCTGTTCTAATAATCCAATTCCAATAATCCTCAGGTTATTTTTCTTCATGTTGTCCCACATGAATCTTAGACTTTCTTCAGATTTTTTTCATTCTTTTTTTTTTTTTTTTCTGCTTGCTTTTATATTTTAGCAGTATTGAGAGACTTGTCTTCCAGCTCACTGGTTCTGGCTTCCATCTCTTCTATTCTACTTGTTTGCCCTTTCAGTGTATTATCCATTTCTGATACTTTATTATTAATCATTTGGACCTCTTTTTGCAGGTTTTTAATTGTTTCCAATGTTATTTCTCTTATTTGATGGTTCTTGTGGTGCTTTATGACTTCTTCCTTATTTTTCTGAACCTCTCTGTGGAACATTTGGATGCACCTCAATATCATTCTCCTGAATTCCTTCTCAGGCAGTTCCAAAGCCTGCCTTCCTTCTAATAGGAAATCTAGGTCTACATCCAGATCATTTGTTTCATATACTCTATCTTATTTTTTGACATGAGTGCTATCTTCTGTGTTTTTTTTGTTTTTTGTTTTTGCGGGGGGGGGCACTTTCCATAATTAGATGTATTTGGTACATTATTAAGATTTCTGAGTGCCTCCTGGTAGATGTGATCAGGAGATGGACTTCCCTTTTCAGTTCTCTTATTACTCAGCTGAGAGTAATTTTAGCAAGTGTTGGCTATCTATTTGGTGTATAGTATCTGGTATTGGCTCTTGCCTATATGATAGACTTTTATAAGATGCAATTGTAGCTTAACTACATGACCACAATTGCCATCTCTTCTTAAGTAATGTAGGGAGAAAAAGAGCCCCTCTGAGGTAACAGGGAAGCCAAAAAAACCCAAAAAATACAATAACAGATTGGACACTAGAGTCTATAATTGCCACAAACACACACACACACAGAGAAAAATATTAGTAAGGCTTTAAAACGCTCCTTTCTTGGCTTCTTGCTTTCAAGGTCTCCTGAGAAATTTCAAGATGTTACCATTGTTCCTTATGATGTAACTCAAGATTTAATTTTCAGCCTCTTTCCTTTTTTGCCTCTCCTCCACTCCTCATGTCCCTTCAGGTGTTTCTGCTACTAAGAAACAACCCAGGGCTGTCCAGAATCATTTGAAGCTGTTCTTGTTGACTCCTCCCCCTTCTTAGATTCTGCACCCAGTGAGTGAGTGGTCTTTGCTGAGCAGATTGTGGGCATTCATAATACAACCCTCCAGGGAATGGGGGTGGGAGGAGGTGGTCCATTCTCTCAGCCTATAGTCACCAGAGTAGAGGTGCACAGAGAGAAATAAATTAACAGGAAAAAAAAAAAGTTCACACCTGGAGGAGTTCC
>NW_006408739.1:2700853-2707880 GCF_000296735.1 Chrysochloris asiatica
CGGGGATAATAATCAATGTAATGAAACAAGCTATATGAATGGTTGAATGTGAAGCTGATGATGTGCCCTGTAAACTTTCACTCAATGCAAAATAAAAACATTTAATTAAAAAAAAAAAAAGTTCACACCTTTATCTCCAATGATCATCCAGACTCCTGCAATGGGAGCACTCCTTTGATCCTTCATCTACTCTGTACTGCTTAACATTACTGCTCTGGAACCCGCTGGTAGCCACAGATCATAAGATACCACTTTTCTTTCTTTCTTTCTTTCTTTCTTTCTTTCTTTCTTTCTTTCTTTCTTTCTTTCTTTCTTTCTTTCTTTCTTTCTTTCTTTCTTTTTCTCTTTTGGCTGTAGAATGTATTTTAATCAACTTGTGGAAAAGACATATACATCATTTTATGACACAGCCTCCTTGCTTTTCAATACACTTTGTCCATCTTTCAAAAAACTTTTGTATTCCCTTATTTTAAAATGTTTTAGGCTGTGCTGTGAGCCACAAATGCATCTCTGTCTTCAATTTTCATAAGAGGTGAATCTTCATCTTCAAAAGATTGCTTCCAGGTAACCAAACAGGTGAAAGTCCAGTGGAGCAAGATGAAGACTATAGGGAGGATGCTTTAACACTTCAAAACAACATTTTTGCAGCGTGAAAACAGTGTAGGTAGAGGTGTGCAATCAAATACCACCTTTCTTGATTTTGCTACAAATCCCACTAGCAGTAATCCTTTGATCCTTTTAAATATTCCTTTATATGTAGTTCAGAGTTCCAGGACTGACCCCTGAGTCTGCTTCATCTAGTATTCTGTGTTATTACTGGCAGAGGTCTGCAAGGCGCCTCTCCCTAATTTGCCATCAAACCCCACCCCTCCAAGTGGATACCTTAGAAATTCTTGAGATATTTAGTTTTGATTTTCTCTTTGACCTCAAATATGACTCACCAAAAGATCAAAGGGTTTTACCTAGCTCTCCTCTTTTCCTGAGAAAGTTGCCTTTAAGGGAGTCTCAGCTTTGCTGAGGACAAGATGTTGTCTAACTTTTCATTGTTTAAAACTCTAACTAATCTCTTGTCCCCAGAGCCTAAGTCACAGGGATCAACAAATATCCCCAGGCAAATACCAGCCTAAAGCATGCCTTTCTCGGATATAGTCTCTTCTTGTTAGGTGCCATCAAGTCAGTACTGACTCATAGCAAACTTATGTACAACAGAACAAAACACTGCCCAGTCCTGCGCCAACCGAACAATCCTTGCTATGCTTAAGCCCATTGCTGCTACCACTGTGCCAATCCATCTCATTGGAGGTCTTCCTCTTTTTTGCTGGCCCTACACTTTACCTAATATAATGTCCTTCTCCGGGGTCTGGTCCCTCCTGATAATATATTTGAAGTATGAGAGACAAAGTCTGGTCATCCTGGCTTCCAAGGAGCACCCTCGTTGTACTTCATCCAACACAGATGTGTTTGTTCTTTTAGCAATCCATAATACTTTTAATCTTCTCCTCCAACACCACAATTCAAAGTTTTCAATTTTTCTACAGTTTTCTTTATTCACTGACCAACTTTCCCATTCATATGAGGCTATTGAAAATCCCATGGCTTGGGTATATTCTCTTAGTATCCACCAATTCAACTATAAATTTAAACAAATGTTTTCTCTCCTTTATCTATTATCTAATTCTGTGCTAGTTTCTCTGAACGTCTACTCTGACATATTGCCAGAATTAACTTTTATCGCTTTTCTGTGCTGTCACATATTCTACAAAGAATAAGTTTTACTTTTATAATTTTAAAACCAGACTTTTCCTAAATATTATATATGCTATTTTGAATATAGCATATGATTATACCAACACTGAAACATATGCACACAAAACAGTATAAGGAAATATGCCAAAATGCTAGTAAGGGTTGTAATTAGATAGAAGAATTACAGAGGGTTTTTTTTCCTTCTACTTTTCAGTATTTTCCAATTTCTAAAATAATAGATACAATATAATAGAAAAAGAAAATTATTTCAAAGAAAAATAATGAAAATAAGACAGAAACTTCAATCATATGAAGAAAGCATCCATGTGTTCCTCTGATATTCTTGAACTACATTTTTGTTATAAAAATCTGTTTCTAACAATAGTGACTCACAAATCTACTTCCATTTGCCCTTACCATTAGTCTCAACCTATCTTCTCACTAGGTCCAGTTCATCTTAAAATCAGATGTTTTTTAACCTAACATATACAGTTGACCCTTCAACAATCCGCGTACAACTTTTGTGTGTGTGTGTGTTCAATAAAGTTTTATTTATAAAATAGGTGAAAGTCTTATCAATAGATAAATGTTTGCATATGCAAACAATGGACTACTAAGTAACATTGAAGAACAAAGATGGATCTGCAAAACACTTCATAAAAAGATAAGACTGGAGGACATTATGCTGAGTGAAATTAGTCAATTGTGAAAGGATAAATATTGTATAAGGTCGCTATTATACAAACTCAAGAAAATGTTTGCATGCTAAAAAAAACATTCTTTGATACTTACCAGAAGTTAGAGGGAAGGGAGAGTATGCATGTGTTAGCTCGGATTATTACTGTTGTTGTTAAGTGCCATTACATTTGTTCCGACTCATAGTGACCCTGTATGGGATTTCCAAGGAGCAGCTGGTGGATTTAAAGTGCCAATCTTGTGCTTCACAGTCCCATACTGATCCTACAGCACCACACTAGGAGTCCATATATATAATGTTAGCTGAGCTTTATATGAAACAATTATCACGATTTTGATACCATTCAAAATCATTCTCTCTGTATCATTCCAAAGGCTGGCTGTAGCTGTATTTTTTCTCCTGAACCCATCTACAGTATGGTTATAAATTTCCAGGACTTAGGAGAATCAGATTCTATATATTTACCTATTTCACTTTCTCTTACTATTTACCTGCCTGTCTAATAGCTTGCTCCCCTGTTATCACTTGTCATTAACTGGTTCACTTTGGCCCTTCCTTAGAGCCCTCTTCAGGTTCAACACTGAGAATACTTCTCTTCATCTTGCATTCCCAGGGCCTAGTCCAGGGCCTGGAGTCCTGCTGTAGGACAAACACTGGATCTCAAGGTCAGTTTGAACCCCAAGGCCAGTGGTTCAAACTTACCAACCACTCCTCAGAAACCCTATACAGGGTGGATAGGAGTCAGAATTGATTCCATGGCACTTAATAACAATCCCAGTGCCTAATCCACAGAAAGCTCTCAAACATCTGGTGGAGAGTTGGGAGGGCAACCCCCTAGGCTACAAGATAGGTAGACTTTGGTGGTAAAACTGTAAGATTGTACACCCTCACATATATACAGAAAATTCCCCACTGTAACTAGGCACAAAGCATCAAATGCCACCATTAGAGAAGCAGTCTGTTTTTTAGTAAAAAATAAAATGTAGAAAGGCAAGTAGCCCTTACAGAAGCAATAAAATCATGCTTCTTTATGATTGTCTTGGGTTACGAATTGGGCTGCTAACTACAAGGTCAAAGTTTCAATCCACCAGCCACATTGAAGGAGAAAGGTGAAGCTTTCTGCTCCTGTAAAGATTTACATCTTTTGCATAGGGTTGCTATGAGTCAGAATCAACTTGATGGCAGTGGACTTTGTTGGGATTTTTTTTTTTTTTTTGGGGGGGGGGTGAGCTATAATGAAGAGGCCTTAGTGACACAGTAGATTAAGCTTTGGGTTGCTAACTGCAAGGTTGGTAGTTCAAAACCACCAGCCATTTTTTAAAGAAAGATGAGATTGTCTGCTCCCATAAAGAACCCCTAAGTAGTGATTCTATTTTGTCTTATCTCATTAGTTGGAATAACCTTGATGGTAGTGGGTTTTGCTTTTTGTAGCTCCAATAATCTCAATGAACTCAAGTCCCGGTGTGGTGCTGTAAGATAAACACCGGACAGCAAGGTCGGTTTGAACCGCAAAGTCAGCAGTTCAAACTCACCGACCACTCCTTGGAAACCATTATATGAGTTAGAAGTGATTCAATTTCACTTAAATAACAAATGGGCTCAAAGTTAGCAACAACTATGAGGATGGCACAGGACCAGACAGTGTTTTATTCTGTTGTGCACAGGGTCACTATGCACAACTCAATACCACCTAACAACAATGACAAACAGTTAGATAGACAACGAAAGGAGCCAATAAACCTGGATTCAATTCACAACAGTCCAAACAAGTAGTTGAGATTTTGTTATACTGGGCACCAGGAAAATGTAGGAATACAGTAGAAATAACAGAAGTCAAGGCAGGCTCAGCTGGGAATGTAAGCAGGATGGGTGGAGAGGCCTCTGTGTGGGAAGGGATTTGCCTAGAATGTTGTCTGACTTTCAAGTGACAAAATAAGTGATTGGGAAAGTGCTATGCAAATCTCAGGGCTTATAATTATTGTTGAAACTTTGTGAGCTCTTGGAGAAACTGCTCATGCAGGATTCGGGCTGGGGCCAATCTTATTCAGTCATGGGTAGAGGGAAAGCTAAGATCTCATGGTGCCTTTGAGAAGCCTCACACTTTATGCTTATCTAAGCTGCCACCCAGAGTTGACAATGCCAGAAATAGGCTACTTGTGTAATTTACATCCTGAGGAGCAGTTCCAACAAATCCCACAGGTGCTCGCTCAGATCTTTAGCCAACTGGGTTGTGCTTCTCTTGCCCTGTTAATTCTCTCTGGGAAAGCTGAGCACCAAGCAGGCCAGTCTCCAGCAATTCTCCTCCACCTCCCTTCCTTTAAAGACATCTTAAGGAACAGTTGTGCTAGCAATCAGCCCTCAGGCTCTAGCTGGAGCTCAGCTTCCAAAAGTTTAACCAGCTCACCAGAGAAAACATCCACCACAAAGTCCACTTCTTCAAGCAGAATGGCTCTGGAAATTCTCTTTTACCTTAGTTAATTTTTCAGGACAGAGCCAAAACCAACAAATGATTCTTTAGCAATTGTCTAGTTATCTAGTGCTGCTATAGCAGAGAAACTACAAATTAATGGTTTAACAAACAGAAATTTATTCTGGCTGTGGCTCTGCTGGTTAATGTGCTCAACTGCAAAGTTGGCTTGAACTGCAGGGTTGGTGATTCAAGCTCACCAGCTGTTCCTTGGGAACCCTATACAGGGTCACTATGAGTCATAACTGATTCAACCGTACTTAACAACAACAACACAGTTTAGGAGGCTAGAAGTGGTTGACTTTGGGGTTCAAACCGACGTTGCAGTCCAGTGTTTATCCTATAGCACCACACCAGGATTCAAGCCCATTGAGCCCATTGTTGTTGTTAAGTGCCATCGAGCCCACAGCACCACACCAGGATTTCATTGAGCCCGTTGTTATTGTTGTTGTTATGTGCTGTGGAGCACTAACCAGAGCTCCTTAGAGATACCTAAACCAAAACTCACTGCCATCAAGGTTATTCTGACTAATAGAGATAGGACAAAAAAAAGCTCCAGGGGAAGGCCTTCTCTGTCAGCTCTGGGAGAAGGTCTTTGTTTCCTTTCAACATACATGTTCTTAAAAATCTACTTTGCCTTAGCAACAATCTTCTGCTGGGCTAGGGACTTCCCAGTATAAAGGACACACCCCACTCGGCTCTTCTAAGTTGCAGTGTGGTCCCTCTTCTCTCGACTCTTTTCTCTCTCCTTTAATCTCTTGTATACTCTAGAGAAAGGAGCTCTGGTAGCGTAGTGGTTACGAATCGGGCTGCGAACCCCAAAGTCAGCAGTTCGAAACTACCAGCTGCTCCGCAGGAGAAAGAGGAGACTTTCTGCTCCCGTAAAGATTTACAGCCTCGGAAACCCTGTTCAGGGTCGCTATGGTCAGAACCGACTCGATGGCACTTAACAACAACAACAACAACATACCCTAGGGAAACTCGCCTTACATTGGAACAGGGCTTGTTGTTGTCAAGTGTCAAGTCGGTTCTGACTCATAGTGACCCTGTATAGGTTTCTGAGGAGTGGCTGGTGAGCTTGAACCACCAACCCTGCAGTTCAAACACATTGCAGTCCAGCGCATTAGCCCTTAGCGCTACCTGATTAAAAGTATTGCATCCCACCCTAGTCCCCTTACACCAGATCAGGACTGTGACCTGCGCAAGGATGCTGCATCCCACCTTAATTCCCTTACACTGGATAAAGATTAATCACATCAGAACATACCAGGACTATGAGAATGATTACATCATTACAGAACTGTCAAACCACTGAGAATCAGGGCCCAGGAAAGCTGACGTACATTTTGGGAGCAATTCAGTCCATGACAATGTTCAATACTTTGTTCATCGTGATAATGCTGTTGCTAAGTGCCATCAAGTTGATTCTGACTCACAGTGACCTTATATTGGGTTTCCAAGGAGCAGCTGGTGTGACACTGTGGGTTAATGAGCTGGACTGCAAGGTTGTTTGAACCACAGTGTCAGTGGTTCAAGCTTACCAGCTGCCCCTAGGAAACCTTATACAGGGTCTCTATGAGTTGGAACTGACTCGACAGCACTTAACAACACTACAAGGAACAGCTGGTGGTTTAAAACTGTTGACCTTGCAGTTAGCAATCTGATGCTTATCCTACAGCACCACACCCAGGAATGTAGAAAAGATTGAGAGATTTAAGCAAAGAGCAATTGCATTTGTAACCATCCAGTCAATGAATATTTGAATTAAGAGACAGTTGGGGTGAAAGACCAGGATGACAAGTAGAAGGAGAGGTTAAACTCTCCAAATAATCAGTCTTCGTCCAGAGATGGCACCTAGGGTGTTCTAAATAGAAAGTTTAAACCTTGGATACTCATATACACACACATAAAACATACACATATATGTATATATTTGTGTGTGTGTGTGCATGTATTGCTGTTAGTGCTGTCCAGTATAGGATTTCTGAGGAGCAACTGGTAAGCTTGAATCACGGACCTTTCAGTTCAAACCAAATTTGCAGTCCAGCACATTAACTCACGGTGGCACACCAGGACTCCATATATATATATAAAACATATATAACATATATAATACA
>NW_006408739.1:2707980-2714078 GCF_000296735.1 Chrysochloris asiatica
TGTTGTTGTTGTTGTTATGTGCTGTGGAGTCGGTTCCGACTCATAGTGATCCTGCACAGGGGTTCCAAGGCTGTTAATCTTTACGGGAGCAGAACGCCTCATCTTTCTCTCATGGAGCAGCTGGTAGTTTCGAACTGCTGACCTTGTGGTTCATAGCCCAATTCGTAACCACTACGCTACCAGTATATTCTTATATTATGTATTATTATATTATATATACGTATATATATATATATATAGCCTCTTTACAGAGGACCAGGTAAGACCACATTTTAGTGAGAGAAGGGTCCCCAAAAAATGACTAAAAAATAAATATGTGGAGATAAAAGATGACAGTTTGGCAAAGATTTTCCAGCCAGAGCCCCTTCCTCACCATATTACTACCTCCAGCTCTTATCTCTCTGTTACTCATGTTGTGGTTGTTCAACCTAAGAAAGTTCAAGCCCCTTTGTTTGGCTTTCAAGTGCCTCCTTGACTCCATCCTGTACTTGCTTCTCTAGTCTGCTTTCACACAGACTCTGGAACCAGATAGCCTGATGCTAGCTAGACCTTGTCTTTGCCACGTTAAAAGTTACTGTGTCTGTCGATGCCTTAATTTCTTCAACTATAAAATGAGTATTTTTGTTTTAACTGTTGTTGTTGTTAGTTGCCATGGAATCAGCCTCTGACTCATTGAGATCATATGTGTTACAGAGTAGAACTGCTCCATAGGATTCTCTTTACTGTAATCTTTTCAGAAGTAGTTCTCCAGACCTTTTGTTTTCAGAGCTACTGGGTGGATTTGAACCACCAAACTTGTTAGCAGCCGATCATAATCCACTTGCACCATCTTGGCTCTGTTTGTAATTACTTCATAGTAATCTTGTTTTTTAGTGTTGTTGAGTTGGTTTTGACTCATAACAACTATGTATAGAGGTTTTGAGGAGCAGCTGATGGGTTTAAACTGCTGACCTTGTGGTTTACAGTCCAGTGTTGACCCTGCAGCATTACATCAGGAAAATCGTGTGAAATTGTTCATTACAGATGACTAAGTAAGTACAAGTAAGCTCATACTTACCTTGATTATTAAATGATCTGCCCCTAAGAAAAATCACAGAACCCTGGAGCTGGAAGAAACCCAAAGATCAGCACATATTAGGTAGGTGTTCTGTCTGCAACATTCTCTGCACATGGCCTTCCAGTCGCTGATAAAACCTTCAGTCATTCAATTCTGGCCTCATGTAAGCTTTGATTGTGGGGAAAGTCCAACTCTCCAGAAAGCCACTAAAGTCCTCTGCAAATCCAATGTTCTCCTTTGTTTTTGATCCAAATCCTGGCTCTACCTTCATTTGATAGAGTTCTAGAAGTTGCAAAATATCAGGCTACCATGCCAAATCTGTCACACAGATAATGTGTGTTGCTTATCGTACAATTTGCTCTTAATGTCTACATTGTTGTTGTTGTGTGCCGTCAAGTTGGTTCTAACTCACAGCAACTCTCTATAGGGTTTTTGAAGAGTTGCTCATGGGTTTGAACCACTAACCTTGCTTATCCCACAGTGCCATACAAGGACTCCTTACTCCTACATAGTGTTTTATAATTTTTTAAAGTTAGTTGCCAACATTCAAAAATTGAGAGATTTAACATAAATATCTCTTTAAAAACTACAGGATATGATTGGGTTGAACCTGCAATTACTGAAGGCAGTGATCAGTGGTGTTGATTAGGGACATGTACCCTCCACAGCCCTTCCACTTCCTCTTTGTCTCCCTGTCACAAGTCATCTTAGCTTGTTTATATGTCTGATTAATCCTTATGAAAATTTGAGTTTGTAACCCTTGACTTAGAGGGTCTGGCTAATACACAGAGCACATCTACTTGTACATTCAAATCCAAAACATAACTTCTAATCTCAGGGCCACAATAGATGGACCCTGATAGAACAGAAAAGGAAAAACAAAACAACAATGCAGAACAGAACTCAAATTCTTAAAAAATTCCAGACTTGCTGGGCCAATTGAGACTAGAGGACTGCCTTAGACCATCCCAGATAGTCTACCTGAAATACTCTCCCTACCTTGACTGAATTTGTCCCCTGAGGTCACCTTTCAACACACAACAGATTGACACACAAAATAAAGGATATTACCCATGAGTATTGTGGTCCATTAAAAAACATCTACATGAAATCAAAAGTTCAACAATTATTCTAAAACAAAGATGAGATGAGACAGGGCAGGAAACTAGAGCCCTGGGGAAAAAAGCAATCAGAATAAAATTAGAGAACGTTGACACATAATGAAAAATATAACTAACATCACTGAACAATTTATATAAAAATTATCAAATGGGAACCTAATTTTCTATGTAAACTTTCACCTAAAACACAATACTAGTAAAACAAAACATAACTCTAGGGATAAATGTGAGCGGAGCTTGTTTCTTCTTCTTTTGTTGCTAAAAATTTTCCACTCAAAAAAGAGAATTCTACAGAGACAATTACTTCTAGGAATTGGAGACTATGTTTTGATGAGAGCAATGACCATAGCCCATATCCTGTTCAATCATCCTGGGCCCTTCCTCCTCCCTCTCTCAGCCCACATGTGAGGTTCCCCAGGGAGTTCTGTACAACTTCTCAGTGTCAAGAGGGAAAATAGGGCAATTGGATTAGAAATGTAGGTTGGATGGGAATTGTAATAAAAATCTCATCCTTATGTTCTTTCTTATCTGGGTTACAATTAAACACATAAAAATGAAGTTTCTGCTTTAGCCAAAAACACTTGCAGACTAAGCTTTCTAGAACAGAGTCTAAGTGCATTCAAAAGAAAGATGAAGATGTGTGTAATTTGGAAAAGGAAAGAAAGAAAGAAAGAAAAAGACCTGAAGTCAAGGGGAAAAATAAACTATTCACAAACAGTAAATTGGGGATAAGAGAAGGCAGTGACTTCACAAAGACACTTAAAGACTAACTCCATTTATGAAGTGCCCCCTACATAACCCTAGCAAATTTCCACACAACTCCAGGGGTTCCAGCAAAAATGTTTTTAAAACCAGTGCACTAGAAATTATAATAGCAAAATGGCCAATGGTGTGCTGAGATATAGACTTCTGAAAGAACCAGAGAGCCTATAGCAAAGTGGTCACCATTCATCTGTCAGATTGTCATTCTGTGGAAGCTTGTGTGTTGCTGTGATGAGGGAAGCCATATCACCAGTATTTTAAATACCTCCAGGGTCACACATGGTGGACAAGTTTCAGCTGAGCTCCCAGACTAATACAGGCTAGGAAGAAAGAGTTGCTGTTGTTAGAAGGTACCATCTAGTCGGTATTGACTCATAGCAAACCTGTGCACAACACAACGAAACACTGCTCAGTCCTGGGCCAACTTCACAATCATTCCTATGCTTGAGCCCATCGTTTCTGCTAGTGTGCCAATCCACCCTATTGGGAGTCTTCCTCTTTTTCGTTGTTCCTCCACTTTACCCAACATGGTATACTACTCTATGCTCCACCTTCCCTTCCCACCTCCTGACAATATGTCCAAAGTATAAGAGATGAAGTCTGACCTTGCTGGCTTCCAAGGAACACACTGGCTGTACTTCTTCCAACACATATGTTTGTTCTTTTGGCAGTCCATGGTACTTTCAATATTCTCCTCCAAGACTATACCTCAAATGCATCAGTTCTGCTACAGTCTTTCTTATTCACTGTCCAATGTTCTCATGCATATGAGGTGTTTGAAAATACCATGGCTTGAGTCAGGTGCACCTTAACCCTCAGACTGACATCTTTGTTCTTCAACACTTCAGGGAAGTCTTGTGAAGCAGATTTGCCTAATGCAATACGTCATTTGATTTTTTTAAAAAAATGTTTTATTGTGAATTATGTGACAGTTTACATGGGAGAACATAAGCTTTACATACATTATATTGTATATAATTTCATTGCCATGGTTACAATCTTCTCCATGCATTATCAACAAACCAAAACTGGCCCCTAGTCATCAGCACACAACCCCTCTCCTTTCTGGGTCTAGAGTCCCCAGTCACTCCATCTCTCCATGTCATCATCTCTGCCTCTATCTCTGGCGTCACTGCTTCTCTTGGTAGGGTCCCACACTCTGCTCTTCTCCCTTGATGGTCCCAGGGACATCCACTCCTGGACTATAAAATCAACCACTCCCCTCCTTTTGCTACAAAATGTTTGCCTTTACATTTCCAACCCTCACAGTCAGTACTGATAGCAATTATTCATAATTGTGCCACATGAGTGTCATCCCCATCTTCATCAGCCCCACTCAGACAGATTGGATACTACTCAGTGGAGATTCTACCTTCCTCCTTCCTCCACAACCTCTGGATCTAAGCTCCCTCTTGAAAGCTTGTAAGCCAGTCATTTCTTGCCTTTGTAGCCACCCCATTTTGGGTAGCCAATGTCAAGTTGCCCATCCCTGTCTACTCTGTGTATCAAGGGAGTGGGAATAATCCTTGCTGTAAGATTTGTTCCCTCTTTTGAGCTACTGCATCCATAGGTGTAGGTCAAGTTCATCAAATTGTATCAAATTACTCTTCTTTAACTCTTCTTTCTTCTTCTAGTTGAGTTCTGATCATCCAGTTGTTGAAGCCAGGTCAAGTGGGGATTATCTGCAAGCGTGGGTGTTCTTATGCATATGCCCTCTCTTCTTATCAGCTGGACGTTTCACTCTCCACTCTAGTCCTCTGTGGCTATGTCACTGACTCTGGGTGCAGGAGTCCCCAGGTCTTGCCACACTGCTGGCCAACCAGGTCTCCACCTGGGTTCACAGGAGTCTATTGAATGTGGTAGGGCTTAGCTTACTGCTTCATTGCTATTTTTCCCTCATTTCCCCTTATCGGTTACCAACATGGTCACCAGTCAGAGCACATGTCTGCTCGTGTATCCCCATTGAGTCTTAGTCTTGGAAGGGGTTTGCCCTGAGGGGACCCAAACATTTGCTTTAATGTCTCTTGGGCAAGCAACTTGCTTGTTCTTGTAGTAGTCAGTCAGACTGTTATTATTGTTTTGTATTTTTCCTGTTGGTCTTTCTTTCAAGAAGTATCTTCTGTTCTTCTAGCTCTTCCAGGCTGGTCTGCTTGTCCTTTCAAGTGGAAATTTCCCACCTCAGAATATTCTGGATGCTGTTCAGGATTCCACCAATGGTTTTATGTAATGAGAGGCTCCACAGGAAGCCTCCTTCACTGAGCAAGCTGTAGCCCCATTTTAGGTATTCCAATCAGTTATAGGCAGAAGACAGACTTATAAGTTTTCTATGGTGATATTTCTGTCTATTCCTTTATCTCCCCATCAAGTGTCTAATTTATAATGGTATGCAAGGGAAACCAAGATTCAAAAGCATCTTAATAGTATTTCCCCCCTTTTCCCCGTTCCAACCATGTCTCAATCCTTGTATCCCAGAGCCCTTTTGTTCCAAGGTTATGCATACATCATTATTTACCTCTGTCCCACTTAGCCCATGGAAACCTGCCTAATTGTTTTCCCATCTGCCTTATTCTTCCATTCACCTCTCCCTTCTTGTGTATTGCCCCCCCTCTCTAGCACCCAAACTATCCTGTGTCTATTCCCTCTCTGTGCTCCACCTTCCCCTCCCTCCCCTCACAACCCCCCACATCCCAGTAACTAGTAAAGAATGCCCCTCACCTTTAATGTGGGTTTTTTTCTTAGTTTTTTACAGTAGTGGTCTTATGCAGTATTTCTCCTTTTGTGACTGACTAATTTCACTCACTTAGATACAGGTGTGGACATTCATTTTTTTTGTATCTGTCCATTGTTTATTGTCCTCTCACTAACTGTGCACCTCTATTCTGGTAACTAGAGGCGATACCTAAGTGAATGGATATCCCACCTCCACCCCCGGAGGGTTCTACTATGCATGCACACAGATCTCCTCGAAATGTAAAGTGACTGTTTCAACATAAAACCAAACAGCCACCACTCGTCTGTCTGTCATATTGTGGTGGATTGTGAATTGCTGTGACTCTGACGGCTATGCCACCAGTATTTTAAATAACCAGCAGGGTCACCCATGGTGGACAGGTTTCAGATGAGCTTCTGGACAAAGACAGACTAGGAAGAAAGAGTGA
>NW_006408739.1:2724932-2726159 GCF_000296735.1 Chrysochloris asiatica
AATTTGTTCATATTCAGTGTAATTATTGTGGTGCTATGGGCTAATGTGCCAGACTGTAAAGCCGTTTGAACTGCAAAGTCAGCAGTTCAAGCTCACCAGTTGCTCCTCAGAAACACTATACAGCGTCACTATGGGTCGGAACCGGCTCAACGGCACTTAACAACAACAACAACAACAAAGGAGCTCTGGTAGCATAGTGGTTACAAATCGGGGTGCTAATCTCATGGTCAGCAGTTCAAAACTACCAGCTGTGCCATGGGAGAAAGATGAGGCTTTCTGCTCCCTTAAACATTTACAGCCTCAGAAACCCTGTACAGAGTCGCTATGAGTCGGAACAGACTCCACGGCACATAACAACAACAACAACAACAACAACAACAACAACAACGACAACATGGATTAATTGCTGTCATTATGTATTTTGGGGGGGTGGTTGCTGTTTTCTTTGTTCTGAGTGTCTTTCTGTTCCTAGTTCATGGATTTTGTGTTCTTTCTTGTGAGTTTCCTCATATTTTTAATGTTTCCATGTTCTTGGATTTTTATTTTCTTGGTATGTTTTGAAGTGTTAATTTTCTTTGAGGTTGCCTTATAGTCCATTAACTTTTCCCTTAATTTAGTGCAGTCTATTTTATTCTGTAAATCTACCTGATATTCTCACTGTCTGGATCTCTGTTCCTATGTGTTTACCTTCTTTTACATTGTAATTGTTTTAAGCATAGACTGACCTCCCAGATTCTCTGAGTTTGTTCTTATAGTTTGTTCTCTTCTTGACTCTTCTATCTGTTGATTTAGTTCTGGGAGGTACTGCCGTGTATGTCAATCTGTGGTTGTTGTCTGTTCTTGTTGGTTCTCAGTCCACAGAACTACCTTTAGGATGTTTTGTAGTGCAGGATTGTCTTTGGCAAAATCCCTTAGTTTCTGTTTATCCTGGAATGTTTTGAATACACCATCATATTTGATTGATAGCTTTGCTGGATAAAGGATTCTTGGTCGGCAGTTTTTTCTTTCAGGGTTTTATATATGTCTCCCCATTGCTTTCTTGCCTGCATGGGTTCTGCTGAGAGATCCGAGCTTAATCTGACTTGCTTGCCTTTGTATGTAATGTTTCTCTTTTCCCTAGCTGCTTTCAGGAGTGTCTCCTTATCTTTGATTTTGGAGAGCTTGATTATGATATGTCTCAATGATTTTCTTTTGAAGCCTATCCTTCCTGGGGTTCATTGAGCTTCT
>NW_006408739.1:2727496-2729548 GCF_000296735.1 Chrysochloris asiatica
CAGATTCTAAAGTACAAGATTTCTTACTTCCATTACAAGTTCCACTAGCTATAAAGCTTCACACTTTAAAAATATTCCTACCTATGTGGTTCAGAGTTTTAGAGCTGTTCCCTGAACCTGCTTCATCTGGTATTCTGTGGTATTGCTGATGGAGAGCTTCACTTCACCTCTACCCTATCCACCATCAAGCCCCACCTTTCCGTCATTTGATTTCTTGACTGCTGCTTCCATTAGTGTTGATAGTTGATCCGAAGTCTGTGACAACTTCAATCTTTTCTCCATTTGTATGGATGTTATTTACTGTCCAGTGGTGAGGATTTTTGTTTTCTTTACATTGAGATGCAATCCATACCAAAGGCTGTGGTCTTTGATCTTTGTCAGTATTTTATGCCCTTTTCACTTTCAGCAAGAAAGGTTGTATCTTCTGCATAGCAAAGGTTGTTAATTAGTCTTCCTCCAATCCTGATGCCACGCTTTTCTTTATATAATCCAGCTTCTCCTATTATTTGCTCAGCATACAGATTGAATAAGTACGGTTAAAGAATACAACCCTGTCGCACACCTTTCCTAATTTTAAACCATTCAGTATTCCCTTGTTCTATTTGAACAACTGCCTCTTGTTCTAAGTACAGGTTCCTCATGATCACAATTAAGTGGTCCAGAATATTCATTCTCTGCAATGTTGTCCATAGCTTGTGATGATCCACACACTTGAAACCCTTTGCATAGTCAATAAAGCCCAGGTAAACATATTTCTAGTAGTCTCTGCTTTCAGCCAAGGTCCATCTGACATCAGTAATGATATCCCTGATTCCACATCTCTTTTGAAACAGACTTGAACCTCTTGAAATTCTCTGTCAATGTATGGTTACAGCCATTTTTGGATTACCTTTAGTAAAGTTTTACTTGCATGGAATATCAATGATCTTTTATGATGATATCTGCATTCTGCTGGGTTACCTCTCTTTGAATAGGCACAAATATGAATCTCTTCCAGTCAGTTCCCCAGGTAGTGGCCCTCCAAATTTCTTTGCATAGATGAATGAATGCCTCTAGTCCAGGATGAAGGAGTGTCCTGGGAGAAAATGAGTATTCTGGACTACTCTAGAATGTTTAAACACTGAAAACCTTACAAATAACAGTGAAACAATGTCAACTAGCCCCAGAATATTGAATATTGAAGCATGATGAATAACACCAGAATATGATCCAATATAGTCCCAGAATATGATCCCCTCAGATTGGAAGGCACTGGAAATACGACTGGGAAAGAGCTGCTAACTCCAAGTAGAGTTGGCCATGATGACACAAATGAAGTAAAGCTTTTGAGATCTTCATTTGATTATGGGAAACAACACAACTCAAAATGAGGAGAAACATAATCAGAATATGGAATGTACGAAGTATGAATCTAAAAAAACTGAAAGTTGTCAAAAATGAAATAGAATGCATAAATATAGATACCAAAGAATTAGTGAGCTGAAATGAACTGGTACTAGTCATTTTGAATTAGACAATCACATGGCTTACTAGAACAGGAATGACACATTCAAGAGGAATGGTGTCACATTCATTAACAAAAAGAACATTTGAAGAGCTATCTTAAATTATAATACTGTCTTTGATAAGATAATATCCATATGCCTACAGGGAAGACCAGTTAATGCCACTATTATTCAAATTTACACACAAGCCACTAAAGCCAGTAATGATGAAACTGAGAAATTCTACCAATTTCTTCAGTCTGAAATTGATAAAAACTGCCATCAACATGTATTGAAAATTACTGGGGATTGGAATACAAAGTTTGGAAACAATGATCAGTAATTGGAAAATATGTCCTTGATGATAGAAATGATGCTGAACTGAAGATGGCATGATAGACTTTTGCAAAATCAATGATTTCTTCATTGTAAATACATTTTTTAAACAACACAGAAGATGACTATACACATGGACCACACCAGACTGAATACACAGAAATCAAATTGACTATATCAGTGGAAACAGATGGTGGGAAAGCTGTGTATCATCAGCCAAAACAAGGTCAGG
>NW_006408739.1:2730613-2733085 GCF_000296735.1 Chrysochloris asiatica
ATAGAGAGAAATACTGTTAACTGATGGTACATGGAGGGGATTATAAACATTGTAACTAAACAAGGTGTATGATTTGTTGAATGTAAAACTGATGAGCTGCCCTGTTAAGTTTCACTAAATACATAATAAAAATCTTTAAAAAAGAAGAAGAAGAAGAAGAAGTTTTGTTAAAGATGATTCAAAAACAACTGCAACATTACACTGACAAGGAACTGCCAGAGGTGCAGACAAGGATGTGGAACTATTGCTATCATTGCTGGAGTCAGATGGATCTTGGCTGAAAGAAGAGACTACCAGAAAGATGTTTATCTGTGCTTTATTGACTACACAAAGCTTTTGACTGTGTGGATTATGACAAGTTATGGACAACACTACAGAAAATGAGTATTCTGGAACATTTAATTGTGCTCATGAGGAATCTGTACATATAACAAGAAGCAATTATTCAAAACAAATAAGGGGACACTGAATGGTTTAAAATCAGGAAAAGTGCTAGTTCTACATAAACTGGATTATATGAAGAAGAAAATGACATCAGGATTGGAGGAAGTCTTTTTAACTTCTGTGATATGCAGATGATACAAGCTTGTTTGCTGAATGTGAAGAGGACTTTAAATACTTACTGATGAAGATCAGACACCACAGCCTTCAGTATGTGTTGCAACTCAATGTAAAGAAAACAAAAATCCTCAACACTGGACAAATAAACAGCATTATGATTAATGGAGAAAAGATTGACATTTTCAAAGACTTCACTTTGCTTGCATCTGTCATCAGCACTCATGAATGCAGCAGTCAAGAAATTATTGACTATTGCATTAGGCAAATCTGCTTCAAAAGAAATCTTAAAAGCATTGAAGAGCAAAGATGTCAGTTTCAAGACTAAGGTGTGCTTGACCCAAGCCTTGGTATTTTCAATAATCTCATATGCATATGGAGTCCTGGTGTGGTGCTATGGGTTAATGCGCCAGACTGCAAATCCATTTGAACTGCAAGGTTGGCAGTTCAAACTCCCCAGCTGCTCCTCGGAAACCCTATGCAGAGTCACTTTGGGTCAGAATCAACTCCACAGCACTTAACAAGAACAACATATGCATATAAAAGTTGGACAATGAAAAAGGAAGACTGTAGGCAATTGAGTTATGGTGGTGTAGTAGCATGTAGCAGAGTGGTTACAAGTCGGGCTGCTAACCTTAAGGTCCGCAGTTTGAAACTCCCAGCCATTCTGCCAGAGAAAGATGCAGCTTTCTGTTCACATAAAGATTTACAGCCTCGGAAACCCTATATAGGGACGCTAGGAGTCGGAACCGACTCCACGACACATAACCACTACCACCACCGTGGACTGCCAGAAAAATAAACAAATCTGTATTGGAAGGAATACAGCCAGAATGTTCTTTATAAGCCTATATGGTGAGACTTCTTTTCTTATACTTCAGAAATACTATCAAGAGGGGCCAGTACTTTGAGAAGGACTTCATGCTTAGTAAAGTGGAGGGTTAGCGAAAAAGTGGAAGATCCCCAACTAGATGGATTGGCACAGTGGCAGCATCAATGGGCTCAAGCATAATAATGATTGTGATATTTGCACAGGACCAGACTATGTTTAGTTTTGTTGTGCATAAGGTCACTATGAGTTAAAACTGACTTGACAATACCTAACAACAACATAGCAAAGTGGACAGATATATGGATTCAAATTCTGACACCCAACCTACTTACTTTTGAGAACTTGAGCGAGTAACTTCGATGTACCTTGATTTCTTCATTTACAATATTATCAACCTCATAGAAAGCTGTAAAGGTCAAATAAAGAACACGTGTAAACACTGTATCTGGCTATCCAAAACAAATGAGAAAACATCCATAGTCATCAAGTCAATTCCAACTGAGAATGACCCTATGGTCCCTCAGGAAAACATGACTAGCGATTATAATTATAATTGGTGGTGTTAATAGAAACTGAAGCACTGTTTGGTTAAAAATTAAAACTAAACCCACTGGAGAGTCACGTTATTGTTGTTAAGTGCCACTGTAAGTGATAGCAACCCTATATGGGATTTCCCAGACTATAAAATTGTTATGGGAGCAGACAGTCTCATCTTTCTCCCACAGAGTGTTGGTGGGTTTGAGCTGCTGATCTTGTGTTTAGCAGCCCAGTGCTTATCCCACAATGTCAAAAGGGAGTAACTTTGTGCTTATCTTGTAGTTTAAGAGATATATTTTTTCCTAGTCTCTGCTCCAACAAATCCAAAATCATATTAGAGTTTTTTTCTCTTCTTTTTCACTGACCTTTTCCAAAACTGCCCAACAACTTGGCAGTATTTACTCTTGTTGGGCCAAGATCTTAGATTCAGTCATGTGTCTGCTCTCTGTGAGTCAAGCCTCTGTTTTTATTTTACTTTATTTTTTAATGTTTTATTGTGAATTATGTGATAGTTTACATGGGAGAACATTAGTTTTACATTCATC
>NW_006408739.1:2733455-2738155 GCF_000296735.1 Chrysochloris asiatica
GCCCCACCTAGACAGATTGGATACTACTCAGTGGAGATTCTACCTTCCTTCACACCCTCTGAATCCAGGTTCCCTCTTGAAAGCTTGTAAACCAGTCACTTCTTGCCTTTGTAGCCCTCCCCCGCCCCATTTTGCATAGCCAATGCCCAAGTTGTCCATATTTGTCTACTCTGTGTATGGAGGGGGATATGTTCTTTTTTGGAGATGAATGAGATGCCACTCGTCTTTAATTAGTCATTCAGTTCACTAATGCCTAGGATGGAGTCCTGGTGTGGCACTGTAAGTTAATGAGTTGTACTGCAAGGTCAGTTTGAACCCCAAGGTCAGCAGTTCAAGCTCCCCATTGCTCCTTAGACACCCTATATAGTATCACTATGAGTCAGAACCAACTCACAGCACTTAACAACAACAACAACAATGCCTAGGATATCATTGTTTATGCATTCCATTTCATTTTTTACAATTTTCAATTTTTCTAAACTCATACTTCATACATTCCATGTTTAGATTATTAATGGATGCTTACAGCTGTTTCTCTTCATTTTGAGTTGTGCCTCATCAACAAATGAAGGTCCCAAAAACTTTACTCCATTCACATCATCACAGTCAACCCTACTTTGAGGAGGTAGCTCTTTCCCAGTCCTATTTTGAATGCCTTCCAAGCTGAGGGACTCATCTTCTGGCACTGTATCTTGCAATATGCTGGTGTTCTTCATCATGTTTCAATATTCAACATTCTGGTGCTGACAGTATTCCATTGCTATTCATAAGGTTTTCAGTGACTAAATATTTGGAAGCAGTCCTTCATTCCTTCTTCCTAGTCTGTCTTCTGGAAGCTCAGCTGAAACCTGTCCATATTGGATGACCCTACAGGTATTTAAAATACCATGGCATGGTTTCCAGAACCACAGCAACAGGAAAGTCACCACAGTACGACAAACTGACAGATGAGTAGTGGTTTTCAGCTCACTAATGCCTAGAATAGGGATCTTTATGCATTCCATTTTACTTTTGACAATTTCCAATATTCCTAGTTTCATACTTTGTACATTCCCATGTTCCAGTTATGAATGGATGTTTGAGTTGTGCTCCATTAGCAAATGAAGGTCCTGAAAGCTTTATTCCATTCATGGTTAACTCTACATTGAGGAGGCAGCTCATCCCCAGTTGTATTTGTAGTGCCTTCAAACCTGTAGTACTCATTTTGCAGCACTGTATCTGGCAATGTTCTCTTGGTATTCATATTTTCATCTTCTAGTAGTAGTCTGACAACATTCTATTGCTATTCATCAGTTTTCAGTGGCTAAATATTCAGAAGTATTCCTCCTCTCCTTCTTCCTGGTTGTCTTAGTAGAGAAACTCCACTGATACCTGTCCACCATGGGTACCCTGCTGATATTTAAAATACCAGTGGTATAGCTTCCAGCACACCATGCAAGCAACATGCAAGCCACCACAGTATGACAAACTGACAGGTGAGTGGTGACTGAAGACTGTAGATCTAATAATTGAAGAAATCAAGGCCTAGAGACATGAAAGAAGCAAGAGTAACACTCTTATCAAGGACAAGACTAGAATCCAAATCTCCTAATTTGAGGTTTAGGGTTTTTTGCACTATCCACATTCAGATGTGATGGTTAGAATTTCTTGTCCACTAAACATTCCTTTACTCCCAGTCAGTCCATGGGTAGAGTCCCTGGGTTGTCCAAAGGCTTAACCCAGTGGACTAACCAAAAGATTGGAGTTTTGATTCAGAAGACCAGCCATTTAAAACCCTGTGGAGCACAGTTTTTATTGTTGTTTTTCAAGTTTTTATTGTGAATTGAGTGATATTTTACATGAGAGAACATCAGTTTTACACTCATCCTATCATATGTTGTTTCATTGCAATGATTACAATCCCCTCCATACTTCATCATTCAACAGTATTTGTTTCTATTCCCTCGCACAGTTCTATTTTGATACACATAAGATTGCCATAAAGCAGATGGAAACTGGCAGTTCTGGGTGCCTCAGTGAGAAGTTATGGTGGGTCATAACTGTACACTGTGGTGGCAGAAGAACCCAGTAACTTCACCAGTCAGCTCATCCTTTCTACCTTTTGCTGCATCGGCACTAACACTTTCCAGAGAGTCAGGTGTTCCTTAGCTAAACAGTAAACCTAAGCCCACTGCCATTGAGTCAAAACTGACTCACAGTGACCCTATAGGACAGGGTAGGACTGCTCCTTAGGATTTCCAAAACTCTAAATCTTTATGGGAGTCAACATCCTCATCTTTGAGCAACTGGTGATTTGAACCACCCAACACTTATCCCACATCACCATTACCCACTCCAGAAAACTCCACTGCCTTTGACCCAATTCACAGTGACAGGGTGAGTGTTTCTGAAACTGTAAATATTTATGGAAACAGACAGCCTGATCTTACTCCTGTGGAGTAGTTGGTGGGTTTGAACACTGACCTTGTGGTTAGCAGTCCAATCCTTATCCTACAACACCACCCTGGCTTCTTAAAGTGGTCCTTGACTCCACACTAATAAAAATTTAAATGAACAATTTTTATTGTGACCCCCGCATGGAGATTAAAAGCCCTGAATCATATTTTGCCTGATCTCTTTGGGTTGCTAATCAGCAAACAGCCTTTGAACTGCAATGGTTTAGATCCTTACAGGCTCTGCCACCTACCGTGATTATACAGGTTTTGAAGTAAAGAAAGCTACCTGGTCTTGCATGTAAAAAGCAGGAATTCCCAGAAATGGGGAGTCAGTGTCCTGCTGAGATGGTTCTCCTGATTTCTTTCTAAAAATAAAGAGCCTGGAAAGCAAGAAAAACCAAAAGAGGAGGAGAGGAATCAAAATAAACAGAACTGAGAAATTGATACTAAAACAGAATGTTGTTGTTAAATGCCATCGAGTTGATTCTGACCCATAGCGACCCTGTATAGGGTTTCCAAGGAGCAGCTGGTAAACTTGAATGCTGACCTTGCAGTTCAAATGACTTTGCAGTCTGACTCATTAACCCACAACACCATACCAAAACAGAATAGGGCACAAGAAAACAGAAAAGAAAAACAACCATACAAAAACAAGGAGAAATGAGAAAACTGATAACTAGAGTTGGGAATTGAGGCTCCCCTAGCAGGAATAGCATCAAGAATGAAAAAGCCCATTTGTAACATCATGGGTCATACAAGTCAGGGAATAGCTAGACAACTCTTGCCACTTCCTCAAGTGAGGCGGCAAGGATTGGTACAAGACATGTGTGGATTGTATCTTTGTTGCTATTAGTTACCTTGGAGTCAGCAACTGCATGCATGGCAGAATAAAATGCTTTCCAGTCCTGTGCCATCTTCATGATTGCTGGTGTGCGTCCACCCACTGTTGAGACCATTTTTGTGACTTCCAACCTAGGGGAAATCTTTCAGTACCATCTCAGAATATCCTGTTGTGTTCCTTGGGGTTTTCATTGCTAATTTTTGGAAGTCGATTATCAGGTCTTTCTTTTTTTTTTTTTTTTCTAGTCTGTCTTAGTCTGGAAGCTCATCTGAAACCTGCTCACCAAGAGTAACCCTGCTTGTATTTGAAATACTAGTGATATAGCTTATAGCACGAAAACAACTTGCAAGTCACCTCAGTACCACAATCTGACAAGTGCTGGTAATTGCATTGAGATATCTAGATAATAATGCTCAGTCAATTGTAGTTATAATCCTATTCAAATGTTTGAAACATTTTCTTGAAAAAAGGTATTTGTATAACAATCATGCATAAATCCAAGCTCTCCCTACTGAAACCAGTGCCTAACTATGTATACCCCAGCCAACTCATAGAAAGCAGAGACATGGATTATAGAATAGATACCTGGATGTAGAAATTTGCAGTGAGACACGTAAACAGCATTGAGTTTGTCTGTTCCAAAGTGGAGGGGAAACTACTCCAGATGACAGGTAAGGTTTTCTTAAGCACTCCCTGGGAACACAAGGATCACACGTCTGTGCCTGTTTCTCTATCAAAAAGAATAGAAAATCTAAGAGAAAAAGCACAAAAGAATAACCCTCCTGGATCAAACACAACACTTCAAATATTCCATTGCTACAAATTCCACCTGCATTCAGATCTTTAGATTCAGATCTTTTGCTGTCAGATCTTTAGATTCAATTTTCACTCTTAAAAAGATGATCGAAAGGGAAAGAAAAAAAAAAAAAAGCCTTCTATGTATCAACTCAGGTACTTATTTGAGATTTCTTTCCAAACAATTCTGCATGTCTTAGGAATTTTCTGAAATTGGAGCTTTGCCCCAGTAGCAGGTTGAGTTTCTATATTTAAGCTCAATATTTTGAGATCTAACCATTACACTTGCTGCAATTAACCAAAGGCCAAACTCACATTCTCTCAAGTAGATTCCGACTCATAGAAACCCTGTAGGACAAAGCAGACCTGACTCATAGGGTTTCTGTAACTATATAGACGCAAACTGCAATGGCACAAAAATCTGTGAATTTGAACCACCGATCTGTTAGAACCAAGGTCTGTACCACTATTATCATCAGGGATTTTTAGCTGCATATTTGTTGCATAGTGCCTTCAAGTCAGTCTAACTCATACTGACCCTGTATAGCAGAGGTTGTTGTTATTGTTAAGTGCCATTGAGTCAATTCCAACCCATAATGACCCTGTATAGGGTTTCCAAGGAACAGCTA
>NW_006408739.1:2739030-2739505 GCF_000296735.1 Chrysochloris asiatica
CTCCTCAGAAACTCTATACAGAATCAACTTGATGGCACTTAACAACAATAATGTGATGGCTAGAACTGCCATTGCCTTAGCAGAGCCAGACTAAATGATTTTGCAGGCCTTATACAGAGCAAGGTTGGATGTTCCCCATCTCTGCTGTATAGGCAGACAGTACTTATCCTACAACTCTACACCTGCACTCCTACCTGCATATACTAATCTGTCTTTGAACTCTTAAAAAAATAAAAGTTTATTTGTAAAACTAAGTGAAGAAGGGGTGAGCTAAGCCCTACATCTTTCAGCAAACTACTGTGAACCTGGATGGAGACCTGGTCGGCCAGTAGCGAGGCAACATCTGGGGACTCATGGGCTCAGGGTCAGTGACATAGCCACAGAGGTCTAGAGTGGAGAGCAGGGTGGCCAGCTGATAAAAAGAGGCCGGACAGATGTAAGAACACCCACATTTGAGATGATGCCCATTTGACTG
>NW_006408739.1:2741008-2750695 GCF_000296735.1 Chrysochloris asiatica
GTGGAGAGACTGGGACACTCCTGCATTGCTGGTGGGACTGCAAAATGGTCCAACCTCTCTGGAAAGCAATATGGCGCTTCCTCAGAAGGTTGAAAATAGAAGTACCATTTGATGCAGCAATACCTCTACTTGGTATTTACCCACAAGAAAAACGAGCCACAACATGGGAAGATATAGGCACACCATTGTTCATAGCTGCACTATTCACAACAGCAAAAAGATGGAGACAGCCAAAATGTCTATTGACTGAAGAATGGATAAGCAAGCTGTGGTATATACACACAATGGAGTACTATGCTACCTTGAAAATAACAAGGAAGCTGCATGCCACTTCCTAACATGGATCACCTTAAGGACATTATGTTGAGTGAAATTAGTCAATCACAAAAGGAAAAATACTGCGTAGGACCACTACTGTAAAAGACTAAGAAAAAGAACCCATACTATCCCACTAAAGTGGATTCTTAGCAGGCTGCTAGGACATAGGGGTAGGGTTAAGGGCAGGAGGGGAAGGTGGAGCACAGGGCAGGGAGTAGAAACAGGATAGTTTGGGTCTCGAGGAGAGGGGCAATATATAAGCAGGCAGAGATGAATCAAAGAACAAAGCAGACGAGAGAACAATTAGACAGATATGAATGGGACAGAAGTAAAAAATGGGACAGAAGTAAAAAATGATATAGGCACAGCATTGGAACAACAGGACTCTGGGATGCAGAGACTGGGATATAGTTGGAATAGGGAAAAGGGGGGAATAGTGTTAAGATGCTTGGCTGACTTTTGAACTTGGATTTCCCATACATTATATTATAAAACAGACACTGGAGGGGGAGAGAAAGAAATAGCTAGAGATGTCACCATAGAAAGCTTGTAAGTCCGTCTTCTGCCTATAACTGATTGGAATACCTAAAATGGGACTTCAATGTATCCCGTGAAGGAGGTTTCCCGTGAAGGAGGTTTCCCGAAGAGCCTCGACAGTACATAAGAATATAGATCGAAGCCTAACCACATCTAGACCTCCAGAGACGGGAAACCTTCCTCTTGAAAGGGCAAGCAGACCAGCCTGGAGCAGCCAGAAAACCAGAAGACACTTCTTGAAAGAAAGACCTACAGGAAAAATACAGAACAATAAGGACAGTCTGACTGCTACCACAAGAACAAGCAAGTTGCTTGCCCAGGAGACATCAAGGCAAATGGTTGGGTCCTCTCAGCGCAAATCCTCTCCCAAGACTAAGACGCAATGGAGATACACGCTCTGATTGGCAACCACACACATCACCCATAAAGAGAAGTGACTGCAGAACATCAATGATGCGGCGAGCTAAGCCCTGCATCATTCAGCAGACTACTGCGAACCCAGGTGAAGACATGGTCAGCCAGCAGCAAGGCAGGACCAGGGGACTCATGGGCTCAGAGTCACTGACATAGCCACAGAGGACTAGAGTGGAGAGCGAAGAGGAGGGTGGACAGATGCAAGAACACCCACACTTGCAGATGATATCCACTTGACCAGACTTCAATGACTGAATGAATAGAACTCAACCCAAGGAAGAAATAAGAAGGGAAAAAAAAGTGTCATCTGATACAACTTGATGAACTTGACCTACACCTATAAATGCAGTAGCTCAAAAGAGGAAACAAATCCTGGCTCCATGAATTATTCCCACGCCCTCCACACAAAGAGTGGATAGGGATGGGCAACTTGAACACTGGCTACCCAAAATGGTGGGGAGGGATACAAAGGTAAGAAGTGACTGGCTTACAAGCTTTCAAGAGGGAAACTAGATCCAAAGGGCAGGGAGGATAGTAGAGTCTCCAGTGAATAGTACCCAACCTGTCTAGGAAGGGCTGAGGAAAAGAAATCCAGATGGGTCTCATGTGATGCAATGGTGAATAATTTTTACCAGGACTGATTGTGGGGTCTGGAAATGTAAAGGTGGATATTTTATAGCAAGGAGGGGAGAGACTAACCTTTCAGTCTAGGAGCAGAGGGCCCTGGGTTCATCAATGGAGAAGAGCAGAGAGCGGGACCCCACCCAGAGAAACAGTGAGGTCTGAGATGGAGACAGAGAGGATGACATGAAGAGATGGAGTGACTAGGGACTTGAGATCCAGAGAGGGAAAGGGGCTGTGTGCTGAGGACTGTGGGGTGGGGGGCGTTCAGGGTATACCTTTTGTTTGGGGGATGATGCATGGATGGGATGGTAACCATGGCAATGAAATGATGTATGATAGAATGAATGTAAACCTAATGTTTCCCCATGTAAACTATCACACAATAAAACATTCATTTTAATTTTTTTTAAAAAAAGAATATTGTTAAACAAAAACAAAAACAAACCCTTGTTTCCATCATCACCAGACCCATCTGAACAAGAGGAAAACAATTCAGTGGGAATTCCATCCTACCCCCCTTGTTCTGACCCTAACCACCCTCATGAAAACTTGTAAAGTCAGCCACTTCATGCCTTTATATCCCCCAGTTTTGATGGCCGAAGTATAAGATGCCTGTCCCTATCAACCCAGTGTGCTGAGGAGACAAGCTTGATCCATGATATGAAGAAATCTTCCCTTTCAGTTGGAATTTTGGGCAACTTCATTCAGTTCCTCAAGTTGTAGTAATTTACACTTGCACCCTGCATCAATCGTCATCTGATTGAGTTCTGGTCAGCAACCCATGCAAGTTACGTCAAATGGATGCTATTTGCAAGTTTGGGAGTCCTTGCCCTCCTCCCCCCACTTCAGACCAGCTGGCCACTTCACTCTAACTTTAGCCCCGAGTGTCTAGGTCAGTGTCCTTGGGCTCAGGAGTTCACTCATCTCCCTGAACTTCAAACTAGCCAGCACTTCCTCTTCTCTCTCTCAAGGTCATCCAGTGTCTATGAAACATGGCCAAACTCAGCCCATGTCTTCATTGCTGCATTTCTCCCACTTCTGCTCACTAGTTGACCAGGCCGGTCACCAGTGAACCCTTTGGGTTTCAGTCTTAGATAGGGGTTTACCCTGGTGAGTTGACCTTTTTTGCCTTGATGTCTCCAAGACAAACAGCTTGCTTGATACTGTCACAATCTGTCTGCTTTTTCATTTTTCCCACTATTCTTTCCTTCAAGTATCTTCTGTTTCTCTAGCCTTTCCAGGATGGCCTGCATGTCTTTTCAATTGGGAATGTCCCAACTCTGAAAGTTCTGGGTGGGACTCAGTATTCCACATAAAGCCCCATACTCCACAAAAGCCTATTTCCCTGGGCACATTCTAGGACCCTTTTATATAACCCAATCAGTTATAGGCAGAAGATGGGCTTATAAACTTTCTGTAATCATATTTATCAATATTTCTTTATATCCCACTTAAATGTCTATATTTTACTAGTAGGCAGGGGAAACCAATATCCACAAAAAAGTCAAGCACATTAACATTATTTCCCCTCCTTTACCCATTCAGACTATGTCTTGGATCCCTATATCACGGACCCCTGTTGTTCCAAGGCTATGCATATATCACAATCTACCTCCATCCCATTTAGCCCATGCTTGCCTCCCTATGTCTTCCCTTATTATCCCCATTCATCTACTCCCCTCAACCTTCTTGTGTATTGTCCTCCTCTCCTTGTATATTACCCTCCCCAGAACCCAAGCAATCATGCATCTATCCCTTAATCTGTGAGTTACCATCCTCTCCCTCCCTCTCTTGATAATCATCAAGTAATTATACTTTTAGTATGGAAATCTTTTCTTAAACTTTTACAATATTGGCCTTATGTAATTTTTGTGTCTGACTAATTTCACTCAGCATTATGTCCTCAAGGTTCACCCATGCTATCAGGTATTTTAGAGCTTCATCATTATTCTTCAAGATAGCATAGTACTCCATTGTATGTCCCAAAGTTTGTTTTTCCATTCTTCTGCTGATGGGTACTTAGGCTGTCTCTATCTTTTTGTTATTGTGAATAGTGCTGCCATGGACATTGATGTTCATATACATACTTGATATTTGGCTCATATTTCTTGTGGATATACACCAAGTAGAGAGGAATTCCATTGCAAAGTATGAGTATTCCGAAATACTTAATTTTGCTCATGAGGAATCTGTACCTGGACCAAGAGGCAGTTGTTCAAACAGAACATGGGAACACTAAATGGTTTAAAATTAAGAAAGGTGTGTGACAAGGTTGTATTCTTTCACCATACTTATTCAACCTGTATGCTGAGCAAATAATCTGAGAAGCTGGGTTCTATGAAGAAAAATGTGGCATCAGGATTGGAGGAAGACTCATTAACAACCTGTGATATGCAGATGATACAACCTTGCTTGCTGAAAGTGAAGAGGACTTAAGACATTTACTGATGAAGATCAAAGAGCACAGCCTTTGGTATGGATTACATCTCAATGTCAAGAAAACAAAAATCCTCACCACTGGACCAATAAACAATATTCTGATCAATGGAGAAAAGATTGAAGTTGTCAAGGACTTCATTCTTCTTGGATCAACTATCAACACTCATGGAAGCAGCAATCAAGAAATCAAACAACATATTGCATTAGGCAAATCTGATGCATAAGACCTTTTTAAAGTGTTGAAGAGCAAGGATGTCAACTTGAAGACTAAGGTGCGCCTGACCCAAGCCATGGTATTTTCAATAACCTCATATGCACGTGAAAGCTGGACAGTGAATAAGGAGGATCTTAGAAGAATTGATGCTTTTGAGTTGTGGTGTTGGAGAAGAATACTGAAAGTGCCATGGACTGCCAAAAGAACCAATAGATCTGTTTTGGAAGAAGTGCAGCCAACGAGATGGATCAGCCTGGTGGCATCATTGATGGACTCAGGTGTGGCAGCGGTAGTGAGGTTGGCCCAGGATCGGACATTGTTTCGTTCTGCTGTGCATGGGGTCGCTATGAGTCAGTTCCAACTCGATGGCACCTGACAACAACAACAAATACGGTCGCTATGAGTTGGTACCAACTTGATGGCACCTGACAACAACAACAACAAGGTATTTCTATTTCCAACTTTCTAAGAAAGTGCCATAGCATTTTCCAGAGTCGCTGAACCACTGTACTGTTTCACCAGCTATGTAGGAGAATCCCAGTCTCTCCACACCCTCAACAGCATTTGTTGTCCTCTCCCTTTTTGAACTTCACTGTTACTGCAGGTAGGAGATGATATCTCATTGTTGTTTTGATTTGCCAGACAGAAAAACCATTTGAACTGCAAGGTCAGAGGTTCAAGCTCACTAGCTGCTCCTTGAAAACCCTATACAGGGTTTCTATGGGTCAGAATTGACTTGACAGCACTTAACAACAGCAGCAATGACTAATGATCATGAATAATATCTTCCTTGGTGAAGTGTATGTTCATGTCCTGATCCCATTTTTTATTGTATTGTCTTTTTCTTTTAGGTGTGTTGTTGTTGTTAAGTGCCGTTGAGTTGGTTCCGACCCATAGCAAGCCTGTATAGGATTTTCAGGGGGCAGCTGATGAGTTTGAACTGCCGACCTTGAGGTTCAAGCTGCCTTTACAGTCCAGCGCATTAAACCGCAATGCTATATTAGGACTAGTTTCCTATAAATTTTAGAGATTAATCCTTTGTCTGATATATAATTGCAAAAAAAAGGTTCCTCATCTGTGAGCTCCTTTTTTACTCTTTTGGTGAAATCCTTTGGTGCACATAATTGTGTTTCTAATTTTTAGAGTTCCCCAGTTATCTATTTTGTTTTCTATTTTTATGTGTTTTTCTGCCATGTTTGATAGTCTATGGATGCCACACATTAGAGCTCTTAACTTTGTCCCTATTTTTTCATTGATGATCTTTATAGTTCTGGGATTTATTTTTAGATCTTTAAACCATGTTGAGCTACTTTTTATATATGCTGTGTGAGATATGGGTCTTATTTCATTCTTTTGCAAATCAATTTCTAGTTTTGCTGGCACCATTTGTTGAAGAGACTATCCCCCATTTAATGTATTTTCGCTCTTTGTATGTGGATGGATTTACTTTGGGGTTCTCAATTCTGTTCCAGTGATCTATGTATCTTTCATTGTACCAATACCAGGCTGTTTTGATCACTGTGGCTGTGTAGTAACTTTTGAAATTAGGGAGTGAGAGGCCTCCCACTTTGTTCTTCTTCTTAAGTAGTGCTTTCCTTATCCAAGTTCTCTTTCCCTTCCATACAAATTCTATGATCACTGTTTCCATCCCTTCAAAGAATGTTATTGGAATCTGGATTCGGATTGTATTACATCTATACATTGCTTTGTGTAGTATTGACATTTTCACAATGCTAAGTTTTCCTATCCATGAGCATGGTATATTCTTCCATTTTTGTAAATTTTTGCTTTCTTGTAGTAGTGTTTTGTAGTTTTCTTTGTATAGGTTTTTTGTTTCTCTGATTAGATTTACTCCTAAATTATTTCATCCTTTGGATGACTATTGTAAATGGTATTGTTTCCTAATTTCCACTTTAGAGCTATCTTTATTAGTATTGCTGTTGTTGTTAGGTGCCATCGAGTTGGTACTGACTCATAGCAACCCTATGCACAGCAAAATGAAACACTGCCCGGTCCTGCGCTAACCTCACTACTGTTGCCATGCTGAGCCCATTGATGCTCCCACTTAGCCAATCCATCTTGTTGGGGGTCTTCCTCTTTTTCTCTGACCCTCCACATGATATCCTTCTCCAGCGACTGGTCCCTCCTGACAACATGTCGAAAGTATGAGAGATGAAGTTTGGCCATCTTGGCCTCCAAGGAGCACTCTGGCTGCATTTCTTCCAAAATGGCTTTATTGGTTCTTTAGGCAGCCCATGGCACTTTCAATATTCTCCTCCAACACCATAATTCAAAAGCATCAATATTTCTACGGTCTTCATTATTCACTGTCCAGTTTTCACATGCATATGGATTTATTGCAAATACCATGGCTTGAGTCAGGCGCACCTTAGTCCTCAAGCTGACATCTTTGCTCTTCAGCACTTTTAAAAAGTCTAGAGGAATCTAATTAATTTTTGCAAGTTGATCTTGTACCCTGCCACTTTGCTGAATCTTACAATGAGCTCCAGTGATTTTTTTGCTGAGTCTTTTGGATTTTCTATGTATAGAATCATATCATCTGCAAATAGACTTTTACTTCTTCCTTGCCAATTTGGATGCCTTTAATCTCCCTTTCTTGCCTTATAGCTCTGACTAAGTGTTGCAGCATAATATTCTTGAGGAGTGGTGATAAATGGTATCCTTGTCTGGTTCCTGTTTGCAAAGGGAATGCTTTCAGTTTTTCACCATTGAAAGTGTTGTTGGCTGTTGATTTTGGATGTTGTTGTTGTTAAGTGCCGTCGAGTTGGTTCCGACCCATAGTGACCCTTTACAGGGTTTCCAAGGCTGTAAATCTTAAGGGAGCAGAAAGACTCATCTTTCTCCCATGGAGTGACTGGTAGTTTCGAACTACTGACCTTAAGGTTCACAGCATATGCTCTTAATTAGGTTGAGGAACTTCCCTTCAATTCCTGCTTTGTTGAGTGTTTTTTTCAGGAATTGGGTGCTGGATTTTGTCAAATGCCTTTTCTACAACAATCAATATAATCATGATTTTTCTCCTTTTAAATTTTTGTGGTGAATTACATTGATTTTGTTTCTAAAGAAAGAACCATTCTTTTTTTTTTTTTTTTATTGAATCATTCTTGCATTCATGGTATGAATCCCACTTGGTCATGATGTATTATTTATTTTTGATATGTTGTTTAATTCTATTGACTAGGATTTTACTGAGAATTTTTGCATATATGTTCATGAGAGATGGTGATGGCTGTTTGCCGTGGAGTCGGTTCCAACTCATAGCAACCCTGTATAGGGTTTCCAAGGCTGTAAATCTTTACAGGAGCAAAATGCCTCAGCTTTCTCCCGCAGAACTTTTGAACTGGTAGTTTCAAACTGCTGATCTTGCGGTTCGCAGCCCAATTCGTAACCACTACACTACCAAAGCTCCTAGCATGAGAGATATTGGTGTATAATATGCTTGTGACATCACCCATGTGGTTTCTTATGCATGTTGTTTGTGTCTTTACCCTCTTTTCTTTTGTTAGATTTGCCAGTGACTTGTCAATTTTATTCATCTTTTCATAGAACCAGCTTGTCTTGTTTTCTTGTTTGTTTGTTTTTGTTGTTGTTGTTGTTTTCTAGTTTTTCTGTTTTTTTTTCTTTTTTTTATCTCGTTCATTTCTGCTCTAATCTTTATTATTTCCTTTCTTCTGGTGATGGTAGCTTTATTTTGCTGCTCTTTTCCTAATTATTGGAGATGTTGTGTTAATGTGTTGATTTGGGGTCTTTCTTCTCTTTGGATGTGTGCTTTTATTGCAATAAATTGTCCTCTCAACACTGTTTTTACTGTGTCCCAAAGGTTTTGATACAGTGTATTTTTGCTCTCATTTGTTTCTAGGAATTTATTTCACTTTTTATTTGTTCTACTACCCAGTAGCTTTTGAGCAAGATGTTATTCACTTTCCACATATATGATTTTATTTTCTTGATTTTCCTATTGTTGATTTCTAATTTTATAGCATTGTGATCTGAGAAGATACTTTGTAGCATTTTGATGTTTTAAAATTTATGGAGACTTGCTTTGTGGCCTAACAGATGGCCTATTCTGGAGAATGTTCCATGCACACTGGAAAAGAATGTGTATTGTGCTGTTATTGGGTTGAATGCTCTGTACAAATCTATGAGGTCAAGTTGGTTGATTGTGCTATTCAGTTCCTCTGTGTCTCTTCTGAGCTTCTTTCTGGTTGTTCTATCCTTTTTATAAAGTGGTGTATTAAAATCTCCCAGTATTAATGTAAAATTGTCTATTTATTTCTTCAATTCTATTAGGGTTTCCTTTATTTATTTTGGGGCTCTTTCATTGAAAGAATAGATATTTATTATGGTATGTTCTCTTGTTCAATTGACCCTTTAACCTTAATATAATGTCCTTATTTGTCTCTTATAGTGGTTTTGCCTTAAAGTTTATTTTATCTGAGATTAAAATTGTCATTCCTGCTCATTTTTATTGCAATTAGCTTCGTATATATTTTCCATCCTTTCATTTTTAATCTATTTTTGTTGTTATGCATTAGACGTGTCTCTTGTAAACAGCATATTGAAGGATCCTGTTTTCTTATCCATTCTGCTACTCTATGTCTCTAGATTGGTACATTTAATCAATTGATATTCAATATAATAATCAATAGGTATGGATTAATTGCTGTCATTATGCTGTTTGCTTTTTGTGATACTGCTGGTTTCTTTGTTCTATATGTGTTCTACATGTGTAATATTTCCAAGGAGCAGCTGGGGAGCTTGAACTGCTGACTGTGCAATTCAAACTGACTCAGCAGTCTACCACATTAACCCACAGTGCCACACCAGGACTCTTTTGAGGTTATTCTATATTTTATTATGTTCTTCCTCTTTTTAGGGTAGTCTGTTTTATTTTGAGATCTTCCTGATCTCCTCACCACCTGGATTTATTTTACTATACTTTGCCCTTCTTTCACTTTGTAGTTGTCCTGATTATCAACCGACATCCTAGATCCCCTAATTTCATTCTTGTAGTTTGTTCTGCTATGGACTTTTCTGTCTCAGAACTGAACTCTGGGTGGTGTTGCCTCGTATGTCAATCTTGTTAGTTCTCAGTTCAAACAACTCCCTTTAGTATGTTA
>NW_006408739.1:2751425-2761377 GCF_000296735.1 Chrysochloris asiatica
TATATTCATCCTATCATATTTTGTTTCATTGCAATGATCACAGTCCCCTCCATGCATCATCAAATAACCAAAGGGTATATCACACAGGCCCACCATCCCCGCCCCCTTTGTCAGCACACAGCCCCTCACCCTCCCTGAGGCCAATTCCCAGCCACTCCATCTGTCCATGTCATCATCTCTGTCTCCATCCCTGGCGTCACTGCCTCTCTGGGTAGGATCACGCTCTCCACTCTTCTCACTTGATGGTCCCAGGGACCTCCGCTCCTGGGCTACAAAATCAATCACCCCCCTCATTTTGTGCAAAATATCTACCTCTCCATTACTGACACTAACAGTCAGTCCTCAAGGCAATTATTCACTATTGTACCACAAGAGTCTTATTCCCATTTCCTTTCGCCAGCCTGGTCCCAACAGATTGGAAATCATTCCGTGGAGGTTCTACCTACCCCTGCCCCATCTGGAACTAGGCTCCCTCTTGAAAGCTTGTAAGCCAGTCCCTTCTTGCCTTTATAGGCCCCCACACCCCATTTTGGGTAGCCAGTGCCTAAGTTGCCCATCCCTGTCAACCGTGTGTACCAAGGGGGTAGGAGTGATCCTTGCTGTAAAGATTTGTTCCGTTTTTTGAGCTACTACATCCATACGTATAGGTAAAGTTCATCAAATTGTAATGGGTTACTCTTTTCTTCTTCTTCCCTCTTCTTTCTTCTTCTTGTCAAGTTCTAATCATCCCACCATTGAAGCCAGGTCAAGTGGGTACTATCTGCAGTATGGGTGTTCTTGTGCATCTCCCCTCACTTCATATCAGCTGGATGCTTCACTTTCTGCTCTAGTCCTCTGTGGCCATGTCACTGCCTCTGGGCCCAGGTGTCCCCAGGTCATGCCATAACTGCTGGCCATCCAGGTCTACACCCAGGTTCACAAGAGTCTATTGAATGTGTTTGGACTTAGATCCCAACTTCATTGCTGTTTTTCCCCTTCTTCCCCTTATCAGTGACCAACCTTTGTCACCAGCCAGACCACATGCCTGCTCGTGTATTCCCCTTGAGTCTTCAACTATCTCTTCTGTGGTTATCTTTTTCTCTGATTCCTCTGGAATTCCTATCAGCTTCAGGTTAGTCTTCTTTGAATCATAGGCTTTCTTCAGTTTTTTTCTGCTTTTTCTTCTATCTCAGCAGTACTGGGAAATTTATCTTCAAGCTCACTGATCCTGTCTTCCATCCTTTTAATTCCACTCCTTGCCCTTTCAGTGTGCTGTTCATTTCTGATATTTTAGCATTAATTGTATGGACCTCTTTTTGAAGGTTTTATATTGACTCCAGTGCTATATCTATTTTAATTGTTCCTGTAGTGCTTTACCGACTTCTTCCTTATTTTCCTCAACTTTTCTGTGGAAACATTTTAATGCACCTCAATATCATTATCCTAAATTCCCTTTCCAACAATTCCAAAGTCTCTTCACTCTCCAATGCCATTCTTAACTCTTCTTCATGGTTGTTTGTTGAAGCTACCCTGTCTTGTTTCTGCCTGTGAATAGAAATTTTCTGCTGCTTTTTAGGCATTGTAGTGTTGTTGTATTTGTATGAATTAGATGAATGTTGTGCATAGGGTTGCAATTAATCGGTACTGACTCTACGGCACAATACAACAACAACAACAACATGATAGTGTATTCTTAAGCACACTCCAGTTTCCTCCTGGAAGGTGTGATCAGGAGATGGGCTTCTTTGTTCACTGCTCTTGCAGCTTCCTTCAGGGTGATTTTATAAGATATTAGTTGTAGATGCTGCTCTGGTGTATAGCAGCTGGTATAAGCTATTTCCCTATTGGTGTGGCTTCACAGGGTACACTTGTAATTTGCTGTATGGCTGCAGTTGCTATCTCTTTTCAGGTGATGCATGAAGAGAAACTCTCCCACAAAATAGTAGCGAGACCAAAATTTAAGACTAAACACAAAAGTCAACCATCATAAAAGCCCAGGAAAGATACATATATAAATCTAGGCAACCTAAACATAACAAAGAGAAATTGAAGGAAATTTTAGTAATTCTTTAACATTACCTAATGGAATCTTACCTTCAAAATCAACTGAGAAATTCCATGATGTTCCCAATATGCCAGTGTGATCTGACCCAGGCCTTCTTTTTTACCCCCTCCCCTCAAGTCCATTTATTTGTCTTTCCTAGTGAGAACCAGCCCAGGGCTGGCCAGGTATGCTTTGAAAGAGACTCCTTGATCAGTTTCCTTTTCTGTCTCCTCTTGCACTTGGTGCAGATCCTTCCCCCATGCAGTGCAAAACAGTGCCAATTATTCCATGCATTCACAAAACCTTGCACACACAATGTAGTACCTTTCCTAATGGAGCGTACTCATGTAAGTCTCCCCTCTGGTCACCAGCATGGAGATGAGTATATGAAGCAATGAAAAAGATGTGATAAGGAAGAAAAAAAGACAATCCTACCTTCATTTCTACAGATCACTATATAGTTTCTGTACTGAGAGCCAAGATACTCTCTTTTATGATTCCCTTTCAAAGAGATTAGGTATACTGTAGCAGATTATATAGGCTGGCTCATTAAAAACTATGGTTGTTGTTGTTAGGTGCCATCGAGTTAGTTCTGACTCATCTTGCCCCTATACACAACAGAATGAAATATTGCTTGGTCCTGTGTCATCCTCACAATTGTTATGATTTAATTCATTGTTGCTGCCACTGTGTCAATTCATCTCTTTGGGGATCTTCCTCTTTTTCACTAACCCTCCACTTTACTAAGCATGATGTCCTTCTCTGGGGATTTGTCTCTCTGGACAACATGAACAAAATAGCAGAGACAAAGTCTCATCATCATTGTTTCTAAGGAGTGGCTGATACGTTAGTGTCACTGGCCTAGTGATTGGCAGTCCAGTCTTTATCTTACAGTGCTACATCAGGGCTCTGATGCATATGCCTAACATGACTTGATTCAAGTAAACTGGTATGTAAGACTCCTTTAAAGTGTTCAAAGAACTCATTCAAAGAAGTCACCTGACCCAAGCCATGTCTCATATGCATGTGGAAGCTGGATGATGAATAAGAAAAGCATTGATACATTTGAATTGTGATGTCAATGAAGAGTATCAAAAGTACCAAAGAACAAAGCAATCTATTTTGGAAAAAGTACAGACAGCATGCTCCTTAAAAACAAGAATGGTGAGACTTTGTCTCACAAAATTTGGGCTTGTTAACAGAAGGGATCAGCCCCTAGATAAGGACATCAGGCTAGTAAAGCAGAAAGTCGGCAAAATAAAGAAATAAAAAGAGGAAGACCCCCCTCCCCAGTTAGATAGATTGACACAGTGGTAGTAACAATGGGCTCAAATATGATAATTGTGAGGATGGTGTGGAATTGTTGTTGTTGTTGTTGTCAGATGCCATCGAGTCAGAACCAACTCATAGCGACCCATGCACAGCAGAATGAAACAATGTCCAATCCTGGGCCAACCTCACTACCACTGCCACGCTTGACGCCATCAATGATGCCACCTGACTGATCCATCTTGTTGGGGGTCTTCCTCTTTTTCTCTGACCCTCCATCTTACCCAGCATGACATCCTTCTCCAGTGACTGTTCCTTCCTGACAACATGTCCAAAGTATGAGAGACGAAGCTTAGCCATCCTGGCCTCCAAGGAGCACTCTGGTTGCACTTCCTCCAAAACAGATCTATTGGTTCTTTTGGCAGTCCATGGCACTTTTAGTATCCTCCTCCAACACCACAATTCAAAGGCATCAATTCTTCTACGATCTTCCTTATTCACTGTCCAGCTTTTGCATCCATATGAGGTTATTGAAAATATCATGGCTTGGATCAGGCGCATGGGATTAGGTAGTGTTTTATTCACTTGGGTATAATAGGGTCATTGAGTAAGAGCCAACTTAACTGAGCTAACAACAAAAATATAGCTGAAGTGCTGCTACCACTTCCACCACAGAAAAGCAAAGTAGAAGAAACAAGGCATTCTAGCAGACTCTGGTCAAACCAGTTTCATGTAGACTCATCTCCCATAGCAGAGGATGGAGTCCCAGTGTATCACCGTAAGATAAGCACTGGACTGCTAACCACAAGGTCGGCAATTCAAATCCACCAGTCACTCCTCACAAATCGTGTTCAGGACTACTATGAGTCAGAACTGACTCAACATTACTTAAGGACAACAACATAGCAGACCATGAACAAGGGGCAGTTACCTTAAAAAAAAAGAAAAAAGAAAAAAAGAATAGACTTTCTTTACTTATTCCTGAAATATTTTGGTAGGAGAGGAAATTGACTGTATAATAGTCCTACATAGTCTATGTGGCTTTTACATATCTTGTTTTGTTGTTGTTGTTAAGTACCATAGTTTCAGTTCTAACTCATAACAGCCCTGTATAGGGTTTCCAAGGAGCAGCTGGTGGGTTTGAACTGCCGACTTTGTGGTTCACAGTCCAATGCTTATCCCACGGGAATCCACATAACTTGTGTGCACTGACAATTAAAGACTTGATTTTGAAGTCAGCTTATGCAAACTAAAAGAAAGGAAGTATTATTCTTGCCCCACATAAAAAGACTCCATAAAAGGAAGAGGATTAATCAGGTTTGGTCACTCTGCTTTCTGTTACAAGTAGAAAGGTTCCAGTGCCCTTCTCCTTTCTATTATTTGTCTGTCCCTCTATGGCCCCAGAATGTGTCACTTCTTTTCTTCATGGAAGTCCCTTGAGGGCTGGGACATGTCTTTGTGATGGCTCTCATAAAGCATCCAGCACACTGGGGACATTTCATTTGAATTAAAGAGCATACTGGTAACTGGAACATGAAATGACCATTTTTCTTTCTCCCAGAGATTTCTCTGAAACACCCCTGGAGATGGCTACATTGCTTTCTAATAATCATGGGAACATTTTGTTTGAATCCATTAGACCATGTCATGTTTCATCTTAGCTCTTATCCTCATGATCTTCAGGAGTCTCTGTGGGGAACTATTTTCTTGTGTACCAATATGTTAAAGGTTGATATCATCCCATAAATAAGAGACCAGAATTTGAAAGGGACTATCTTAACATTTAAAAGCAAATACTTCAATAATAATGTTGTTGAAACCTAATGGGTTTTGTTTGTCTAAAAGATAATAATTAAAAACAAAAGCAAAAACTTTCCTTGGTAGAAACCGGAACCACATCCAGATCTCCAGAGATGAGAAATCTCCACTTGAAAGGAGACCAGCCTGGAGCAGATAGAAGAATAAAAGATACATCTTGAAAGAAAGACCTGCAGGAAAAATGGAGGCAGATGGGCTGTTACTACAAGAACAAACAAATCGCTTCCCTAGAAAACATCAAGGCAAGTGGCCAGGTCCTCTCAATGTAAACCCCCTTCCAAGACTAAGACTCAACGGAAATACACTCTCTGATTGGTGACCACACACATCAACGATGGGGGGAAGTGAGATAAAAGCAGCAATGAAATGGCAATCCAAGCCCTACAATGTTCAGTAGACTTCTGTGGACCCAGTTGGGGACATGGTTGGCAAGCACTGTGAAGAGGCCAGGGGACTCTTGGACCCAGAGACAGTGGTGTGGCCACGGAGGACTCGAAAGGAGAGTGGAGTTACTGGCTGACAGGAAGAGAGGACATATGCACAGGAGCGCCCACACTTGCAGATGATACCCACGTGACCTGGACTGGATGACTGGATGATCGGAGCTCAACCAGGAGAGGAAAGAAGAGGGGGAAAAAAAAGAAAAGAGTGAGCTGATACAGTCTGATGAACTTGACCTATACCTATGGAGCAGCAACTCAAAAGAGGGAACAAATCCTCACAGCAAGAAACATTCACACACACACACCCCCACACACAGAGTGGACAGAGAAGGGCAGCTTGGACATTGGATACTCAAATGGGGAGGGGGGGGGGAGACTACAAAGGCAAGAAGTGACTGGCTTACAAGCTTTCAAGAGGGAACCTGGTGCTAGGCAGCATGGAAGAAGGCAGAATCTCCAGAAGGTACTATTCAATCTGTCTGGACTGAGCTGTTGAAAGGAGATACAGATGGGTAACTCGTGATACTGTAGTGAATAATGCTTATCAGGACGGATTATGAGGGTTGGAAATGCAAAGGTAGAAGTTTTGTAACAAGGAACGGAGTGATTGATTCTCCAGGATAGGAGTGGAGGCCTCTGGGACCATCAACGGAGAAGAGCTGAGAGCGGGACCCTGCCCAGAGAAACAGAGATGCCTGAGATGGAGACAGAGATGATGACGTGGAGTGATGAAATGAATGGGGATTTTGGACCCAGAGAGGGAAAGGGACTGTGGGGTGAAAACTGGAGGGAGGAGGGGGAAGTGCAGGGAGCGGGTTTCTGGGATATACCCTTTGGATGGTTGAGGATGTATGAGGGGATTGGAACCATAGTAGTGAGATGATATACGATGGAATGAATGTAAAACTAAAGTTCTCCCATGTAAACTATCATATAATACACAATAAAGCATTAAAAAAAAAAAAAAACTTCCCTTGGGAGAAAGAATATTTAAAAACTCCAAAGTAGTGGATTTAAAAATAAACCTCTATTATCTGTGTCATAAGGAGCTCTGGTGGTACTGTGGGTTATGCTAATTACAAGGTAAGAAGTTCAAGCCCATCCATAGCTCTGTTGGAGAAAAATGAGGCTGTCTGTGCCCATAAAGATTTAGTCTTAGAAATTATATATGATCATTATGAATCAAAATGGACTCAGTATAAGTGGGTTTGGTTTGGGTGTGGGAGTCATGGAATCCTTGGGTGGTACAAATGGTTAACTGGCTCAGTTGCTAACCAAAAGGTTAGAGGTTCTAGTTCACCCAGAGGTGACTCAGAAGAAAAGCCTGGATATCCACTTCCAAAAAATCAGGCACTTATGGAACACAGTTCTATTCTGATACAGATTGGGTTGGCGTTCAAAAACATATTAGACTTTTAGGATGCTATTATTTGAGAGGAAGATTCATTAACAGCCTGCGATGTGCAGATGATACAACCTTGCTTGCTGAAAGTGAAGAGGACTTAAAACATTTACTGATGAACATCAAAGACCACAGCCTTCGATATGGATTACATCTCAATGTAAAGAAAACAAAAATCCTCACCACTGGACCAATAAACAACATTCTTATCAACGGAGAAAACATTGAAGTTTTCAAGGACTTCATTCTTCTTGGATTAACTATCAACACTCACGGAAGAGCAGTCAAGAGTTCAAACGGCGTATTGCATTAGGCAAAGCTGCTGCACAAGATCTTTGATCTTTGAAGATCAAAGATGTCAGCTTGAGGACTAAGGTACACCTGACCCAAGCCATGGTATTTTCAGTAACCTCATATGCATGCGAAAGCTGGACAGTGAATAAGGAAGACCATAGAAGATTTGATGCATTTGAGTAATGGTGTTGGAGGAGAATATTGAAAGTGCCATGGACTGCCAAAAGAACCAACATATCTGTGTTGGAAGAAGTGCAGCCAGAGTGCTCCTTAGAGGTCAGGATGGTCAAACTTCATCTCTCATACTTTGGACATATTGTCAGGAGGGACCAGTCGCTGGAGAAGGATATCATGTTTGGTAAGATGGAGGGTCAGAGAAAAAGAGGAAGACCCCCAACAAGATGGATTGGCCAGGTGGCAGCATTGATAGACTCAAGCATGGCAACACTAATGAGGTTGGCCCAGGATTGGGCAGTGTTTCGTTTTGCTATGCATAGGGTCACTATGAGTCAGTACCAACTCGATGACACCTAACAACAACAACAAAATGGTCCAAAATAGGGCTTTGGAGTCAGACAGACTTCAAGCATTATAACATTAATTGGAATATGCAGGGATCTTGAGAGTATGCCCTGTACATACAAGTTAATGTTGTTGTTGTTGTTGTTGTTGTTGTTAAGTGTCATCAAGTCAATTCTGACCCACAGCGACCCTGTACGGGGTTTCCGAGGAGCAGCTGGTGGGCTTGACTGACTTTGCAGTTCAAACTGACCTTGCATTCTAGCACATTATTCTGCAGCACCACACCAAGATTTCAAAGAACTTAATAGTCATCATTAATGAAGTCCTAGTGTGGGACTGTAGGATAAGCATGGGACTGCACACTACAAGGTCAGCAGTTCAAACTCACCAGATGCTTCTCAGAAACCCTATATAGGGTTGCGATGGATTGGAATTGACTCAACAGCACTTAATAATATTAATGAATCCAGCAGAAATATACTTAGCACATATCCTAGACTTAGTTAGGGGGAACTAATTAAATGAAAGGGGATCTTTTAAGGACAGACTGGTATGATAAATGGAACTAGGGTCAATTTGAGAGAAATGAAATGAGGGTAAGGGTTTTGTCTTATTTACTTTTCTGGCTCCAGTGCCCAGACAGTGCCTGGCATATAGAAGGTATTCAGTAAACATTGTTCAGTGAATGACAGACAAATAAGAGGAAGTTCAGCTCTATAATCAATATTTCTTAGCATTTATAAGGGAGAAGACTGTTTCCATATTCACAGTGGTTGTCACTTGCTTTTTCTGCCCTTCAGCAACAGTCACCATTCCAGCTGCTTTCCTTCTTGAGTATGCTTCACCCCTAAGCATGGACACTGGTGTAAGAATGATATAGGCACAGTGTTTGACTGCCTTTAACTTCACAAGGGGGGAAGGAGAATCAAACTCATCAGCCCAAGGCCAATCTTTATGAAGTAGATGTCAGCTATGCCTTTACCTTCTAATCTTCTTTATCAATTCTGAAACTGATTGTCCCTCCCAAGGCACTCCCTATTGCAATGGCCACACAGAACTCATAAACCATACTCAAGATTATGGGATTTATTAGGGAAGCTAACAGGGTACACAATTCAGAATCAGCGGTGCTCATGATATAGTTCTTCCAATCAGTTATGCCTCTTTCTGGTCCTCAGCCTCCCAGTCAAGCATCCCCTTGTTCTTTGCTCTGCTCAAGCAATGTTACAAAGCACATTTAGCACTGCTGATAAATGTCCTAAGGGTACTCCACAATGCTGTAAATCTATTCCTGAAGGCACTCAGCTCTGCTCCTGTGCGTCAACAAACTTAGGTTCCTCAATTAAGTGCCTGGAGGCAACCCACTTTATAAGTGAGCCTCCTGCCTGAAGGAATTCAGCTTTTTCACTCTGTGGACCAGGAAGCCCATCACTCTGTCTCTTTTTCTTGTTGCTGCTACCTTTACTGTGGCCCTTTCCCTGCCATATCTCTTGTTCACAATATCCTGTCTTCTAGCATGATGATGTTCAGCACACAGGGATTTCTAGGTCCAAAGGATGCACTCAACTTCTGAATCTTCTTTTTTGATAGACACAAGATGCCCCAATTCCTGCTTCTGATGTGGCTTACTTAATACAAGTGGGATAGCAAGATTGACTACTTCCTTTAATATATATATATATTTATTGTGAGTTGAGTGATAATTTATATGGGAGAACATCAGTTTTACACTCATCCTATTGTATTTTGTTGTTGTTTTTATGTACACCAAAACATTCAGGAATGTGTAATCATTCAAACAACCAAAGGACATACCCTGCAAGCCTGCCCCCACCCTCACTCTTGGCCACCAGCACACAGCCCCTCTCCCTCCTTGAGACTAGAGTCCCCAGTCGCTCCATTTTCCACGTCATCATCTCTGTCTCCATCTCTGGCATCACTGCTTCTCTGAATAGGGTCCCACATTCCGCTCCTGCTCTGCTCCCTTAATGGTTCCAGGGTCTTCTGCTCCTGGAGTGTAAAATTAACCATGCCCCTCTTTTTGTTAAAAAATGTCTACCTTTACATTTGCAACAATCACAATCAGTTCTGATAACAATTACTCACTATTGAACCACAAGAGTCTTATCACCATCTCTTTTCACCAGCTCCATCTAGACATATTGAAAACCACTCAGTGGA
>NW_006408739.1:2761987-2764111 GCF_000296735.1 Chrysochloris asiatica
TTGATTGCTTGCTTTGATGGCTCCCCTGTGAACTACTTGCTTGTTCTTGTGGTAGTCAATCAGACTGTCATTTGTGTGTTTTTTTAGTTTTTCCTGTTAGTCTTTCTTTCAAGAAGCATCTTATGTTCCTCTAATTGCTACAGGCTGGTTTCCTTGTCTTTATAAGTGAAAATTTCCCACCCAAAAGTATTCCACTTAAGGTTTTATACACTACAAATGCTCCACAGGAAGCCTCTTTCACTGGGCAAGGTCTAGCACCCCTTTTAGGTATTCCAATCAGTTATAGGCTGAAGGTGGGCTTACAAGCTTTCTATAGTCATATCTCTAGCTATTCCTTTCTCTTCCTCTCAAGTGCCTATTTTACAATAGTAGGCAAGGTGAACCAATATTCATAAGTCAGTCAAGCATCTTAGCATTATTTCCCCTCGTTTACCCATTCAAACTATGCCTCAAACCCTGTATCACAGAGCCCTGTTGTTCCAAGGTTGAGCACACATCATTATTTACCTCTGTCACATTTAGCCCATGCAAGCCTACCTAAATGTTCTCCTATCTGCCTTTTTCTATCATTCCCCTCCCCCTTCTTATGTATTGCCCCCCCAACACCCACACTATTGTATGTCTATTCACTACCCTGTGCTCTACCTTCCCCTCTCTCCCCTCACCCCCTCCTCTTACACACCCCTGTTAACCAACAAAGAATTTTTTTCTTTTCTTTTTAGTGTGGGTATTATTTCTTAAGCTTTTACAATAATGGTCTTATGCAGTATTTCTCCTTGTATGACTGACTAACTTCACTCAGCATAATTTCCTCAAGGTTCATCCATGTTGCGTGGTGGCTTGCAGCTTCCTTATTATTCTTCAAGGTAGCATAATATTCCATTGGGTGGATGTACCAAAGTTTGTTTATCCATTCTTCCATTGATGGGCATTTAAGCTATCTCCATTCTTTTGCTATTTTGAATAGTGCTGCTATGAACATTGGTGTGCATATATATACTCATGTTATGGTTCATATTTCTTGTGGATATATACCAAGTAGAGGAATTTCTGGATCATATAGTATTTCTATTTCCAACTTTCTGAGGAAGTGCCATACTGTTTTGATGACCTGATCAATTTCTACTTTTGTTATGAGTCTATTCAAGTTTTCTACTTCACTCTGTGTAAGTTAGATAGGTTGTGTTTTTCTAAAAATGTATCCATCTCATAAATTTTCAAATTTGTTGGAGTACAACTCTTCCTTTGGTTCCATTGGGACATCACCCATGTGGTTTCTAATGTGTGTTATTTGTGTCTTCTCCCTCATTTCTTTTGTTAGCTTTGCCAATAGTTTGACAATTCTATTAATTTTTTCAAAGAATTACCTTCTTGTTCTATTGATTCTTTCCATAGTTTTTCTGTTTTCTATCTCATTTATTTCTGCTCTAATCTTTATTATTCCTTTTCTTCTGGTGACTGTAGGCTCACTTTGTTGGTCTGCTTCTAATTGTTGTGTTAATGTGTTGGTTTGGGTCCTTTCTTCTTTTGGGATGTGTGCATTTATTGCAATACATTGTACTTTCAGCGCTGCTTTTGCCATGTCCCAAAGATTTTGGTATGTTGTGCTTTCATTCTCATTTGTTTCTAGGAACTTTGTGAATTCACATTTTATTCCTTCTACTACCCAGAAGCTTTTAAGCAGGGTGTTACTCAGTTTCCATGCATTTGACTTTATTTCCTTGGTCTTCCTATTGTTGATTTCTAGTTTTATAGCATTGTGCTATATAAAGAAGATGCTTTGTAGTATTTTGATGTTTATAAATTTATGGAGGCTTGTTTTGTGGCCTAATACATGGTCTATTCTGCAGAATGTTCCATGTGCACTGGAAAAGAATATGTATTGTGTTGTTGTTGGGTTGAATGCTCTGTACACATGTCAAGTTGGTTGATTGTGCTGTTTAGTTCCTCTATATCTATGTCGAGTTTCTTTCTGGTTGTTCTATCTTTTATCAAAAGTGGCATATTAAAATCTCCCACTATTGTTATAGAGTTGTCTGTTTCTTTCTTCAATTATAGTAGGGTTTGCATTATATATCTTGGTACTTTTTCATTGGGAGTGTTGATATTTATTATGATTATGTC
>NW_006408739.1:2778517-2783408 GCF_000296735.1 Chrysochloris asiatica
TAAAATGGGGCTACAACATGCCCAGTGAAGTAGGCTTCCTGCAGAGCCTCTGAAATACATAAGACTATAGGTAGAAGCCTGAACTGCATTCAGATCCCCAGAGAGAGGAAATTTCCACTTGAAAGAACAAGCAGACTAGCCTGGAGCAGCTAGAAGAACAGACGATACTTCTTAAAAGAAGGACCTACAGGAAAAATACAAAACAATAGAGGCACATGGACTGTTACTACAAGAACAAACAAGTTGCTTGCCCAGGGAACATCAAGGCAAGTGGTCGGGTCCCCTCAGTGCAAACCCCCTTCCAAGAATAAGACTCAATAGGAATACACACTGTGATTGGTGACCACGCTCATCACCAAAAGGGGAAGTGAGGGAAAACAGCAATGAAGTGGCGAGCTAAGCCCTACAATGTGGAGACTGAAGCATGCAGCTGATAAAAAGAGAGGGTATATGCACAAGGACACCCACACTTGCAGATAATACCCACTTGACCTGGCTTCAATGGCTGGATGATCAGAGCTCAACCAGAAGAAGAAAGAAGAGGAACATAAGAGTAATCTGATACAATTTGATGAACCTGCCCTACACCTATGAATGCAGTAGCTCAAAAGAGGGAACAAATCCTTACAGCAAGAATCATTCCCACCCCTTCCACACACATAGTAGACAGGGATGGGCAACTCGGACATTGCTACCCAAAATGGGGGGAGGGCTACAAAGGCAAGAAGTGACTGGCTTACAAGCTTTCAAGAGGGAACCTAGAACCAGGGGGCCTGGAGGAAGGCAGCATCTCCAGTGAGTAGTATCCAATCTGTCTAGGCGGAGCTAATGAAATGAAATGCAGATGGGTCTCTTGTGATACAGTAGTGAATAATTGTTATCAGGACTGACTGTGAGAGTTGGAAATGTAAAGGTAGATGTTTTATAGCAAGTAAGGGAGTGATTAACTTTCCAGGCTAGGAGCAGAGGTCCCTAGGACCATCAATGGAGAAGACCCTACCCAGAGAAGCAGTTGATGCCTGAGATGGAGTCAGAGACGATGACGTGGAGCAGCTGGGGACTTTAGATCTAGAGAGGGAGAGTGACTCTGTGCTGAAGAGTGAGGAGGGGAAGGGCGATAGTGTAGGGGGCAGGCTTGGAGAGCATAGCCTTTGGTCGGTTGATGATGTGTAGAGGGGATTGTAACCATGGCAATGAAACGATATACAATAAAATGAATGTAAAACTAATGTTCTCCCATGTAAACTACCATGGGAGTTTAATTCACAATAAAACATTAAAAAAAGAAAAGAAATTATATGGGGGTGCCACAACAGAGGCCACAGAAATAAAAAGGATACTAACAGAATACTACAAAGAAATGTACTCCAACAGATTTGAAAATCTGGAAGAAATGGACACATTTCTAGAAAAACAAGGCCTAAGTAAACTAATACAGACCTGAAGTAGAAAACTTATACAGACCTGTCACAAAAAAGAAATTGATCTAGTCATTAAGATATTATCAACAAAAAATATCCAGACCTTGGTGGTTTTACTGGTAAATTCTACTTAGAGAAGAGCTGACAGAAAATTCACTCAAGTTATTCCAGAATATAGAATAGGATGGGCAGCTCCAAAATTCATTTCATGAAACAAGCATAACTCTAATGCCAAAAGGCAAAGAATCACTAAAAAAGGAAATTGTTGTTAGGTGTTATGGAGTCACTTCTGACCCATAGAAACCCTATGGACAACAGAATGAAACACTGTCTAATTCTGTACTATCTTTACAATTGCTGATATGTTTGAGCCCATTGTTGCTGCCACTATGTCAATCCATCTTGTTGGAGGTCTTCCTCTTTTTTGCTGTTCTTCCACTTTACCAAGCATGATGCTCTTCTCCAGGGACTGGTCCCTCCTGATAATATGTCCGAAGTATGAGTGACAAAGTCTGACCATCCTGGCTTCCAAGGAGCATTCTGGCTATATTTCTCCCAATACAGATTGGTTTGTTCTTTTGGCAGTCCATGGTATTTTCAATACTCTCCTTCAACAACATAACTCAAATGTATCAATTCTTCTACGGTCTTCCTTATTCACTGTCCAACTTTCACATCCATATGCAGTTGTTGAAAATACCATGACTTGGGTCAGGCACATCTTAGTCTTGAAACTGACATCTTTGTACTTGAATGCTTTAAAGGGGTTTTGTGCAGTAAGAATACCCAATTTTCAAAAACTTATCCATATCTTGTCATAATCCACACAGTCAAAAGCCTTTGCATAGTCAAAAAATTACAAGTAAACATCTTCCTGGTATTCTCTGCTTTTAGCCAGGGTCCATCATATGTCAACAATGATATCCCCTCTGATTTCAGCTTGAGTTTCTAGCAGTTCCTTGTTCTGTTTTTTTAATTATCTTCAGCAAAATTTTACTTGCATATGATATTGTCCAATAATTCCCACATTCCACCAGGTCATCTCTCTATGGAATAGGCATAAATATGGATCTCTTCCAATCTGGCATTAGTTCACTGAAATGGACTGGTATTGACCATTGTGAATCTGACAATCATATGGTTTATTATGCCAGGAATGACAAATTCAAGAGGGATAGCATAGCATTCATCATCTAAAAGAACATTTCAAGATCTCTCTTGAAGTACAATGTTGTCTGTGTTAGGATAATATCAATATCCCTACAAGGAAAACCAATTAATACCACTATTATTCAAATTAATGCATGAACCACTAAAGCCTGTGATGATGAGGTTGGAGAATTCTAATAAATTTTTCAGTCTGAAATTGATCAAACATGCAATCAAGATGTATTGATAATTACTGGTGTTTGGTATGCAAAGGTTAGAAACAAAGAGGAACATTCACTAGTTGGAAAACATGATCTTGGTGATAAAATGGTGTGGGAGATTGCATGATAGAATTATGAAAGACAAATGACATATTCATTGGAATTTTTTTTTTTTTTTTAATAACATGCTCTTGTTGTTAAGCCATAGAATCAGTTGTGATTCATAGTGTATAGGATTTCTAAGGAGTGGCTAGTGAGCTTGAACTGCCAATCTTTTGTTTCAAACTGACTTTGCAGTCTAGTACATTAAGCCACAGCACCACACCAGGACTCCATAGAATTATTTTGTAGCTCAAAATTATTTTGTTACTGCAGAGTTTAGTTTAAGGGAAAATAGCTGTTGTTGCTGTTAAATGTCATCAAGTCAATTCTGACTCATAGCAATTTTTTTTTTTTACTAACATGCTGTTGTTGTTAAGCCACAGAGTCAGTTCTGACTCATAGTGTATAGGGTTTCCTAGGAGCAGCTGGAGAGTTTGAACCTCCAACTTTGCAGTACAAATGACCTTGAGGCCAACTGCTTATCCTATGGCACAACACCAGACTGTTAGTCTCATGGATCTCACCAGACAGGATACACAGGAATCAGATTAACTACATCTGTTTGGAAGAGATGGTGAAAAAGCTCAATCTTATCATCCACAACAAAGCCAGGGTCAGACTATGGAACTGACCATCAATTGCTTATATGCTAGTTTAGAGTAAAACTGGAGAAAATTGAAACATGTCCACAAGAGTCAAAATATGATCTTGAACATATCCCACCTGAAATTAGAGACCATTTCACTTCTGTCATAAGTGGCTAATACATCAAATCTCATGAACAGATTTGATGCATTAGCCACTTATGACAGAATACCAGAAGAGCTATGGGATGACACCAAAAACATCATACAAGAAAAAAGCAAAAGATCATTAAAAAGATAGGAAAGTAAGAAAAGGCAAATATGGATGTCAGAAAAGATTCTGGAACTTGCTTTCCAACATAGAGATGCTAAAGTGAATGAAAGAAATGAAGAAGTAAAATTCCTAAATAGAAAATTTCAAACGGCAACTTGAGAAGACAAAGTCAAGTATTACAATGAAATCTACAAAGATGTGGAGCTAGAAAACCAAAAGGGATAAACAAGCTCAGCATTTCTCAAGCTGAAAAAACTGAGGAAAAAATTCAAGCCTCGACTTACAATATTGGAGGATTCTATAGACAAAACAGGATTCCTGGTGTGGCACTGTAGGATTAGCTGCTCCTCATAAATCCTATACAGGGTCACTATGGGTTGGAACCAACTCGACAGCATGTAACAACAACAAAATGGGCAAAATATTGAATGATTCCAAAAGCATCAAGAGAAGATGGAAGATATACAATGAGTCACTGTACCAAAAAGAAGAGATTGATGTCCTACCATTCCAAGAGATGGTAAGGGATTAATAACTGATGGCAATGAAGAAAGAAGTCTAAGTTGCATCAAACATGTTGGCAAAAAACAAGGCTCTAGGAATGGGCAGGATATAAATTGAAATCTTTCAATAAACTGATGCAGAACTGGAGGCAATCACTCTTTTATGCCAAGACTTTAGAAGACAGCTACCTGGCCAAGTAATTGAAAGAGAGCTATATTTGTGCCCATTTCAAAGAGAGATTGACCCAATGGAATTAAAATATCATTAATATCATATGCAAGTAAATTTTTTCTGAAGCTAATTAAAAAATGGTCACCAGGGAACTTTCAGAAACTAAAACTGAATTCAGAAGAGGATGTAGAATTAGGGATATCATTGCTAATGTCAGATGTATATTGGCTGAAATCAGAGAATACCAAAAATGTTTACTTGTGCCTTATTATCTATGTAAAGGCTTTGGACTGTGCGGATCATGACAAGCTGTCTATGGATAACAATGTGAAGAATGGATATTCCACAATACTTGACTATGCTCATGAGGAGCCTGTCATAGATCAATAGTCAGTCATTTGAACAGAACAAAGGGATACTGAATGGTCTAAAATCAGGAAAGGTGTACACCAAGGCTATATTCTT
>NW_006408739.1:2784068-2812096 GCF_000296735.1 Chrysochloris asiatica
TGGGGATTTTACCTTTCCTTGCACACTCTGAAACTAAACTCCTTCCTGAAAACTTGTAAGCCAGCCACTTCATACCTTTATAGCTCCCCCACCTCCATTTTAACCAATGTCTAGGTTTCCCACCCCTATCAACCCTATGTATAAAGGGGATAGGTTTGATCCTTGATGTCAAGACTCCTTCTTTCTTGGTTGCTATTTTAAGCTACTACAGCCATAAGTATAGGTTAAGTTCATCAACTTGTAACCATTTACACTTGTTTCCTTTATCAAATTTCTTTATTTTCCTCTATTCAAGTTCTGATCATTCAGCCATCGAAGCTAGGTCAAATGGGTACTATCTGCAAGTTTGGATGTTTTTGTGCATCTCCCCTCACTTCATATCAGCTGGATGCTTCACTCTCAACTCTAACCCTCCATGGCTATGTCCTTGTCCATGGTCTCAAGAATCCTCGGGTCTCACCACACTTCGGACCAAGCAGCCCTTCCTCTTCTCTCTCTCATCTCCAGGTCAACAGGAGTCTATGGAACATGGTTGAACTCAGCCCATATCTTCATTGCTGCCTTTTCCCCTCTTCCACTCAACAGTAGACCAAAGTGGTCACCAGCAAGCTTACGTGCATGACCATGTGTTATTCCCTTTGAGTATCAGTCTTGGAGGAGGGTTTGTCTTAAAATGACTTGATTACTTGCCTTAAAGGTTCCCCAGCCAACAACTTGCTTGTTCTTGTAGTAGCCAGTCAGACTGCCATTTTTTTTTGGGGGGTGGGGGTGGGTTCTGCTGATCTTTCTTTCAAGAAGTATCTTCTGTTCCTCTAGCTGTCCCATACTGGTCTGCATGTCCTTTCACTTGGGAATGTTCCACCTCAGAAGTTTCTGGGTAGGGCTCAGGATTCTATCTAAGGTCCTATATACCTTAAAGGCTCCGCAAGAAGCCTATTTCATTGGACAAGTTTTAGAATCCCTTTTAGGTATTTCAAGCAGTTATAGGCTTAAGAAGGCTTACAAGTTTTCTGTAATCGTATTTCCCAATATTCCTTTTTATACCACTCAAGTGTCTATTTTACAATAGTAGGCAAGGAATACCAATATTCATAAGACAGTCAAACACCTTAGCATTATTTCCCCTCTTTTGCCCATTCAGACTACGCCTCAAGTCCTGTTTTTCAAAGGTTGAGCATACATCAATATTTAGGGCTGTATTCTTTCATGATAATTATTCAGTCTGTATGGGGAGCAAATAATCTGAGAAGTTGGATTATATGAAGAAGAGTGTGGCATCAGAATTGGAGGAAGACTCAGTAACAACTGTGATATACAGATAACACAACCTTGCTTGCAAAAATGAAGAGGTAAAACACTTACTGATTAAATCAAAGCCTTTGGTATGAGTTGCATCTCAATGTAAAGAAAAACAATCTTCACCACTGGACGAATAACTAATATCATGATAAATGGAGAAAAGATTGATGTTGTTAAAGACTTCATTTTGCTTGGATCCACAATCATCACTCACTAGGTAATAATGTGTTCAAGAGTAACAATGCCAGTCTGAGGACTAAAATTACACCTTACCCAAGCCATGGTATTTTCAATCACCTCATATGCGTGTGAAAGTTGGACAATGAATAAGGAATATAGTAGAAAATGGAGGCATTTGAGTTATGATGTTGGAGAATACTGAAGCACTATGTTGTTGTTAAACCTGTATAGGGTTTTCAATGAGCCACTGGTGAGTTGGCATTGCCAATCTTGTAGTTCTAACTGATCTTGTGGTCCAGTGCTCATCCTAAAGCACCACACCATGACTCCCTGAAGTACCATGGACTGCCAGAAAAACAAATTTGTGCTTTTAGAAGTACAACCAGAATGTTCCTTAGAAGCAATGATGGAGAGACGTCATCTCTCATACTTCGGACATATCATCAGGAGGGACCAGTCTCTGGAGAAGGGCATTATGGTTGGTAAAAGAGAAGGTTGGCAAGAAGAAGAAGATCCCCCAACTAGATGGCTTGACAGTATGACAACAGCAATGGGCTCAATGGTAACAATAATTGTGAGGAAGGCATAGGGCCAGGCAGTGTTTTATTCTATTGTGCATAGGGTCACTGTGAGTTGGAGATGACTTAAGGGAACCAGACAAGAAGAACAACAATTGTTTGGGGAAATTACAATGGTAGAAGATTACTGAAATCCTAGACAGGGAATAGAAAACTTTTAAATATGGGACAAGATCCATACTGCATGAGGAAGCTAAGGAAACTCTATGTGATGCTGTCAGTTTTGAGGTTCTGTTGCTGTTATGTGCCACAGAATCAGTTCTAACTCATAACAACCCTATGCACAACAGAATGAACACACTCTGTTACTGCATCATTCTCGCAATTATTGTTATGTTTGAACCCAATACTACTGCCAATGTGTCAATCTCTCTCTTGGGGGTTTTCTTCTTTTTCACTGAGTCCCCACTTTACTAAGAATGATGTATTTCTCAAGGGATGATTCATTCCTAATAACATGTCTGAAGTGTAAGAGATGAAGTTCTACCATCCTAGCTTCTAAGAAGCATTCTGGTTGTACTTCTTCCAACACAGATTTGTTTGTTCTTCTGGCAGTCCATGGATTTGAATATTCTTCTCCAACACCATAATTCAATTGCATTGATTCTTCTATGGTCTAATTTATTGTCCAACTTGCAAATGCATATAAGGCAATTGAAAATGCCACAACTAGGTCAGAAACACTTTAATTCTCAAATGTGTATCTTCACTCTTGAGCACTGTAAAGAGGTCTTGTGCAGCAGATTTGCCTAAGTAATACATGGTTTGATTTCTTGACTGCTGCTTCCATTATGGATCCAAGCAAAATGAAGTCTTTGACAATTTTAATCTTGTCTCCATTTGTTATGCTATTATTTATTTATTGGTCCAGTTATGAGACCTTGTTTTCTTTACTTTGAGGTGCAGTCCATACTGAAGGCTATAATCTTTGATCCTCATCAGTATTTTAAGTCCTCTTCATTTCAGGCAAGCAAAGTTACATCATATGCATATCACAGGTTGTTAAAAAGTCTTCCTCTAATCCTGATGCCACATTCTTCTTCATATATATAATCCAGTTTCTCAGATTATTTGAGGTGGTATTGCTCTAATTCTGCCAATTATTATCCTTGTCTCTGTTAAATTGTTAAGTGCCATTGAGTCAGTTCCAAATATTAGTGGCCCTATATAGTGTTTCCAAGGAGCAGCTGGTAGATTTGGACTACTGATCTTATGGTTCTCAGTACATTGCTGATCCTACAATGCCATACCAGAAGTCCCCCTGATCCATAGCTGTCTGCAGATTTCCCTGACTCATGGTGATTTCATGCACAATGAGACCAGGCCATTGAGATCTGTCGAATTTTCATTGGCTGATTTCAGAAGTAGATCATCAGGCCTTTCTTCCTGGTTTGTCACACAAACCTGCACTGACAGACAGGCCTCCTGCATAGGAAGTGAGAATTCTACTACTTAACCACTACTAGACCCAGCTGTAAGTAGGGCTGTGTAGATGTTTTGGTTTTTGTTTTTTAAAATGTTTTATTGTGAATTATGTGATAGTTTACATGGGAAAGCATCAATTTTACATTCATCCGATTGCATATCATTTCATTGCCATGGTTACAATCCCCTCCATGCATCATCAGCCAATCAAAGGGTATAACCTACAAGCCTGCACCCCGGTCGTCAACACACAGCCCCTCTCCCTCTCTGGATCTAAAGTCCCCAACTGCTCCATCTCTCCATGTCATTGTCTCTGCCTCCATCTCTGGCATCACTCTTTCTCAGGGTAGGGTCCCGCTCTCCACTCTTCTCCCTTGATGGTCCCAGGGACCTCCATGCTTAGACTGCAAAGTTAATCACTCCCCTCCTTGCTACAAAATGTATACCTTTACATTTCCAACCCTCACAATCAGTCCTGATAACAATTATTCACTATTGTATCACAAAAAACATATCCACATTTCCTTTCGTCAGTCCCACCTAGACAGATTATATGCTACTCAGTGGAGATTCTACCTTCCTCTATGCCCTCTGGATCTAGGTTCCCTCTTGAAAACTTGTAAGCCAGTAACTTCTTGCCTTTGTAGCACCCCCCCCACACACACACAAACACACTTAGGGTACCCAATGTCCAAGTTGCCCATCCCTGTCTACACTGTGTATAGAGGGGGTGGGAATGATCCTCACTGTAAAGATTTGTTCCCTCTTTTGAACTACTGCATCCATAGGCGTAGGTCAAGTTCATCAGATTGTATCAGATTACTCTTATTTAACTCTTCTTTCTTCTTCTATTTGAGCTCTGATCATCTAGTCATTGAAGCCAGGTCAAGTGGGTTGTCTAGATGTTTTAATATCATCATGGTCCATGCTAAGGAATGAACCATTCCAGGCTGAAATGGGCCATTCCAACTCTATTCCTCAGACTGAAGTTTGCTGCTAGTGGCTATTGTTTATACTGATACCCACATAGCCCACTCAGGAGATCACAGAATTTTTCCACATTGAGCTTCAGGTAGAAGGGAAGAGTCTCTCCTAAGCTATCTTGTCCACCTACAAGAATTGAAATTCATCTGTGTACTATGTTCTCTGCTAGATGCATTGAGAATGGAAAGAGACACTATATTTATTTTGTGAAATCCATGTAACACAGCCCATGGAAGCAACTCTTTTGTACAAACAACCTATTGTATATAACTCTGTTGTATAAGCAACCTAGATCTCTTCAGTACCCTACTAATCACTCTAGTGTAGGATCCCACCTCACCTCTATGTTGAACTTGCTGATGTTCCTGAATCATGAAAATCTGAGCCCCGGTGACTAGACTAGTCTGTTGTTGTGTGCTATTAAGTTTACTCAGATGCTTATATTATGGAGTAAAATTGTCCCATAGGGTTTCTAAGGCTGCAGTCTTTATGGGAGTATATCTCCAGGTCTTTTCTCTGGTGGGTTCAAACTATTGACCTTTCATTTAGCAGCTGAGTGCTTTTAGAGGTGAACAAATATGCTAATCACCAGGACAATACTGGTACTCTATTTGATTTTTCAAAGCAACATATGCACTTAGCTTAAAGTCAAATACTACTACAAAGGACATAATGAAAAAAAAAAATTTCCCTACCTTCCCATCCCTCTACCTGAATCCAGACCTCCTGTCCTCAAAGCCAAAGACTTTAAATTCTTTTTACTGTGTGTGCGTTTGTTGCTGTTTTTGTGTTATTTCTTCCATATTTCTAACATGATTTTTATACAGCTATTTGTTTGTTTGCTTTATTGCAGTGTCTTTATGGCATTACTGGAGCAAGTTGGCCAAACTGTACCCTCTTGGGGACAGCAAAAAAACAAAAACACCACAAAATATCTCCCTTGCCTTCTCCCACATCATACAGTGTCATTTCCTGATTTGCTAATTTTAGACATTATTAATTGACTTCTGTACTGATCAGACTCTGTAAACCCATGGAGATCATTCAACAGAAGGAAACTTAATGCAGGGGAATCATTCAAACGTTGCTGGAATTACAGGAAGGACAAACAGATTAGTGACTTCAGAACTTGCCTCCACAAGTCCTGGGGAACAGAGGAGGAGGAGGTGCTCCCTGGTTCTCCCAGCAAGAGGAAGAACCACTGTAGCTACCTGGCCAATTATGTAAATACCAGGCACCATTGAGTCACTACTCTGATTATATTTGCTTTCTTGTACTTTTTTTGTTTTGTTTTCCCTGAAATAATTGTATTTCTGTGTGATTGGCTTAGTTTATTATGTAACTAGTACAAAGTGTTCACAGACCCTCAATGGTCTTGTAGACCTCTTCCATTCTTCTCCTCCACTAGGTCAAGCACATAGACAAGTCATAAGGCTCCTCATCCCCACCCCACACAGGCCTCCCTGGCCCTGTTCTAATCTGGACCTGGAGAACGGCTATTAGTTCAGGATTTCCCATCACTGTCCTGCATAAAAGGAACCCTGGTGGTGCTGTAGGACATGCACTGCACTGCTAACTACAAGATTAGCAGTTCAAACCCACCAGTTACTCTAAGAACAAAAGATGAGGCTTTCTACTCCCTTAAAGATTTATAGCTTTAGAAACTCTATGAGTTACTATGAGTCAAAATCGACTCAAGGGCAGTGGGGGTTTTAGCCTGCATTGTTGTTATTGTTAGGTGTCATCAAGTCAGTTCCAACTCATTGTGAGCCTGTATAGAGTTTCTGAGGGGCACTTAGTGGGTTTGAACCCTCAACTTTTTAGTCAGAAGTTCAGTGCTTATCCTCCAGCATCATACCAGGACTCCTTGTCCTGTGTAGAGGCTTTGTAATCTTCCCCTTTCTTTGTTTGCTCTCTGTGTTAAAGCATTATCTTTCTTGGGAGAAAAACAGTACAATTTGAGAAATGGCTATTTATAAATGTTTTTACTCTAACCCTATACTGGATTGAAGTCTGGGTTGAAAGCTGTTTCTCTCAGTGTTTTTAGAGTGTCACTTCTTTCTCTTAGAGCCTCCACTGTGACTTCTGAGAAGTTCGATTATATATATATATTTTTTTTTTTGGGGGGGGTCTTTTGTTCTAAAAATTCATATTAATGTCCATTGTATGGCTGTTTTTACACTTATTGTGCTTATCAATGGTGAACATTTAAAACCTAGAATAGGGTCTGTGAACATTCTATAAAAGACCAAACCCAACCCACTGCCATCAAGCAACTCATAGTTACCCCATACAGGGTTTCTGAGACTGTAAATCTTTATGGGAACAGACAGCCTCAACTTTCTCCCTCAGAACCACTGGTGAACTTGAGTCACCAGCCTGGTAGTGAGCAGTCCAGTGCTTATCCTACAAACCACCAAGGATCCTTTATAAAGGATCAGTCATGAATATTTGAGACTTTGTGGACTATACAATCTCAACCACAGCTTCTCAACTCTACCACAGAAGCAAAGCAGTCATGAACAATATGTAAAATGAATGTGGCTGTGTTTCAATAAAGCTGTATTTACAAAACAAGGGGCTGGTTGAATTTGTCCTGTAGGCCATAGTTCACTAACCCCACTGGTACAAATAGTTAATGTGTTGAGCTACTAGCCTAAAGATTGGAGGTTCAAGTCCACTTAGTGGTACTTAGAAAGAAAAGCCTGGAGCTTTACTTGCATAAACTCAGTCACTATAAACTGTGTGGACTACAGTTCTATTCTGAGACTCTACATAATCACAGCGCTCACTTCAGGGACATTCTCTTTTGTTATTTCTTTAATCATGTCTTCTCTCCATTTTTTCCTATTCTTCTTATCTAAACTGTCATTAATCAGACATTTAATGTATTAGATCACATCTCTAGTTTTGTTTTTATTTTTTCTCTCTTTTAATGTCCATATCCTTTTGTTTTACTTTATACAATATCTCTTCCACTATTGACTAGTTCTTTTTCTGCCATCCTAGTTTTTCATTTCTAAGAATTTCCTTTTTTTAAATTTTTTTTCCTAATTGTCTTTTTAAACAGCAGCCTGCTTTTGTTTCATAGATAAGATGTTTTTGCCTTTGTAAGAATTTTATAGTGGAGAAATTTTAAAAAATTTTTGCTTTGTGCTGTAAGATGCAACACCCTTACTCAGTCACCAACGTAAGAGTTTCTCTGTGGTGGGCCTGCATCACTTTTTTATTTTACAAGAGGGAAAAGGACAGAGAAGCAAGCAGAGAGAGAGAGAGACTTGACTACCACCAAGAAAGAAAAGCCAAGAGCAGAACATGTTCTTTGGCCCATGGATCCCTGCACTGAGAAATTCCTAGCCCTGGGGGAAGATTGACAGCAAGAGTTATCCCCCAGAGCTAACAGAGAAAGAGCTCCTGTAGCATAGTGGTTGCGGAGTTAGGCTGCTAACCTAAAGGTCAGCGGTTTGAAACTACTAACTGTTCCGCAGGAAAAAGATGAGGCTCTCTGCTGTCATAAAGATTCGCAGCCTCAGAAACCCTATACAGGGTTGTTATGAGTCAGAACCAACTCCATGGCACATAAACACTGCCACCACCAGCCTCCCAAACTGTGAGAGAATAAGTTTCTAATTTGTTAAATCCACTTGTGTTCTTTCTGTTGCAGCAGCACTAGAGTCCTAAGACAGCTGTGCACAGTTATTATTTAGCCTTACTTTAGTGAAAGAAAAGGCTCAAAGCCTTTTCAATGAATTAAAAGCTGCACCTGCAGCAAGTGAAGGTGATTGTGCCTCATCTGTCCAAAGTCAAGTGTCTTGTGTCGGCCCTTCCCCATAACCCTAAGAATCTCCACTCACTGATGAGGTGACAAGGAAGTGGATCAAAACAGGCTTTATCCTATCCTAGACATATTTCCAAGCCATCCTCATGTGTCAGGCCCCTCTGCTGCACGTCTGGGGCTGTCAATGCCTCCTTGGTGAGCATTATGGCTATAACTTTCCTCTCTCTGTGTATCAATGACCATTTCTTCATCTGATTTCCATCCTCTAAGAATGTGTTTACCTCTTCCATAGTTTTCCATATCCCTGTATCTGTTTGGAGTCCTGGTGTGGTGCTGTAAGTTAATGCACTGGACTGAAAAGTTTGTTTGAACCACAAAGTCGATGATTCAAGCTCACCAGCCACTCCTCAGAAACTGTTTACAGGATTGTTATGGGTTGGAAATGACTCGACAGCATGCAGCAACAAAACACCCTATCCTTTTACTTTATAATACTTAATACTTTGGACATCATTTTAATGAGGTCTCAAGAGGAAGAAGAGCTGATGGCATGGGTTTACCTGGAAGTAACTATTGTTTGAGGAATGTGTGTGGCCCCTACATACAGTTCAACCATGGCATAAGGCTGACAACGCTCAGCAAATGGCTGTCCTGGAAAGGCAAGTGAAGATGAAGAGAGACGAATGAGCTGCCTTCAAGTGTCCATAACTATCTTTTATTCCTGGTCATGGAAAGTATCAGTAGGAGCTAGAATTTTCAGATCTGAAATGTCTGATTTGGAGGCAGAGGAGAAGGAAATACACAAGTCAGTTCCCCAGCAGGTCATTGATTGATAAAAGCCAAGAGCTTTCTAGTTGAGCCTACCCGCCTTGCCTGGTACCTGCATGATTTACACCAGGCGCACTCTCAGGTGACAACTGCCCTTCTGTTCTCGAAGGGAGACCTTCTGGCTGTCTCTAGTCCCCCTTTGAGATAAGACAAAACAGTATTTTTCACAGACACAAAAGGGGCCACCTTGAAGCCAAGTTTCTTTCCCAATTAAAGTGATACAGAGGAAAGCCAAGCAGCCTCCCTCCCATCTGCACCTTTGGTTCTTTTCACATATCTAGAACATAAATGGAACCAAACCTTGCTCACAGCTGTAGAAGGACGGAGAGGGGATTGCCCAGGACCTGAAAGAAGTGGCTTAAGTGTGGAGCAGGAGAGCCTCCAGCCCTACAAAGTGGGCATTTGTCAGACAGCAGCACTGCAGGCTATTTGACTCACCATTTATCTCCAGTGTTTATAGTACAATATCTGGCACACAGCAGATACTCAATACAAAAAAAGTGTTAATATAAGAATGAATGATAAGAGGTTAAGTACCAAGCCCCTACTGCAAGTAAATCAGGGAAGGAGAATTTGAAGTCAGAACTGACTGGCTCCTGGGCTGGGATCTGAACCACAGTTCTGGGTAGACAGGCATAAGGCTAAGGATGAAAGGTTACCTTATGTAGCTACTGAAGACACACGGTCTCAACCTGTGCTTGTCTCCATGTCAACTTGAGTCTCCCTGGCTGAACCTCCTCTCCGCTTCCTTAGCTAACCAATTGTGTGGAGTTTTTCTAAAACTTGAGCAGACCAGCTACAGCCAATCGATACTATTGGATCAAGAGCTGCCACCTTCCATCTGCGAGAAGACCGCATTTCAGCAGTAAAGGAAATCAATCCCTTCCGTAGTTACTCCAGCTAGTTGGCAGGCTGCCTCACCTACCCAGACTAAAGAGTTTCCACCAGCAGGGAGAGCATCTGCCCAGGGCCTCAATAGGCTCTCTTGGGTACTTGCTGGGAGAAGTAGATAACTGAACTGGAGGCTGCTGAAGAGTGGAGGAACACTCCAGGTATAAACCTGTGCTCACACCAGCTTCTGTGTCCACAAGTTATTTTGTGTCTCACATGAGGTGCTGATCAACAACGCATCCATTTGACTCTCACTTCCGTCAGTAACCCCATCTCTATTTTCCCTGACAACAAGCAGAAAACCAGCCATTCCCAAGTGGTCCCGCAGCTCTCTGATGCTGCTGGAAGTGGGGGAGAAGTGTATCTGATACAATCATAGCATCCCTGTCAAGGGACATGTAGAAATTGTTTCCTTTTAGTGTCAAGAAAAAAGTAGTATACCTGTCTGGCTTCTCTCCTTCCCACTCTCTCACTATCAGGCCAGGTTTGCTGTTCCAAGGGAGGAGGCATTGTAATCTTTCTGCCATCTGCAGAGGGCAAATTTTCCCTCATTCTAGGTACCTGAGAATCATTTTGAAAAGAGCCCCAGTGATCCAAGGAGTTATGCAATGCCGATAGGAGAGAAGCACCAAGCAGACACAACTCCTGCTCCCTCACTGCAGCTCAGGCTAAGTGACAAGAGGTCTGCATGCACCACCCAAGCTTTTATGGAAAAGGGTCACCTCTGGAATGTTCTGCATAGTCAAGGGGCAGGAAGCAGCCTGAGTCTGCAGAACAATGCAAGCTCCTTTGTGACCCACAGGGCCTTATTAGGGATGGGGCCTCCCCAGCCTGGTGGATGGAATCGGCGCCTTAGCCTCAGAGCTGCAGAAGCTACAAAATGGAGCAAATGAGTTCTTGGGACACCAAACCAGAAAGAAACAAAAACTGAAGGGATGTGCTGCTTCTAGGACTGAACATAGGGCCAGGCTCCAAACACAGGGTTACTCAGGAGGTGAAAATGGTCTTCTCGTTCCAAATCAAGAAACAGCAGAGTCCCTCTCAGTGCCAATAAGAAGAGAAGCCCTCAGTTTCCCTCACTCCTCACCTCAGCTCTTTCCCTCTTTTCAGCATCATCTCCCATCTGTGTACCATTCCACCTTCTCCCTGGAAATAACATTTAACATGTTATAAAAATAAAAATAAACCTATTGCTGTTGATTCATTTCCAATTCATAGTAACTCTATAGTACAGAGTAGAACTGCGCCTTAGACGTTCTGAGACTAAATCTGTATGGAAATAGGCGGTCTCGTCTTTATCCCACAGAGTGACTAGTAGGTTTGAACTGCTGACCTTGAAGTTAGCAGCACAAAACTTAACCCAATGCTGCCAGAACTCCTGATTTCAGCCATTGTTGTTGTTACATGCCTTGGAGTCAGTTCCAACTCATAGCAACCCTGTGTAGAATTCCCAAGATGCAACCAGTGGGTTTGAACTGCTGACTTTGTGGTTAACATCAGGAGTCATTAGCATATTATAATTAGCTATAAATCTAACTACTGTGTTGTTGTTAAGTGCCATTGAACCAGTTCTGACTCATAGCAGCCCTATATAGCATTTCCAAAGAGTGGTTAGTGTGTTTGAACTGCCAATATTGTGATTAGCAGTCCTGTGCTTATCCTATGGTGCCACACCAGGACTCCAACTATTGTGTTGTTGTTGTTAAGTACCATTGAGTTGGTTCCAACTCATAGCAACCCTGTCTAGGGTTTCTTAGGAGTGGCTGATGTATTTGAACCACTGACCTTACAGTTCAAACTGATCTTGTGGTCCAGTGTATTATCCTGAAGCGCCATATACTTTATTGTTTACAGAACACCTTGTGTCAATTCTTACTTTATATGCACAATACTTATTTAATGTATACCTAACAGATGTCAAGTGTTGTAATAAATGGATGGGAGGCCCCCCTCCCAGCATAATAGTATTTTATTTGGGGGGGGGGTAATGTTTTATTGTGAATTATGTGATAGTTTACATGGGGCATAATAGTATTGAAATGTCATCCAGATGTTTACTATCTGTGTCTCACATTCTTCTGCTTTCCCAGATCACCTGTGATAGTTTTATGTGCCCAGTTGTTTGGTCAAGCACGAGTCTAGTTGCTCTAATGGAGTAGTTCCAGAACTCAGTTGGTCTTAAGTAAAGCAGATTGCCTCCATGATGTAGGGGACTCCAACAGTTGAACATTTTAAGAGCAAAAAGGAGGTTTCCCCAGGATGTATTCTGACCCCAATCTATCAATAGACATTTGGCAGAGCTCTCTTGCACCTGACCTATGGATTTTGGAACACAGCCTACAGGAATCCTCAGCTTATTGCCTGGCCTGCAGATTTTGGACTTGAGAGTCTCTCACAATCACATGAGTCAGGTAGGTAGGTAGGTAGGTAAGTAGGTAGATAGATAGATAGATAGATAGATAGATAGATAGACAGACAGACAGACAGACAGACAGACAGATAGATAGATATAGACAGATAGATAGACAGACAGCTCCATCTAACTCACTGATCTTTTCTTTAGAAATCCCTAAAATATCAACCTTCCCTTTAATTTGAAAAATGAAATAGCTTGAGCTTCTCTTTCTCATTTCATTAAACTCTAACACTTCCATATGTTTCTGAAAGGGTTTTCAACCCTATGGTCATCTCGATCCAATTTCCCCTCTCCACTAAAGTTGTAAACAATATCTTCTGAGAACTTCTTGAAGAAGCTCCTCACTAAGGCAGAGTCCCTTCATTGATTCCTACTCCCTCTCATGATTTTTGGCACATTTCCCATTAGAACAAGCTCCAAAGGATTTCCTATATTTTTATTTAGGACAACAATGTCCCTTTAGTGAATATTGCCTGATACAAATAGGTTATTGGGAATCATTGAGATGTAGATCTTTTCATTGCAATGACAGTTGCTATGTGGTATTACCCCTGTGTTAGATATTTTTATTTAAAATTGAATTCCTTTCTCTAACCTTCCAGAAAGTCAGATGTAATTGTCCCAAAACATCATCACAATTGTTAGTAATATGAAGTCATTCACCTCACCCAAGAAATATTACTTCCTTTAGGGTCCCAGGAAAATCTAAGGAAGACAGGAATGTTTTGGGGCATATAAAATATTAGGAATTTTACGTACCTCATGATGCATATCAGCATCTCAGCAGTAGCCAATACAAAGCCTAAAGCTTATCTCAAAGTAGTAGATTTTACTCCTAAATCTATACAGGCCAGGCTCTTCTCTTGGTCTATATATTGTGTTTTTCAAAGCATCCTCCCAGCTCAGCACTCCCCTAACTTCCAACAGAACATCCCATGAAAAGCAGTAGCAGTGTTATAAGAAAGGAGTAAGTCTTCTGATACAGGTTATGCTGATTCAAAAGTTCTTGTCTTCAGGCATAGCATCTGTTGTTGTTTTTTAAAGTGTTCTTGGTCTCTTATGAGAATCCATTGCCCAGAGGAAAAGTCTTGAGATGCTCACAAACATTTTCAATGTCTTGAATATCAAGGTTATTGCTATATATCATGCCCCCCTAATACATCCTTACTCAGCTACCCTCCCAAAACTTGCCCAGCAAATGCCAAGTTCACATAATTCCTAAGAATCATAGATTAGACTACCTAACTACATCCCAGTCAGAAAAGGAACTAAGTAACCTAAAGGGCAATGCAGGAAGTCAGTGGGCAGGGAATTGCTTACCCCAAAAGTATTTATGCAAAGGAAATAAAGGCAAGAGAATTACAGGCCAAAGCATGTGTGAAATATCTACTCACTGTAGGACTTTCCCCTTAAGCTTGCTATTTAGTATAATTTACCTCCATTAAATCTGAGGATTTCACTTTAAGACTCCCCAGCCCATGTCACCTAGCGCTGAGCCTGTCAACTATCCTGGGATCCTATCATAATGAAGACCTTGGCCATAAGAACCAGTTGTGCTGACTGCTGCGTGTGAGCTGCCGGTGGTGCGTGAGCCTGTGTGCGTGGGGTGCTTTCAAATACATTTTAATCGGGCAGCTGTTTATCAAGACTTTTCCCCAGAAACCGATTTAGCCTAATGATTGTGAGTAGCAATGACTTCCGCTTAATTAGTACAGTAATCAGTGCAAATTCTAAATGGTAGAGATCCATTTGGCAGGTGCCAAGTGATGCTTAACCAGGTGCTAAATAGGTGTGAAAGCCTCAGTTCTGGTCTTTCTCAGCTAGTTGCCAAAAACATAAAGATGAAATGGGGTCCTAAGTATGTATGGATTGATGAGTTGTTTGAAATTTCCCTCTATTGCTGGTAGGATCCATGCTCCTGAAGGAGGAGTTATGGAGGTAGTGACGGCACCAGAGCAGAGCTGGAGGACCAGGAGCCAAAGGAAAGTCAGACCATCTTTGGTGTCTCTTCTCCTGATTCCCACTTCCTTCTCATTTACTCAGCATTCCTTCCTTGGTCAGATGTCCTAACTTTTACCTATGTACTCAAAACTGGAGCAATTTTCATACACTAAGCAAGCCTAGCTTGTGCACTGATTTGTAGTCCAAACTGATGAGAAGTTAGGTTATGCTCTTAGATCAAAGGAGTGAATCAATCTTAAAGAGAGAAAATTCCACATAGAAGCATGTGTGTATACAGGATTGACCCAAATAACACTATCTTCATTATTAGAGAAAGTAACTTTCATGAAGTGCAACTACTATAGGCCAAACAATGCCCCTGAGTTCCATCATTTAATCCTTCCTCAGTCTAAGCCAATTTTACTACAGTCCACTGGGCCAGGTATGGGCATGTGTCCTATCAGATGTTCATATATTCAACCATTGGAGAAGAGATTTCCCTCTCTTACCCTGGGCATGAATGGGCAAACATACTGCCCAGGTGCTGTTGGCAACCCTCTTAAAACGCAAAGGGAGCCAGCCTGAAAATAAAGCTGAAATCTAACAGGATAGTCAAGGGAACTGCAGTGAACTAAAACCCACACCCCACTGTATTCTGCTTAAAGCCCTCTACTTTCTGGGTGTGTAAATACATTTCTATAATGTTTAAGTCAATTTAAGTTGGTTTTCTGAAAATTGCTGTTGAAAGTGTTCTAATTAGAATTACAACCCTCAGGGGGAAGGAATTGTAACCATGTCCTCTGGGTGAAGAACCTAAGGCACAGAGGGGTAAAATAACTTGGCCAAAGAACTGGCTAAACCTGGGTCTGTGTTGTCCACACTGTCTCCCTAGGATTGAAACGAGTCTGAGCAAACCCCCAAAAGTCCCTAAGCCTCATCCCTTAATGATTATTTAAAACAAAACAAAACAACAACAACAACAAAAAAACAAGCCAAGTGTTTTGGAATAAATTTGGAAAATCACGTGAACAATCAGGCTGAGAATTTAGGAGACCTTGGCTGAAGTTGTTGTTTGTTGTTAGGTGCCATCAAGTCCGTTCCAACCCATAACAACCCTGTATAGTGTTTCCAAGGAGTGGTTGGTGAGCTTGAACCACTGACACTGCATTTCAAACTGAACTTTGCAGTCCAGAGCACTAACCCACAGAGCCACACCATGACTAGAGACCTTTTTCCCATGTGCCTAAAGACAGTCCTAAAGGAAGTTTCCAAATCATTTAAACAACAGAATAAGGCCAGTCTCCCCCAGGTAACTATTTTGAGGATCTTGTTCTTTGGATAATGAACCCTGGTGGCACAGTGATTAAAGCACCTGACTGCTAACCAAAAGGTCAGCAGCTCGGACCCATCAGGCATGCCATGGAGAAAGATGTAGCAGTCTGCTTCCGTAAAGATTTATAGCTTTGGAAACTATATGGGAAACCCTCCTCTGTCCTCTAGGATTGTTCTGAGTATGAATCTACTCAAGGGCAGTGGGTTTTGTTTCTTGGGATGCATGTGCTTATTTAAGGTATCATGGAGTTTTGATTATCTGCACATCTCACACTCATCCAAGTCTCAAGCTCCCTCTGTGTCTACTCAAACGCAGTCCATCCCATTCTGATTCCTTCACAGTCATTGTTGTTGCTAAATGCCAATGAGTCAGTCCTGATTCATAACAACCTTATATAGGGTATCTGAGGAGCACCTGGTAGGTTTGAACCAGCAACTTTGTATTTAGAAGTCCACTACTTATCCATGCCACACCAGGACTCCATTCCTTTATTGTGTCTATGGACTTCATCTTCCCCTTTCTATTCACACTGACTCTCACAACAAACCCATTCTCATTCTCCTCCTCACACCACAATCATCACTTCAGTGTCTGGTATATTACAATCATTACCCTCCCTCCACCCTCTCTCATCTTTACCACCCCAAATAATTTGCATTGTTGTTGTTGTTAAGTGCCATCAAGTCGGTTCCAACTCATAGCTACCCTGTATAAGGTTTCCAAGGAGCAGCTGGTGAGCTTGAACCACTGACCTTGTAGTTCAAACCAACCTTGCAGTCCAGCGCTTTATCCCACAGCACCACACCAGGACTCCAATAACTTGCATTATTTCTCTAAAAAGACAGAAGACTGCAATGTAGCATTGTGGGAAAATATGCAGTCTCTGAGATAGACACAGGGACCAATCTTGGCTCTGCCATTAGTTAGCTATGTGACATTGGATGTGTTACTTAGTCCTCTTAAGCCTCAGCTTTTTTATCTTTGAAACAAAAATAATAACAAGTACTTTATTGGATTATTGTAAGAATTGTAGTGGATTGTGAATACTTATTGGTTTAAAAGTAATTAAATGAGAAAGTCCACTAAGTACTTATATCAGGACCCGGTATTACACATTTATTGTTGGCATGAATCATCATTACACTACTGTATATATTTACCACATTTAATTACCATACAATATATGGTCATTATCATTAGTGATCTAACTTTCAGGTTTGGCTTTTCCTGGATTTTTAAGTTTATGTTTCTCCCCTCTTTTACATAAGCACTTTACTACAGTCATATTCATCTGTTCATTGTCTTGTGTATGACTTATGCATTTTCAGCTATATATCTAGTTTCCTCTGCTATCCCCCTGCCTGGAAGCAATTTTCCCATATGTCGCATTTTTCCTTTGTCCCTGAATGGTAAAACACTTGACTACTAATAGAAAGGTTGGTGGTTCAAACCCACCTTGTGATATGTTGAAAGAAATATCTAGCAGTGTGTTTCCAAAAAGTAACAGCCTTGAAAACTACATGGATCATAATTCTACTCTACAACACATGGGGTCTCCATGAATCAGAACGAACTTAGTGGAAATTGTTTCTTCATTTCCTTTCTGCCTCTGTCCACAATCATTTTTCCCGTCACTAAACTTTTCCTCTGTACCATGCATTTATCATTTAGTATAAATGAGTCTTCCCAACTTGAATATAACCTACTTGAGGGCATGAATCTCACCCTATACCTCTTTGACTTCCCAATGCTTAGCAAAGCTCCCAGCAGTGGGAAAGAACTCAATAAGCCTTAGCAACTCTCAATATTGTCATGATCTTATTATCATTGTAATTCGATGAGGCCACACCAATTAAAGAATCATTACCTTACAGTATCAAGCATATATTAAGCAAAGACCTCTACCTTTCAGGGTATGGTTGGAAATTTCTTAGAAATATGATTCAACCAGAAGTTAATCAAGCAGATCTTGAGAAAATTGACACCCACTGAAGGTTCTTTGGACTTTACTGATTCCAATTTCACGAATCTGAAGATATATATACTTTTTAATGTAATTTGGGGTTTAGGTCATTCACAGTGACAACCCTGAAACCTTTGACTGGATCAGTAAGAATAGAGTTAACTCCTCAGTTTATTGATGAGAAGCTATATAGAGTAAAACTATCAAGTTTCTAACACAGGTATAAGACTACAGGGGAAAAAAAATGAGTTAATAATGGTTAATAAATAAATAAATAAATAAATAAAGTATAAAGCAGCAGCTCATGGATGAGTATTAAGTTGTCAACACTGTTTTTATTACCCCTGATAATAATTACATCAGGGGCTCACAGATACTCTCCTAACAGCAGAGACTGAGTCTTAAGCTTCTTGGAATCCCCCCTACCACCAACACTGGGTTTATTCAGATGCATTTCAGATCCTAGAAACTCTCTTTATAGTGATCAAATAGAAGAAAACATTGAAAAGTTTGCTTATTAATAACATTCCTACAAAAAGCACAAGAGCTTGGGTATGAATGAATGAATGAATGTCTCTATGTGTGTGTATGATAAATTTCTCAAGAAATACCTGAAAGGGAACCCCATGTTCTGACAGTGTCATTAACAAACTGTGTGCTTTCGTTGTCTCTGTCCTCGTAGCTTCCCACTGCGAGGCTGAATCTGGGATCTGGGATCACAGATCTGTGCTCTGCTGAACACAGATTTTAATGAGAAGCTATAACTGCCACTACCTTTTACATTACTAGGAGCTGCTGATTGGCACCAAGCATGCTTACCAAGGTCTTGTGACATGTGGAAGGAAGCAGTAAGCTGCTCCAAATAGATTTTTTTTTTACATGTTTTTGACAGCCAGTGAGAGCCAGCTACACAAACATAGCTCAAGGTCACATGAAGCTTGCAAAATTAAGCTTAGCCAGATAAAAAATGCAACATTAAATTTAATTTCATTCAGCTGAATGTCACTGTAGTTCGTGGGTATATGGTTTTTCTTTCATGAAAGCCAATCTTTGCCCAAATCAAAATCTCTCATAAATAAATGAACTGGATCCAAGATTTGGAGTCAGACATTTGGATATAAATTCCTGTTTATACCCTACTGTTATTTGTATTGCTGTTGTTGTTAGGTGCCATTGATTCTGTTTCAACCAAGGTCTTGTGACCTGACACACAACAGAACAAAACACTGTCCAATCCTGCACCATCCTCACAATGGTTGTTAAGCTTGAGTCAATTGCTGCTGCCACTGTGCCAATCCATCTTTTTTTTTGGGGGGGGGGGTCTTCCTGTTTGTCACTGATGGTCCATTTTACTTAGCATGATGTCATTCTCTAGTGACTGACTGGTCCCTCCTGATAATAATGTCCAAATTATAAGAGAAGAAATCTCACCATCCAGGTTTTCAAAGAGCATTCTGGCTGTACTTCTTTCAACACAGATTTGTTTGTTTTTCTGGCTGTTAATGGTGCTCTTCATATTCTTCTCCAACACCATAGTTCAAATGTATCAATTCTTCTATGATCTTCATTATTCATTGCCCAACTTTCACACATATATGAAACTATTGAAAATACCATGACTTGGATCAAGCACGCCTTAGTCCTCAAACTGACATCTTTGTTTTTGAACAGTTTAAAGAGACTTGTGTAGCAGATTTGCCTAATGTAATAAATACATCGCTTGATTTCTTGAATTTTGCTTCTGTGAGTGTTGATAGTGTATCCAAGCAAAATGAAGTCTTTGACAACTTTGATCTTTTCTCTATGATGCTATGTTGGTCTAGTGGTGAAGATTGTTGTGTTCTTTGAGGTACAATCCATACTGAAAACTGTGGCCTTTGATCTTTATCAGTAAGTATTTTAAATCCTCTTTGTTTTCTACAAGCAAGGTTGTATCATCTGCATATCATAGGTTGTTAATAAGTCTTCCTCCATCTTGATGCTATGTTCTTCTTCAAATAATCTAGCTTCTCAGATTATTGCTCAGCATATAGATTGAATGTTGTTGTTGTTGTTAGGTGTCATCTAGTTAGTACCAACTCATAGTGACCCTATGCACAACAGAACAAAACATTGCCTGGTCCTGGGTCAACTTCACAATCGTTGTTACACCTGAGCCCATCACTACCATCATTGTGCCAATCCATTGCATTAGGAGTCTTCCTCTTTCTCTCCGACTCTCCACTTTACCAAACATGATATCGTGCTCCAGCAACTGGTCCATCCTGATAATATATCCAAAGTATGAGAGATGAAGCCCGGAAGACACTATGACAAACTGACAGGTTAGTGGTGGACAGATTGAATAAGTAGGGTGAAAGAATACAATCCTGGCACACATCTTTCCTCATTTTAAACCATTCAGTATCCCCTTGTTCTCTTCAAAAGACTGGTTATTGGTACAGGTTCTTCATGAGCACAATTAAATGTTCCATAATACTTATTCTCCCCAGTGTTCTCCATAGCTTGGCATGATCCACACAGTCAAAGGCTTGTGCATAGTCAATAAAGCACATGTAAACATCTTTCTTGTATTCTCTGCATTAAACCAAGATCCATCTGATATCAACAATGATATCTCTTATTCCAGTCCTCATCTGGATCTGACTTGAACTTCTTGTAGTTCTGTTGCAGCCATTTTTGAATTATCTTGAGCAAAATTTTACTTGCATGTGATATTAATGATATTGTCCAATGATTTCCACATTTCTTTGGGCCACCTTTCTCTGGAATGGACAAAATATGAATCTCTTCCTATCAGTTGGCCAGTTAGGTGTCTTCCAAATGTCTTCATATAGATGAATGAGTGTCTACAGTGCTGCATCAGTTTGTTGAAAGAATTCAATTCTTACATCATCAATTATCAGAACTTTGTTCTTTGACAATGTTTTCATTGCACCTGGGACTTCTTCCTTCAGTACCATTGACTCTTGATCATATGCTATCTCTTGAAATGGTTGAACATAAACCATTTCTTTTGGGTACAATGACTCTGTGTATTCCTTCTATTTTCTTTTGATGCTTTCTGCATCATTAAATATTTTGTGCATCTTTCAACTCAAGGCTTGAATTTTTTTTCTTTAGTTCTTTTAACTTCAGAAACACTAAGTATGTTTACCCCTTTTGATTTTCTAACGCCAGATCTTTGCACAGTATATTATAATACTTGACTTTGTCTTCTCGAGCTGCCTTTTGAAATTTTCTGTTTAGCTCTTTGAATTCCTCATTTCTTTCATTTGCTTTAGCATTTCTACACTGGAGAGCAAGTTTCAGAGTCTCTTCTGATATTAATTTTGGACTTTTCCTTCTTTCTTGTATTCTTAATGACCTTTGTTTTCTTTCATTATGATGTTCTTGATGTCATCCCACAACTCTTCTGGTCTTCTGTCATTAGTGTCTAATTTATCAAATCTGTTCTTGAGAACAATTACTATAGGATATGATCAAGGTCAGATTTTGGCTATCATGGACTTGTTTTAATTTTCTCCAGCTTCAGCCTGAATTTACATTTGAGCAATTGACTGTCTGTTCCATAATCTGCCCTTGGCTGATGATATGGAGCTTTTCTACTGTCTCTTTTCACAGATGTAGTCAGTTTGATTTTTGTGTATGCCATCTGGTGAGGTCTATGTGGATAGTCAGCTTTTATGTTGTTTTAAAAAGATATTTGCAATGAACAAGCCATTGGTCTTGCAAAATTCTATCATGTGATTTCCAGCATTGGTTCTATCACCAAATTCATATTTTCTAACTACTGATCTTTCATCTCTGTTTCCAACCTTTGCATTCCAATCACCAGTAATTATCAATACATACTGAGTGCATGTTTGATCAATTTCAGACTGAAGAAGTTGGCCACATTCTTCAATCTCATCATCACAGGCTTTAGTGGTTGGTGCGTAAATTTGAATAATAGTGTTATTAACAGGTCTTCCTATAGGCATATGGATGTTATCCTGTCACAGACAGCACTATACTTCAAGATAGATCTTGAAATGTTTTTTTGATGATAAATGCATTGCTTGTTGTTGTTGTTGTTGTTAAGTGCCTTCGAGTTGGAGCCGACCCATAGCGACCCTGTACAGGGTTTCCGAGGGTGTAAATCCTTACGGGGGTAGAAAGCCTCATCTTTCTCCCGCAGAGCGGCTGGTAGTTTCGAACCACTGACCTTAAGGTTTGCAGCCCGATTTGTAACCACTACGCTACCAGAGCTCCCTACTCCTTTGTAATTTGTCATTTCAAGCATAGTAAACCATATGACTGTTACATTAAAAATGGCCAATACCAGTCCATTTTAGGTCATTAATGCCTAGAATATCTATTTTAATGCATTCCATTTCATTTTTGACAGCTTCTAATTTTCCTAGATTCATGCATTCCATGTTCTGATTATTCATGGATGTTTACAGGTAGTTGTATAGTCCTGAGGAAATAATGTACATTCTAGGAACCTCAGTTTCTTCTTTGTGAATTGTTGTCTCTACATGCTGTTGAGTCAGTTGTGCCTCATTCTGGTCCTGCATAGGGTTTCTGAGGCTTTAAATCTTTGCAGGAGTAGAAAGTCTCATCTTCCTCCCACAAAGCAGCTGGCATATTTGAACAATTGACCTGTCATTCACAGTCCAGTGCTTATCATATGGAGCCACTAAATTATAGTAGTAAAAATTAGAATTTTTATTTATTTCTCACAGAATTTAATAAGATAATATTATCTTAGGTCAATGTCCCCAAAAGCAGACCCTGAGTTAGGATTCATGGAGAAGTGACTTATTAAGAAGTGAGTTCCAGAGAACCAGAAAAGGGAGTAGAGAACATAGGATATTTGAGAGGAAAAGCCAAATAAAAGTGCAATTTCAGGTAAAGCCCATGATTCCACAGGATCCCACATCCACCTAATTCCACAAGGACACTCTGGAGTATATATTATGTCTCAAAGTTTGTTCCAACCCAAGACAAGAGAGCTGGCCTTTCAGTTTCCACACCTTTCATTCATTAGCCAAGGGCTGTCCCAGGGACCATTAACTCCCAGGTACTAACAAAATGCAATATGTGGAGACCCAGGGGATAAAGCAGAGGGCATCTAGTAAAGAAAGTTAGGGTCGTGCTGTTGGAAGCTAAAGCCCATCAAAGCCAGGGAGCAAAGTACACAGGAACAATAAAAGGAGTCTACAGTAGGAGGAAGAGAAGGTAAGGAGATGTCACTGTTTAGAAAGCGTTGAGTTTCTGTTAATGTGAGTGGAAAGCTGAGCAGCAGATATTGGTGATGAAGCAATTGGCACACATAAAAAATGTTTAATGGACCAATGTTGCATTACATATATTTACAACATTATAAAGAAAATTTTATAAGGAGTCTAAATGCCGATCCATGCCTAGCACATATTAGGGGTTAGGTTAGAATCTGGCAATGATCAAACATGTCTTACCTATTTTAGGCCACAAGATGAAATAGTCTATGCAAGTAAATATCTACAAGCCTGAAGAATTTTCTGAACTATTGACCCTGCCCAAAAGCTGAGTGTTCAGTCCCCTGGAGAAAGTCTTGAAGCAGCTTCTTGGGAAATGATCGATACTTTTTTCCTCATTGCTAGTCAGGCTGTAAGTGAAAAACCAAGATGAGGTTGACATTAAAATAATGAACAGGAAGCAATTGGGGAGAACTGAACTCAATTATTCTTGAACCTTTGGAGAGTTTTGGCAGAAGATGGAAAGGGGTCAGGAACTGGTTCCTGCCTTGTTAATAGACAAACCTCCTTGAACAAATTTCATATCTCCTCAGCAAAGATATTTCTTACCATATGCCTGAGGCTGAACCAGCATTGACCATCACCGACAAAGAGATCATTAGATAGCATTCTTCTCAGTTAAATCCTCAGCCCTCAGTGGACACCTCTACAAATTTTGGAGGTTCCATGTAAGGGCTTCAAGGGACCATCACCGCCACCAGTTGCCCCTGAGTTGATTCTGGTTTATGGCAATCCCAGGTGTGTGAGAATAGAGCTCTGCTCCATAGGGTTTTCAGTGACTGATTTTTCAGAAGTAGATCTCCAGGTCTTTTCCAAGGTGCCTCTGGGTGGACTTGAACTTCCAACCTTTCCATTAGCAGCCAAGTTGTTAGCTGTTTCTTTAAGGAACAAATCCAAACCTGTTTCTATTGAATCTACCCTGACTCATAGTGGCCCCATTGGATTTCCAAGGCTATAAATCTTTATGGAAGCAGACTGCCACATCTTTCTCTCACAGAGTAGCCAGTGGATTCGAACAGCTGACCTTTCAGTTAGCAGCCAAGTGCTTAAACACTGTGGCTCTTTCTTTATGGGACAGGAGGGTTTAAGACCCCAAACTGAGAGAAGTGTGGATGTAACTTTTGATTTCACCAATCCCTGCAGTCCGAACATCATCCTTATCCTCCACATCCCTAAACCTTTGCACTTTCTCTTCCATTGGGCCATTACATTTGGGGATTTGGTGGGTCAGTGAAAATTTGTTCCTATTGTGTGAAATAACTGACCCTCAAAGCACTTCAGTTATTTCTTCATCCATATAGTTTCAAAATGCCAAAAATATTCAATCTTCCCAGGAAAGAATAGAAGAGAAAGAACTGAAATAAGAACCCTAAAGCTCCATTTATAACCCAACATTTTAATGCAATTTGACAATTACTGAGTCATTGCTAAAGGTTGGGTTCTCTGCTACATGAGGGGGTAGGAGGGTAGAGGATAGAGGGGCAGCACCTGCATTCACATTCCAGTGGGAGACAAGTATCTCCTGAGACTTAATTGGCACTGGAAGCAAAGGTGGGGGACAAGGGAGAAGTCCCAGAGCTGACGAGGAGAGTGAAGAAGAGGAGACCCTGGGAAGTTATAAGAGACCTAGGGATTTTGGATAGAGATACAAGTCACAGATGCAAGCAGTTTTTGAGTGACTGCTAACCTAAAAGTTGGCACTGTGAACCCACCCAGTAGCTCCACCCAGAAAGAAAAGCCTGATGTACTGCTTACTCAGTAACACATGGGGTCACATGAGTTGGGGCTGACTTAATGACTGATGGCTACCACCACCACCTGTGATATGCAAATGATACAACCTTGATTGCTGAAAGTGAAGAGGACTTAAAATACTTACTGATGAAGATCAAAGAGCACAGCCTTCAGTATGGATTGCAACTCAATGTCAAGAAAACAAAAATCCTCACCACTGGACCAATAAACAACATTCTGATCAATGGAGAAAAGATTGAAGTTGTCAAGGACTTCATTCTTCTTGGATCAACTAACAACAGTCATTAAACAAATCTGCTACACAAGATCTTTTTAAAGTGTTGAAGAGCAAAGATGTCAGCTTGAGGACTAAGGTGCGCCTGACCCAAGCCATGGTATTTTCAATAACCTCATATGCATGCAAAAGCTGGACAGTGAATAGGAAGACCATAGAAGAATTGATGCTTTTGAGTTACGGTGTTGGAGGAGAATATTGAGAATGCCATAGGCTGCCAAAAAACTCCAATAGATCCGTTTTGGAAAAAGTGCAGCCAGAGTGCTTCTGGGAGGCCAAGATGGCCAAACTTCATCTCTCATACTTCGGACATATTCTCAGGAGGGACCAGTTGCTGGAGAAGTATATCATGTTTGGTAAGGTGGAGGGTCAGAGAAAAAGAGGAAAACCCCCAATGAGATGGATTGGCCAAGTGGCAGCATCGAAGGACTCAAGTGTGGCAACAGTAGTGAGTTTGGCCCAGGATCGGGTAGTGTTTCATTCTGCTGTGCATAAGGTACTATGAGTCGATACTGACTCAGTGGCACCTAACAACAACAATAGCACCACCACCAATAGACGGCATGGGGCAAGAGTAAGAGATGGGGAAGAAGTAGACGGTATAGCTAATAGGATAATTCATGTTCTTTCTCCGCATTCTCACCTTAAATCTCCAAATGAAATGTCTGCCTCCTAGGGAGTACTGGGGGAAAGAGTGTTTGTTTTTTATTTCACCCCCTCATTCATTGCTCCCCAAGGCAGGAAAAAATGGTTTACTTAAGGGAAATAACCATACTCCTGAAAATTAGTAGAAAGAGGTTTTTTTTTTTTTTCAAAGCAGATGAAAAGGAGAGATTGAAACAACAACTTAAACTGAAAACTCGACTTTTTTTTGAAGGCAGAAAGTGATGATCATACACCCAAGTTTTCCTCAGGTAGTCCTAGTTTTTTTCCTGTTGTCCTGGTTTCATTATTAATAAATAATGCCTTTGTTTACTCTGAAAAGTGTCCCAGTTTGGGCCTAAATTATATGCTCATCTTAAAGGGACTGGAATCAAGTGCATAGGAGGAAACTAGTCAGTCTTAACTGGAGAACATCATTTCACAGATTCAGGAATAAGGGAAAGATTGAAAGTGATGATACAGAGATTTATAAGTGAGAAGTCAAGCAAGTAGACAAGAAAAGCTGACTATGATACCAATCCTGCTCTAAAATTCCATGATTTGTGATTCTTACCAAGTATAAGGAAAGAGGAGAATATTGGTGTGGCACTGCAGGACAATGCACTGGACTGCAAGGTCAGTTTGAACCACAAGGTCAGCAGCCCAAACTCACTAGCAACTCCTCGGAAACCCTATACAGGGTCACTATAGATCAGAACCAACTTAATAGCACTTAACAACAACAACATGAGTAAGAAACAACTTGCTAGCACTTAACAGCAACAACAATTGGGTTAATTGCTTGACAGAGTTAAACTTCTCACCCCACCAAACAAATAAGAAACAACAAACTCAACACAGTTACAGTTGAGTCTATTCTGACTCATGGTGAACATCAGCATAGAACTGTGCTCCAGAGGGTTTTCAATGGTTGATTTTTCAGTGCCTGCCAGGTCTTATCCTCCAAGGCATCTCTGGGTTGACTTGAACCACCAAACTTTAGGAGGGCAGTTGAGTACGTTACCTGTTTACACTACACAGAGATGCCAAGAGATAAGTAACTATCTCCTGATTTTCTTGCCTTAACTTTGTTTTTACAAGAAAACCTTAATAGGAGAAACTTAAATCTCCAAGAAACAAGTTGGAGCCTAATTAAATGTAGAGTAACCTGTGTAAAAAATGGAATGAGAGAAAGTGGTCTTCAAGGAATCTAGAAAAATAGAAGCGAAAGAGCAAGAAATTTTCAGGTAGAAATTTGCAGGAGAGCCAGGAGAGTCAGATAGGGTTGGGCTCCGGTGAAAAAGGAGTGGGATCTCATGAAGGAAACGTTCATACACCAGTCCAATGGCTTTAAACTATCATAAAGTCCCCTGAACTCACATTTTTGAGAAATCACACTACTAGGAAAAAGAAAGTAGTGCATTTTGAGACTCTTGCCTGCAGGACCACAGGTCGTTCCTGCGACTGCAGAGTTTAGAGGGCAGGGCCAAGGCCAGCCCGTTCGGAAAGCAGCATCTCCAGCGGAGGTGGAGGGGGTGGGTAGGCAGGAGGGGGTCTCTGGACAAAGAAGCCGCAAGAAGTGACACAGCTTCCCCCCGCCCCCGCCCCAAATCTCCCTGCCCTGGCTTGAGATCCCAATAAAAGTCAGCCAGGTGCAGCTCACCCACACACAGAGAATGGGAGAAAGCTGGCGGTGGCTTTTTTACGTCATCCATCATCCCCTATCTGTCTCTGCATCTAAGCCCCCTGCCCCGACTCCTAGCTAGCAGCAGGGGTCCTCCAGCAACAGTTCTGGTGGGACAGGGAACAGAAAAAGTTAACCAAAGCCACATATCTGCTCCAATGTGGTGATTTCTGTACATGCGTTTATATTACCTCTGCTTTTAGTCCTTTTAGTCACACATCCCTCCTGGAGGTGGGAACTTATCCTCCCTACGTCCCATAAGAAGCAGCAGCAATTGTGGCCATATAGCCAACTACAACATAAACTCCACCACTAAGACAAGACTCAACAACAGACAAAAAGGGAAGCCCATCTCCTGATCATATTAATAATAATAATAATAAAACAATAACCATGACCAATAAGAAACAATCAACTCTATCGAAACATATCCAAAAACAGAAGAGAGGAGCTGATGCAAATGAGCTGGAGACAGACAAAGGCTTTATAGAGGAGGAAGAGTGGGTTTTGGATATGTCTGAGAGGGAATTCAGAAGAATGATATGGAAACAAATTCAAATAATCCAAAAAGGGGTCAAGGAAAATAAGAAAGAAGTAAGGAAAATACTGTAGGAACAATGAAATAGGATTGACACAGCATTGGAAACAATTCAAAACCTGCAAAAAGATGTCCAGGTGATCAAGAATAAGATACCAGATATAGACAATAGCCTGAAAGGGGACAGGAGCAGATTAGAAGAGATGGAGGCCAGAACTAGCGATCTGGAAGACA
>NW_006408739.1:2812996-2814295 GCF_000296735.1 Chrysochloris asiatica
AAAAAAAACTGTCAACCAAGAATCATCTATCCAGCAAAACTATCAATCAAATATGATGGTTCAATCAAAACATTCCAGGACAAACAGAATTTGAGAGATTTTATCAAAACCAACCCAGCACTTCAAAACATCCCAAAGGGAGTTCTGTGGACAGAGAACCAACAAGAACAGACAACAAACAGAGATTGACAAGTATGGCAACACCACCTGAACACAGCCAACAGATAGCAGAGTCCAGAACAGAATGAGACTAAAATGACAAAATCAAAAGAACAGGGAGATCAACTGAAGGCCAAAAACATATCAATGTCAAAGAAGGGACAAACACAGTAATGGAAGCCCAGGTGGTGAGGATGCCAGGTAAATTACAGGTTACAATGGAGTATCCTAAAAGCAGAGAAAAGTTAGTAGACTACAAGGTAACCCCAAAGAAAGTTAACACTCCAAAACATATAAAAATGAATTCCCAAGCAGAACAAGCGCACAGAGAAACTAGGAGGAAACTGACCAGAAACAACTCAAAGAACATAAAGCCAACACAAGAAAGAAAGCAAAACCAAAGAACAATCAGCACCGCCAAAAAAATAACATAATGACGGCAATCAATTCATACTTATCGATAATTACATTGAATGTCAATGGATTGAATGCACCAGTGAAGAGACAAAGAGTGGCAGAATGGATAAGAAAACAAGATCCATCAATATGCTGTCTGCAAGAGACACACCTTACATACAAAGACAAAAGCAGACTAAAAGTTAAAGGATGGAAAAAAATTTACCAAGCCAACGGTAACAATAGACAAGCAGGAGTCACTATACTAATCTCCAACAAAGTAAATTTTAAGATGAGAACCAGCATAAGAGACAAAGAAGGACACTATCTCATGATCAAAGGATCAATCGAGCAAGACGACATAACTATAATAAACATATATGCTCCCAACAAAAACGCACCAAGATACATGAAGCAAACCTTAATGGAATTGAAGAAAGAAATAGATAAATCCACAATTATAGTGGGAGATTTCAACACACCACTCTGAAAAATGGATAGAACAACCAGAAAGAAACTCGACAGTGCTACAGAGGAACTTAACACCACAATCAACCAACTTGACCTGATAGATGTATACAGAGCATTCTATCCAACAACGGCACAAAACACATTCTTCTCCAGTGTGCACGGAACATTTTCCAGAATTGACCACGTGTTAGGTCACAAAGCAAGCCTCGATAAATTCACAACCATCAAAATTCTACAAAGCATCTTTTCAGACCACAATGCCATAAAACTAGA
>NW_006408739.1:2818580-2830511 GCF_000296735.1 Chrysochloris asiatica
TCAGAGATGGGAAATTTTCCACTTGAAAGGACAAGCAGACCAGCCGGGAGCAGCTAGAAAACCAGAAGATACTTCTTGAAAGAAGGACCTACAGGAAAAATACAAAACAATAAGGGCAGTCTGACTGTTACCACAAGAACATACAGGTGGCTTGCCCAGGAGACATCAAGGCAAGTGGTCGGGTCTTCTCAGTGCAAATTCTATTCCAAGACTAAGACGCAAGGGAAATATATGCTTTGATTGGCAGCCACGCACATCACCCATAAGAGGAAGTGACCAAAGAACATTAATGAAGTGGCGAGCTAAACCCTACATCGTTCAGTGAACTACTGTGAACCCGAATGGAGACCTGGTCAGCCAGCAGCGAGGCAAGACCTGGGGATTCATGGGCTCAGCGTCAATGACACAGCCACAGAGGACTAGAATGCAGAACAGGGCAGCCAGCAGATAAAAAGAGGGTGGACAGATGCAAGAACATCCACACTTGCAGATGATACCCACTTGACCTGGCTTCAATGACTGGATGAACAGAGCTCAACCTGAAGAAGAAAGAAGAGGAAAAAAGCATCATCTGATACAATTCAATAAACATGACCTACACCTGTGAATGCAGTAGCTCAAAAGAGGAAACAAATCCTGCTGCAAGAACTATTCCCACCCCCTCCACACAAAGAGTAGACAGGGATAGGCAACTTGGACATTGGCTACTCAAAATGGGGGAGGGATACAAAAGTAAGAAGTGACTGGCTTACAAGCTTTCAAGAAGGAAGCTAGATACAAAGGATGTGGAGGAAGGAAGTCTCCAGTGAATAGTATCTAGCCTGTCCAGGAAGGGCAGATGAAATGAAATACAGATGGGTCTCTTGTGATGCAATAGTGAATAATTGTTAACAGGACTGATTGTGAGAGTTGGAAATCTAAAAGGTGGACATTTTGTAGCAAGGAGGGGAGTGATTAACTTTTCAGTCTAGGAGCGGAGGACCCTGGGACCATCAATGGAGAAGAGCGGAGAGCGGGATCCTATCCAGAGAAGCAGTGAGGCCTGAGATGGAGGCAGAGAAGATGACGTGAAGAGATGGAGTGGCTGGGGACTTGGGATCCAGAGAGGGAAAGGGGCTGAGGACTGTGGGGTGGGAGTGGGGGTGGGGGCCAGGCTTGCAGGGCACACCCTTTGGTTGGGTGAGGATGCATGGTAACTATGCCAATGAAACGATGTATGATAGAATGAATGTAAAACTAATGTTCTCCCATGTAGACTATCACACAATTCACAATAAAATGTTTATTCAAAAAAAAAAGAATTTTCAGGTATGCTTTCAGCACTGTTGTTTTTTTTGTTGTCGTTGAATTGATTCCAACTCATAGCCACCCTTTATAAAGTTTCTGAGTTGCTGCTGGTGAGTATGAACCACTGACCTTGTGGTTAGCAGTCTCATGCTTATCCTACAGCATCACAGAAGGACTCCACTTTCAGCACTGGCCAGAGATAATTTGTCCTTTTTTATAAGCTTGTACTTAAAAAAAACTTTTTTTTGCAAGCAACTTTTTCAATTATAATTTATGGATTTTCCTAAGAAGAGAGAATAGGCCAACCAGTCCATTTAATATTTATACATACACATACTCTTACTCTTGCTATTATTGTTGTTAAGTGCCTGTTGAGGGTTTCTGAGGCTAAAAATCATTGAGAGAACAGAGAGCCTCATCTTTCTCCCACGAAGTGACTGGTGGGCTCAAACCTCTGACTTTGTGTTTTTAAGTCCAGTCTCTTATCCTACTCAACCCTAATAATTATACTTTCTCATTATAAATAACTGAGCGAGCTCAGGCACCCCATAGTCACCAGAACGGAGGTGTGCAGATAGCAAGGGACCAATGAACAGATACTAAAATAAAAGAATGTCCACACCTTGATCTCAGCGGTTCTGCCAGGCGTCTGTGGCCACTCCGATCCTTCCCCCGCATGGTCTCACCCAAGATGGCGGCTCCTAGAGCAGCTGAACGTCCCGGACTAGAAAGCAATGGATTTCTTGCTTCTGCCACAAATTTCTCCAGCTATGAGTCATCCAACCTTCTAAATATTCCTTTATATGTGGTTCAGAGTTCTGGCAGCAGCCCCTGAGCCTGCATGGTAGGGTATTCTGTGATGTTGGTGGAGCTCCTTTACTGCACTTCCACCCGATCCTCCATCTTGTTTGTTCTCCACCCTTTCTTTTTAATGGAGAATATATATACTTTAAGGAGCTCTGGTAGCATAGTGGTTACGAATCGGGCTGCAAACTTCAAGGTCAGCAGTTCGAAACTACCAGCTGTTCCACAGGAGAAAGATGAGGATTTCTGCTCCCATAAAGATTTACAGCCTTGGAAACTGTGTACAGGGTTGCTGTGAGTCGGAACTGAATCCATGGCACATAAGCACCACCACCCCCATATATACTTTAGAAGGCAGGCTCTAGATGCTAGGACAACAGCATTCTCGAATGCTTGCTACTCTTTTTAAGGATGAAAGGTGCCAGCAACTTGCTGCTTATGGGATCCTAGAGAAAATCAGAGGAAATCAACTTCAAGAATTTGCTGCCATGTTGATACCTCACCAAAAAGCAACTACAGCAGATGGTTCTAGCATCTTGGACAGAGCTGTTATTGAACACAATTTGTTGTCTGCCAGCAAATTATATAATAATATTACCTTTGAAGAACTTGGAGCTCTTTTAGAGATCCCTGCAGCTAAGGCAGAAAAGATAGCATCTCAAATGATCACAGAAGGACGTATGAATGGATTTATTGATCAGATTGACGGAATAGTTCATTTTGAAACACGAGAAGCCTTGCCAACATGGGACAAGCAAAACCAATCATTTTGCTTCCAAGTGAACAACCTTTTGGAAAAAATCAGCCAGACAGCACCTGAATGGACAGCACAAGCCATGGAAGCCCAGATGGCTCAGTGAACCCTTACCAAACTGTGCACACAACATCGTTTTCCATGTTGTATAGGTTAATTTCACTCTTCTCCAGAACATTTGCATCATGACTTTACACATTTCAGCCCCTTTTATGCTGGATTCTACTTAAGGAAGACATTATTAGAGCAGGAAATGCAAGCATTTAAAAATATGTAGTTCCCATATATTTAGGGTCGCTGTGTTTCAAGTTGACTCAGATATTTTGAAAGCTTTTTTCTTTAAATGGAGTAAGTGAAATATCTGTGGCTAAAAAGTTTGAAATTTGTGTTAACTTTGTAGTCATGTAAAACTTAAGTGCTTTGTGCCTCTCCAAATGGAGAAATGAGCCAAAAAATAAAAAATAAAAAAAATAAATAACTGAGCATTTCCACTTATACATGAGTCTCACATGATTTTAGTTAGGGTAAATCAGTTCCCTGAACCTGAACATCTCAGCATAAACAGACAAACTTATGTTTCTGAAACCACAAAGCTAAAAACTGACCCCAGATGTGCTAGCCCTTCAAGACATTATTCCCCAGGAGGTCCTTGAATGAACTGGCAGCCCACTCTGATTCGGGTACCTCTGCCTAGTCTCTCTTTTAACATTAATACCAAGGACTACTTAATAGCTCTGGAGCCTCTGGGGTCCCTCTGATGTGGGTAAGACTGAGAACCTGAAGGAGACCTGACCCCCTTCTCTGCATCTTCCAGAAACACTGCTGAGCCAATCATCCTGGGATTGTCCTAAATCCCAATTTAATTCCCTTCTCAATAGGACAGGAGTCCCTGGGTGGCACAAATAATTAAGTGTTCAATTGCTATCCAAAGGTTGACAGTTCAAACCTACCCAGAGGCTCCTTAGATGACAGGTTTGGCAATCTGCTTCCAAAAGGTCTCAACCTTTGGAGGAGTTTTACCCTGCACATATTAGGTCACATGACATCTCTGTGAGTCTGAATCCCCTTGATGGCAACTACCAACCAAGAATTCTATGGAACTGATTTCCCAGAGGGTACAAACTGGCAAATCTGGCCTTTCTGTTTACTCTCTGTCTTTGGGGAGCCTTCAAGGGCAGCCCCACCTGACTTAGCACATTTCATCTCCTGCTATTCTCCAACCCAAGCCAGGCAAATATAGCAACCCCCTTGTCCCCATCATTGTTCCTATCCCTCTCCTACAGACCAGTTCTCTTTTCTAACATCTGAGAGTTCTTAACTATTTCCCAAATTGACACCCACCCATTGCTCACATCCCAGATTGAGAGCAGCAAGAGAAAATCTAGGATGAGGAAAGTGGGCATGCACAGACTACCTTGAGGCTCAGGGTCTAATCTAGTAGGAGCTGTGTCACTGGGTCAAGGTCACCCAGCTAGTCCAATGGCCGCTTTAGATTGGCAGCATGCTGAAAATGATGTTCCATGAAGGAAAAGGAATAGTTTCAATAAAACACTAGCATAGGATGCTGTCAGTGCCAAAAACAGGCAGGAAATGCCTACTCGTTAGTATGCCACTGCATGGGTGCATCTTTCAAGCTTGATTAATACTTAATGTAATTGTCTTTAAAATCTGTCACTATTTGGCAATGATCAGATGAGTGCCAGTGACAGAGCACAAATATTTATATGATGGCTATGTTGTCTGCTAGGGTTATATGATTAATAAGTTTTGCCTGGTCACCCACAGAGATTTTGTTTTCTAATTTATCCCACAGTAGCACTAACCCAAAATTCTGGAATCAGTGTGGGATAAAAAGAGGTGGTGGTATGAGGGGTTGTTAGTAGCTTTGAGAGTTCTCCTTTAATTATTAAAAGATTAGTCCATTGCTTAAAGGGACTAACTGACAAATTGGAAAGTCCCCAAACTCCTGCTGGAATCACAGCAGACACTCTTGAAACCTAGGTTCCATCAAGGTGGACACAGTCTGAGAAGAGGAGAATGTGCCAAAGAAATGTTTTAATTTTTTTATAAAGAGGGAGAGGTGGTACAAGATAGATTTTGCTGCAGGGAGAACAATAACAGACTTTCCTTTTAAATTTCAGAAAAAATAACGCACATAAAATACCATATGCTATAATTTCGACAATTTAAATACAGGGACACTAAATATTCACATTGAGTCTTGGTGTGACACTGCAGGACAAAGTACTAGACTGAAAGGTCTGTTTGAACCACAAGATCCGTGGTTCAAACTCACCAGTCACTCCTTGGAAACCCTATACAGGGTCGCTGTGAGTCGGGATTGACTTGATGACACTTCCCAACAATAACAAATATTTCCAAGCAAAAAAAGAAGATTTTGCAAAAAGACAGAAGAGAGGAGTGTCCAGGCTGCTGTTCTGCTGTGAACACCTGTGATTGCTGAAAGCTCTGTGCTTCTAGCTAATCGATGAGGTCACAGCCAGCCTTTAACTCCTCAGTAGTCACAGGAAGTCAAGCACAGCACCATATTCTCGTATTTCTGATTCCAAGTTCAAAGATAGGCCTACAGGTCTTTCTCCAGGGCTTCCTGACTATGTGAACAAGCAAAGATTCAGAATTTGCTTCTTTTCGGGGTTGGGATTATGCAGCTCACAGCATAGGTTTTAGTCTCTCAGACCTGTGTTTGAGTCCCAGCTCTACCACTTAGTAAGTACGTGATCTTGGGCAGTTACTTAATCTCTCTGGGATTCAGTTTTCTCGTCTGTAAATAAGAAAATATTACCTTTAAGGGCCAGAAAGGACTTTTTTTAATGATCAAATAACCTATAAAATGAACAGTAGAAGACCAATGAAAATACAGGTATCCTGAATGAGATAGGTTAACATTACAATGGATTCAACAATGGACTATCATGAAGATGGCACAAGGCCAAGAAATGTTTGGTTCTGCTACTCACATGGTAATCATGTGCCAGAACTGACTCTAGGGCAAATAACTACAACAACAAAGCAAAAAACAATAGTCATTTTTCTTCAGCTCCACCCTTCCAAATGTCTCATGTCTTCCTTCTTCTCCCTCTCTCCTGCTTCCTCATGAATCATGAATTTCCAACCATCCCATCAGTATCATCCCATTGGGTCTGCTGGCTTACCTGGATGAGCATCTCTGGATACAAAAACAATCATCCTTCAAGTACTAGTATAAAGGCATTGATACAAAGGAAACAAATTTCCACCAGGATGCATTCCTAATGGTAGGTCTAGTTCAACTATCACTATATTATTACCATCATCATCATTAATTAGGCGCCTGCTGTGTATTAGTTTTATAAAAGATGACTAGCCACCTGTGTCCCATAAGATAAGACCAATAAATTGTTAGTGAGGCCAAATTACTCTGTGCCAAAAGCCATACACGGAATACAGAGTGGTGAGTAGAGAGGATGTGGAAAGGAGAAACTGACAGAGAAGAGGCGTTTGGGGCCAATGATCAATTCCAAAAGCTGACAATTGCATGAAAGGAAGCCAACCAGGAATAAGAGAGCAAGTATTTAAATAGCCAGTGACAGATCCACAAAGGAATAGCACATATGATGTTGATCTCAATAATACTATTCTCTGACCTAGTGGTCCTCAAACATTATTATCAACCCCCCTAAAAATGAGAATTTTAGAGATTAATCCACAACATATGTAAATACAACTACAATTCCAGGCAGTTCCCACCTAAGATAGGGTTCCGTTCTTCTAGCACAGGTTAGTTCTGACATGTTGACTACCTCATTATGTTTTCATTACTATTGCTTTTTATTATCAGTATCTTCATAAATCTTTATTATCAGTAGCTTCATAAACCTAATCTCTATTTGTCTTTGGGGATTTGCATGAGAATGATAGTACAGAGGAAGACAAAATCTAGCTAGAATGCACCTTAGAATTGAAGATGGCAAGACTTTGTCTCACGTATTTGGACATATTATCAGCAAGGACCAGTCCCTAGAAAAGGACATCATGCTTGGTAAAGGAGAGGATCAGCAAAAAAGAAGGCTCTCAGTGAGATGAATTGATACAGTGGCTTCAACAATAAACTCAAACAGCAATGACTGTGAAGATGATGCAGGATGGAGTGGTGTTCAGCTTTGTTAGATGGAAACAGAGAATACCAGAAAAATATTTATCTGTATTTTAATGACTGTGCAAAAGTATCATACTGTGTAAATAATGACAAATTATGATAACCATTGCACAGAACAGGAATTCCAGAACATTTAATTGTGCTTATGTGGAATTTGTCCATAGGCCAAGAGCCAAGATTTGAATAGAATAAAGGGATACTGCATGGTTTAAAAATGAAGAAAGGTGTGTGGAAAAGTTATATATATTCTTTCATGATACTATTCAATCTGTATGCTGAACAAATAACCAGAGAAGATAAACTATATGAAGAAGAATGGGGCGTCAGTATTGGAGGAAGATTCATTAACAACCTGTGATGGGAAGATGACACAACCTTGCTTGCTGAAAGTGAAGGTGACTTGAAGCACTTACTGATGAAGATCAAAGACTACAACCTTTAATATGTATTACACTTCAATGTAAAGAAGACAAAGTGGACCAATAAGCAGCAACATGATTAGCAGGTAGTGTCTTCTTCTGTAATGCCTATGAGTCAGAACTGATTTGAGAGCACCTAAGAACAACAACAACAATATTCATATCTATATGCTGTAGGATCAACACTGAACTGCAAACCTCAAGGTTGGCAGTTCAAACCCACCAGTCACTCCTTGGAAACCCTATACAGGGTTGCTATGAGTTGAAACTACTTAACAACAACAACAGCATACTCATATAAGGAGTCCTGCATTGTAGGATAAGCACTTGGCTGCTATGTTGGTTTGAACCACAAAGTCGGCAGTTCAAACTCACCAGCCGCTCCTCAGAAACTCTATACAGGGTTGTTATGGGTCGGAACTGACTTGACACTTAACAACAACAATACTCATATATACATATATTTGTTCACGTGTGTGTATAATTGTATGAAAGAGCCCTGGTGGTGAAGTGGTTAAGTGCTTGACTGCTTACTAATAGGTCAGCTTTTTAAACTTGCCAGTTGCTCTAAAGGAGAAAGATGCAATAGGCTGATTTTCATACGGATCAAACCAAAAGAGAACCAAACCCTGCCATTGAGTTGATTCTAACTCATATGATAAAAATTGCTGCTGTTGTTAGTTGTTAGGTATTATCAAGTAGGTTACACTCATAGCAAATCTATGTACAATGGAAGGAGGCACTGCCCAGTCCTGCACCAGCCTCACAATCCATGCTCTGTTTAAGCCCTTTGTTACAGACACTCTATCAATTCATCTCCATGAGGGTTTTTTTTTTTTTTTTCTTTTTAGTTGACCTTTTACTTTGTTGACCTTTTACTTCACTAAGTATGATGCTCTTCTCCAGGTTTGCCTGATGACATGTCCAAAATACTTCAAAGTCTCACCATCCTAGCTTTCAAGAAGCATATGGCTAGACTTCTTCCAAGACAGAATTGTTGATTCTTCTGGTAGTCAATGGTACATACAGTATTCTTTGCCAACACGGTAATTCAAAGGCATCAATTCTTCTCCAGGCTTCCTTATTCATTATCTAGTACTTGCATGGATATGAGATGATTGGAAATTCCATGATTTGGTTCAGGCAAACTTGTATCCTCAAAGTGATATCTTTGCTTTTTACCACTCTTTTGTAAAAGAGACCTTTTGAAGCATATTTGTCCAATGCAATATGTCATTTGATTTATTGACTGATGCTTCCAAGGACGCTGATTGTGAATCCAAGTAAGCTGAAATCTTGGATCATTTCAGTCTTTGAAATCTTTGACAAATTCATCATGATATTGCTTATTGGTCCAGTTGTGAGGGTTTGTGTTTTCTTTACATTGAGGTATAATTCATACTGAAAACTATATTCTTTGATCTTGATCAGCAAGTGCTTCAAGTCTTCTTTGCTTCTAGCAAGCAAAATTATGTTGTCTGCATATTGCAGGTTGTTAAAAAGTCTTCCTTCAATCCTGAAGTCCCATTCTTCTTCATGTAGTCTATTCTCTTAGATTATTTGGTCAATACACAGATTGAATTAGTACAGTGAAAGGATACAACTCTGATGCACATCTTTCCTGTTGTTGTTAATTGTCACTGAGTGGGCTTCTATGATGGTGACCCTGTGTACAACATAACAAAATACTGTCTGATCATGTGTTATTGTTATGATTATTGGCATGTCTGAGTTCATTGTTTCAGCCATTGTGTCATGCCTTCCAATTTAGGGGGCTTATCTTCCAGTCCTATCTCAGACAATATTCTGTTTAACCCTATTCCATAGGGTTCTTATTGGCTTATTTTTGGAAGCAGATAGCCAGGTGCTTCTTATGTCTTAGTCTGGAAGCTCCTTGGAAACCTGTCCACTGTGTGTGACCCTACTTATTATGACCGATTCAAGTTATAGCAAACCACACTTATGACTGTTCATGTTGGGGCAGTTTTGTTTGTCTTATCATTAATAATATCACTACATACAATGCTGCAGCGTGTAATTTTCTGAGTTATCATTCTCATGCCAGCTTCCAAAGACAAATAAAGATTGAATTTATAAAGATATTTATAATAAAAAATAATCATAATGAAAACTTTTTTTAAAAAAGAGGTATTTGACTTATGTCAGAACTGACTTACAATAGAATCATCTGAACAAAAGCCCATCGTAAGTTGGGAACCACCTCTATTTTAAGTACCAAAGCGTCCAGCATCATAGTAACAGGCAAGCCACCATAATACAGCCAATTGATAAATGATGGATACTTGTAATAATAATTGTTATCTGTATAAAACAAACTCAAAATTAGAAATATAAGTGAAGGGATAAGCAATAGTTATAATCATAGTAGTTCTAATACTTCTTTTCATTACCCAGTAAATCATAATATGTAATTTCTGAGATGAGTGTACCTGATTTTGAATATCAATGTTCTCACCTACTGAGCCCACCACCCCTTTCAATAGAGTCTATTTTCAATCAGTTTTGCTCATTTTAACAATCCCTGGGGATGAACATCTTTCATGAGATATGTACTCAGTGTTTTATATTTGGTGCTGGGCATTCAGAGATGAACAAGTCAGACCAGTCCCTACTCTCAAAGTGTTTACCAGTTAGTGGCATGGAACCAAACATAGATGTTATCAAAATAATGCAGGGAGTTTGCTCACAGGCACTTGGCCCAACCTAGGAAGAAACAGTGAGTGATGGCTTCCATAGAGTGCACCAGAACTGGATAGTTAAGGGTGGGGAGAAGTTAGGAGTTGAAGGATCAATCCATTGACTGAAAATTTGTGTTTCTGTGTAACCCTACTGTTATTGTTAAACTTTTATGTCATCTGACTGAGCCAGGATTCTCAGTGGTTTAGCAATTAACATGTAGTAATCACCTCCATGATGAGATCTAATATGATATAATCACCCCATGCTGTGATCAGCAAGATCTGATGTAATTAATCCTATGTGTTGTAAAGCCTCACTTCTATGATGTTAATGAAGACAGAATCTACAGGATTAGGTTGCAAATTGAGTCGATCTCTTTTGAGATATAAAAGACATTAAGCAAGCAAGCAGAGTTCAGAAGGACCTACAACCACCAAGAAAGAAAAGCCAGGAGTGCAGGACCTGGCATCCCTGCACTGTGAAGCTCTTAGATGGAAGGTAAAACTGATGTCAAGATACATGGAGAGTTCTAAGGAATGCTGAGCCTACAGATGCTAAAAGGAGACAAGGACTTTCCCCCAGAGCCAACAAAGAGAGAAAGAATTCCCCTAGGGCTGGCACTCTGATTCTGGACTTCTAGCTTCCTAAACTGTGAGAGAATAAATAACTGTGTGTGAATGACATCCACTGTGGTATTTCTGCTATAGTAGCACTAGATACTTAGGACAAAAATTTAGTCAAAGAAAATGAGAGTACTAGGAAATAGATCATTAAAAACTCAGAAATGACTGTAGCAGGCACATGTAACAAGTCTTGACCTCTGAATAATTAATTTGGAATTACGCTAAGTCTAAAAGCCAAAATCTCGGCAGCCCATTTCTAGTCTGTCTGTCAAATCTCAAAGAAACAGAAAGTAAGTCATTTAAAATTTCTTGAAACCTATGGCCCAGTATGTAAAATGAAGATATCAATAGAGCACCCACTAACTGGAAAATACTTTTATCACTAAACATACAGAAGTCCCTTGTAAATATGAAAACACACAATTTTGGAATTTTTAAACCTAAGCACTTCTATCAGTTCACAGAGTTTTAACACTCAAATAAAATAAGATCTATTTTCAAAGGCAGAATTGAATCACAAGAGTTGTCAATATTCTGTCCTTACTGACAATGCTAAATCCCAGACTTTTTATCACATCTTCCTTCATGGTGACCCTGTGGGTTCTGTCCTAGACTCTCTTCTCCATTCTTGACTCTTCTTGGTGACCTCACCACTCCCATAAAGTGTGTGTTTCTTCCTACAGTTTTGACCTCTTCTCTAAGCTCTTTGCCCACGCATCCAATTACCTTCTGAACATTTCTTCCTTGCATGTTCCAATTGAAATGTCCAAAACTAACATCATTATTTTCTCTCAACAAATTTAACCCTCTTCCTGAGTTTTTTAGTGTAGGGAATGGCAACCGCCTTTACTCTGATTCTGCCAGCTTGGCCTGGGAGAATTCACTCTCTATTTCTCATGCACTAATCAGCCAAGCCAATAGACTTCATATCCTAACTAACTCTCAAATTTCATATATCCCACATCTCTCTATGCATAGCAGAGAAACATTGACTTTGAAGCCAATAGACTTCATATCCTAACTAACTCTCAAATTTCATATATACCACAAAACTCTATGCATAGCAGAGAAACATTGTCAGATATAGGACTGGAAGGTGGGAGGACACTCAGAAAGCGATTGTGGAAAAAAATGCCTCCTCAAAGTAGGGTTGACCATAATGACATGAATACAGTTAAGCTTGGGGGA
>NW_006408739.1:2833266-2848901 GCF_000296735.1 Chrysochloris asiatica
ACAACAACAACAACAACAACAACAACAAACATCTCTCTATGCCCACAGCCAATACCATGGCCCATGTTGCCATCTCCCCTTTCCTGAAATAGTTTCCTAACTACTTTATCTGGTCTTCTTCCCTTCCAGTCCATTTTTTACCCATAGTAATATTTTAAAATATAAGTTTTATCATGTCACTTTCTTACTTAAAAGAATTTAATGCATATAAAGAATAATCTGCAGCTCACAGCTGTACAGATCTTCTCAGTATTGATACAAATGGCAACAAACATCAGCATTAGAACTCAGACTTCTGATTCCTTTTTTCAGATTTTCCTTCCTTTTTAATCTGGAAATCTAGCTAAGTTCCAGTTTTGTTTAGCTGCTGCTATCTTACCATTCAAATTCATTTCTCAGTTAATATTTTTCCCCAACATGCATATAGTTCTTTATCTCTAGCTTAGACTCATAGAGGATATAATCTTATATTTGTGGTTGACTAGATAATTGAGAACATAGATCTGGAGTCCTGGCATGGCACTGTAGAATAAGCACTAGACCACTAATTGTGAGATTGGTGGTTCATGCCCACCGTGTACTTCTTGGGAACATTATACAAAGTCTCTGTGAGTTGGCACCAACTCACACAGCACTTAACAACAACATTTATATTTCTTGTTTCTCACACATGGAACCCTATTTCCTATACCTTCTAATCCCACAAACTGGCAAGTTAATTAGTCAGGGTAGTTAGAGGTCTGATGGCATAAACTCCATGTTTCTTCCATTGCTCTGTGGCTTCCTAGTCAGATATCTCAGCTTTCAATTACCTCTGAAATTGTAGCTGGGGCATCTAAGAAAATACGATATGGCAGGCAAAGGCTAAAGAAATACAAAATATCGTTGTGGCTTTAGTAATGGTGGCTTTCATCATCTTTCTTCCTTTAACACAGCACAGTTAGCTCTTTTGTAAAGGCTTTACCTTGAACATCTCTTAATAATTAAGCCTTCTCCTTCCTGGCAGTCTCTTTGTATTGCAAATGGAATTTAGCACTGGCTGCTATGTGATTTGCAGCCACAGGAGTTACAAAGGTTCAGGGTGCCCAGAGAACACTCTGAAAGGGGTGGGAGACAGAAGAGGGGGAAACAGGAGTGATAAATGGTTTATTTGTTCTAACTAAAAATTACACATCCCTCCTGGACTTTCTCACTAAGTACTGGATTGTTTTATTACCAAGCCCTGGAAAGAGCCAGAAAATGAGTATTAGACATTTGGAAAAGCTACTCTAAAGAATTAGCTCATTTGGCAAATAATGTGAAACAGTGTTTACTTCAGCTTTATGTTTCCTTAATAGCCAACATGTATATAATGATTATTTTATGCCAGGTACTGGTTAAGTGTTTGCTGTTGTTTTTAAGTGCTGTAGAGTCGGTTCCGACTTATAACAATTCTGTATAGCATTTCTGAGGAGCGGTTTTGTGAGTTGGAACCTGTGACCTTACAATACAAATTGACCTTGGGGCCTAGTGCTTATCCCACAGCACCATACCAGGACTCTGGTTAAAGTGTTTACAATATACTAATGTTTTCATCTTTATAGTGACCTTATAAAGTGGTGGTGAGTCAGTTCCATATGCAGTAGATACCATTATCATGACCCCTTTACAGGTCTGGAAACTGAGGTACAGGGAGATTGGCTGTTGTTAAGTGCTGTCTAGTCAGTTCCAACTCACAATGATCCTGCATTGGGATTCCAAGGAGCAGCTGGTGGAAATATAATACTAAGTGGCAGAGCTAGGATTGGAGAACTGCAGTTTGATTTCAGAGTCAATGTGCTTAACTGTTATGCCAAATCCTCACATACACAGAAAACTGTTACTGAATTTTCTTCACTTAGTATTTTACTTGGAGTAAATTGTTTAGGTTGAGTCTCTTGTTTTCTCACTTGAATAATAAGCTAAGAGCCCACAACTTGCAGAATAGATAGAAGAATTGGCGGCAAAGTCTGTAAAGTGTTTCATAAGGATACCCATAACATAGTTGTTGTTGTTATTGTTAAGTGCCGTCAAGTCAATTCCAACTCATAGTTTTCCTGTATAGGGTTTCCGAGGCTATAAATCTTCACAGGATCAGAAAGTCTCATCTTTCTCCCATGGAGCAGTTGGTGGGCTCTAACCATGAACTTGGTGGTTCACAGTTTATTGCTTCTCGTAAGGAGCCACAACACTCCCCCATAAATAGTATTTATTACTATTATCTTTGTCATTCTTTATGCATGGCAGTGTCACCCTGTAAAGATACATTCATTTAAATCCAAGCACAGAAGTACCAAATACATATTAGTATTTATAGTTTTCAGTATTGAAATCTAACATCAAATAGACAAATGTCATGCATCAAAGTATCAAGCAGAAATTTCCAGAAATCCTCACTCTTTTCTTGCTGAGGTTTATCTAGTTGTGGTTAATCTCTAGGGTAAATTTCACTGATTGTTGTTGTTGTTAGGTGTCATTGAGTCGGTATGGACTCATAGCAACCATATGCACAACAGAACAAAACACTGCTAACCTCACAATCATTGTGACATTTGAGGCCATTGATGCTGCCACTGTGCCAATCCATCTTGCTGGGGGTCTTCCTCTTTTCCTATGACCCTCTACTTTACCAAACATGATATCCTTCTCCATTGAAAATATGTCCGAAGTTATGAAAGACAAAGTCTGGCCATCCTGGCTTCCAAGGAGCACTCTGCTGTACTTCTTCCAACACAGGATTTATTTGTTCTTTTGGCAGCCCATTGTACTTTCAATATTGCCCTCCAACAAAGGGGACCTTAAGCAACCAAGTAAACTCCAGGCCCCTTGAGTCCATTTAGGGTGGACTTGAGTGCTGGTTCAGGGCCTTCTAAGAGTGCACCTCATCCCAGAGTTCAGCCTCAGAACCCCCAGCCTACCAGGATCTCTCCAGATTGGGTGCTGTAGTTAAGTGCCATCAAGTCAGATTTGACTTATAGTGACCCTGTACAGGGTTTCCAAGGAGAGGTTGGTAGGTTTGAATCAATCACCTTGTGGTTAACAGTACAGTGTTTATCCTAAAGCATCACACCAGGACTTCATGCCACACCTGGATCAAACCATCTGGTGAATCCCAGATTGCATTGCTACCCAGAGGAGGAAGAAAAGAATGATGGGTCCCCTGGAACCTGCTAAGTTTCACATCAAGCAGGAGGACTGTAGAGCTAAAAGTGCTTTCAACCCTTCTGCAAATTTCTTTCATAGAAAAAAACATGCAACTCCCTGGAAGTGTCTTATAACCACAACAGGTGTCTAGCCTGAGAATAGAAGCCAAAGGAAATGCAGACAGGGAGAAGGGAGATTAAATGAAGGTGAATGCCTTGGAGACACAACCATGAGGACTGTATCTCTAGAGAACCATGGATGAAGGTCAGACCAGGGCATTTGTCTTGCCTAATAGCCACTGAGGCCAAGTAAGAACCTCAGAAGTTTCTGAGAGCTTCATTCTTTTAACCTGGGGTGTTGATGAGCAACACCAACGCTGATACTTTGAGAGGGAAGTTGAAAGGGGTAATCCTGATGTGTGGTTTTGTCAGAGTAGGATGAAAACTGTCACTAGAAAAAGAAAATTGCTTTTGAAAGGGCATTAGCCTTTCTCATCTACCCAGAAAAGTGTAAGAAAATGCATCCACTCAGTGGTGAACTTGACTTGAAAAGCAAAGGAGAACTTATGAACCAGAAGAATTAACAGTATCTTTCTGTCTAGGGCAAGGATTCCTGGTCAAATGAAAACTTCAATTTAAAGAAATTGTTAGAATCGTCAGACATGAAATTAATATAATTAAATAAGAGCCCCTGAACTTAAATCTCTTAGAAAGCTGAGAGGGGGTAAAAAGGTAATTAAACCAGACATTAGTAAAACTAAAAGAAAAAAATGTCAGCATCCAGAAGAATGCCAAGAAGAAAGAAACACAATAAATATAAGCTCAGGAAGGGGCAGGAACAAAGTGGTGGAGCAGGAAGAGTTTAAATTGGCTGTCAGAAAACCTGAGTTTGTGTCTTGCCAACAACTACATGACCTTGGACAAATGACTCAACCCAGTACTTCTCAAACTGTAGTGTGAACGAAAATCAACTGCAAGACTTGTTAAAATGCAGAGTACTGGACTCCACTCCCAGAGTGTCTGGGGTTGTTGCGTGCAGTCAAGTATATTCTGACCCATAGCAACTCATACAGTTGGGTTTGAATCCTGGAACTGGCAGTTAGTTTATCCTACAACACTACACCATAAGTCTGGGCTGAAGTCTGAGAATTTACATTTCTATCAATCCCCAGGGAATGAATGAACCTCTATTTCCAAATCAATAAAATGACAAAGAATATCAAGTGACCACTAAGTACTCATCCTGTTGTAAAATTCTATGAAATGTACAACCCAGGGAAAGCAGGGACTGTAGTAAAAATTAGTCCACAAACAGCTTGCTCTTTGCCTGGACTTTGAGAAAGTGATTGTGCAAACTCGCTCCCTGAGAGGAATGTACTCATTCAACTGACTTAATAAAGACCAGAAAGCAGAGAGGGTTGGGAGCAACAGGTTCTAGTGCAGAACAAAACTAGGCCTCTCCTTAACCCTCTTAGCAATACATTTTGATATACCTGTCTGTGTGTGTGTGCATGTTGTTGTTAAGTGTTGTCAAGTCAATTCCAACTCATAGCAACCCTGTATAGGATTTCTGAGGAGCAGCTGGTGGGTTTCAACTGCCAAGCTTGTAGTTCAAACCTATCTTGGTTCAATGCATCATACAGCAGTGCCACACCAAGACTTTGTGTGTGTGTGTGTGTGTGTACATATATACATAAAGGGTCACTATAAGTCAGAGCCGAGTCCACAGCACTTAACAACTATATAATAACTATATCTGGCTAATCACCACCAAATGGTGGTGGTTAACCATTGGATAGTTAAAACTATGACTTCTAAATGAGGTAGACATAAGTTCAAATTTGGGCCCCACCATTTGGTAACTTGAGTCCTGGTATGGTGCTGTAGGATAAGCACTGGGTTGTTAACTGCAAAGTCAGTGGTTCAACCCCACCATTGCTCCTCAGAAACCCTGTACAGGGTAGCTGTGAGTTGGAATTGACTCATAGGCACTTAAGAACAGCAACAATAACATTTGGTGGCTAAGGGGCTTTGGGTAAGTTACTTAACATCCTAAATCTCACTTTCCTCCCAGGAAAAATGAGGATTAAAATATTTACCTATTAGGGTTATTATGAGGATTACATGAGTTAATGTATAATAAAGTACCATATTTATAAAATAGTAGCTATTATTATAAAACAATGTGACATGTTTTTCATTAAAATGCTAAATAAATTATGTATGGGAGCTTTAATGAATATTAAATTAACATAATCAGTTTTTAACTTAAATAATTAGGTCCCTATTTCCAAAGTTAACATCAAAAATAATATGGAACCTGCCAGATCCCAGGAGGGGAAATGCTAATAACATGGTAACCCAACAAGCAATGACCATGACCTCAAGGAAACAGGATAATTTAATGAATTTTCTAGCTGGTTTTTCCTCTTAGATCTTTTGCTAAGAGTAATATCTAATGATTCATGTATCAAATCATCTTTTTGCTCAAATATCTGATTTTAACTACAAGCTTTGTGGGCTCTCTCGCTACTACTTTATCCATTACAGTGCACTGCCCATTTGCTATTTCTGTGCATATGCCCTCTGCCATACTGTCACCTTGGCATAAGTGTCCAGCGTTATCTGGATAGCTTAAAGCACTGAATTTTCCTACTGTGTGCAAAATATGAAAAAAGGACCCAACCCAGAATTTCCCTTAAGCTGCAGTTCTTGTCTAAAGTCTTCAAATTTGTGTTTGGTCAATGATTGATTGATTGTGTGTGTGTGTGTATGTGTATGTGTTAAGTGCTGTCAGGTAGGTCCCAACTCATAGCAACACTGTATAGGGTTTCCAAGGAGTGGCTGGTGGGTTTGAATGGGTGACTTTATGGGTAGTAGTCCAGTGATTATCCTACAATGCCACACCAGGATTCCAAGAATTGATTATACTTAGTAAATTACCAAATATTTTGAGAATCACTCACTCCATGGATAAGGTTCTAGGCGAAATACTCTGGGGTGGTAGAAAGTCATACCGGGAAAAATGCAGGAGACATAATAATCTATATGCACATAATGAGCAGAACTAGAAAGTGGAATCTTAAGTGTCAAAAGAGAGCTCCAAACAAGGGCATGGAGTTCAGCAGACCCAGAGGTCTCTTCCTGCTATGAGAGGTCAGGGAGGCTGGAGAAGATGTTATTGAGCCATTTGGAAGCTAGGTTGGGTTTCCCTAAGACAGCACAAGCAGGGACAGGAAATTCCAGGATGAGTGAACACTATTTGCAAAAGTATTGAGAGAAAAGCAGTGAAAGGCCTCTTTTGACTACAGTTAATGTAGAGAATGTAAAGGAGGCATGATAGCAGCTAATACTAACATTTGCTGAACACACACTCTCCACTATTTTCTGTGCTAAATGCTTTATGTATATATGTTTGTCCATTATTTAATCTTCATAATAACCTTCTGAGGTTAAGTACTTGAGAGCTGAAACCAGCATACTTTCCTATTTCTGGAAATAATAATAGGACCAGACAAAAATAGCTTAGCTGCCTGCTCCTGAAAATACTTACTCCTGGAAGATAAGACTGAAACAATTAAAATAACTCTCTTCAAGACCCTTGTGTCACAGTGTCCACCAAGCCAAAGCTATGGGTACAAACTTCCCAATCCCAACCTCTCCCACCATGCAACAGCCTCCTTAAAACCATACAGTCCAGACCTCAAAGCCATGGAAATACCCTTTCTGATGTTCTGCTTCTGAGACACAAGAAGACTGTCAAGTTGGTGCTCTTCTTTACTGCAGCTAGTCTAATAAACTTACCTTTGCTTGCTCAACAGTTTGTTTTAGCGGTCTTCTGAGCAGTCGGTAGTTGGCATACCATTATTATATTTATATTATAAATAAAAAGTGAACTAAGTTATCTAATGTTTCAAAATTAAGTGGCAGAGCTAGGACTAAAACTCAGGTGTTTCTGGCATTGACGTCCAAGCTCTTAACCAGAAAGTGGAGGCTTTAAATGACGACTTGAAAGACTAGATATTTTTGGCTTCCAAAGGGATGTTCAAAGGTCTCCTCCTCCTCAATGCCTTCCTGCCCCCTGCCTTGCATAAGAACTCCTACATTATCACTGTCAGGGACCATGTAGTTTCTACTTTCATATTTCCAGATATGGTTCCCTGCTGCCTCAGAGGACAGTTCATTACACTACTCAAGTGAATTGTTATCTTTAGCACTGGTATTTATAAAATAAAGGAACCCCACTTATTAGGAGTATAGACCCACTTCATAGTCCCCTGTCTCTGGCCTTAGAATAGAAGATGTTAACAATCCAGGTCCCTTATTCTCTGCATGGTGTGGATTCATAGTGGCACAATTTCTAATCTGTCTATCTAAACAATAGTTCAACTTGTTTTTTATTCTGGGTCCCACAGGAGTAGAGATGAGCCTTTGGCCATCTCCTGATGCTGCTAACCACAGTAGTTAGTGCCCAGGGCTCAGATGTTTATGCTGAATTTCCAAACTTCTGTTCATCAGAGCACACCCAGATTTTCACTGATCCTTCTCCCCAAGGCTATTGCATTAGAAGTAGGGAGCATGTTAGGGGTGAGGAAGGCATAGCAGAAGGTATAATCCATTGACTTAATTCTTCCTGAAACCCAGGCAGAAGATTCAGGATCTAACTTCCATTTATGTGATTTTTTAAATTTAATAAATAAGAACATCCTTCTGGCTAAATTGTGCTAACTGACAGAAAGTTAACTTTTAATACATGATCATTTTTGAGCCAAAATATGATTAAATTTTTTTTGGCTTCATTCTTTTTCAAAGGTGATAAAAGTTATGGAGGGAATTTTCATATATAAGTCAATGTTTCATTTGTTGAGTTTTTGGTTTGGTTTGGTTTTTTTCATCCCAATGTAAGTTTAGAAAATTACCAAGAGAAATTTAAGAAAAATTCACTATCTCCAAAATATTGGCTTAGCTCTCAAATTCACATCAACATTAATTTGAGCATCAAGTCAACCACTAAAATTATTAGCTTTAAAAAGAACAGAGCCAAAGATAGTTTCTTAAAACACACCTCCCTCCAAGTTTATATTAATAATCATATAATAATTAATCCCATGAAGCCATGCAATCATCCAGGATTGTTTCAAATTCTCTATAAGGATTTTGCTCAAGCTGATCAAAATTCTAACTGAAATTCAGATATACTGAATATACTTTCTTCCCCTGATTTTTAAGTCCTATGACTCTACTCAAGAGAAAAAATAAAAACTGACATGAAATGAGTTGTTCATAGTGAGCTCATCTACCTATTCTCAAGTACTGCCATCCTAGTGTGGTGCTGTAGGATAAGCACTGTACTACTAACTGCAAAGTCGGTGGCTCAAACCCACCAGCCACTCCTCAGAAACAGGGTCACTATGAGTCGGAACCAACTCCACAGCACTTAACAACAACAAAATCACATAAATATAGATTAAAACTCACTGGGCTATAGAATATAAATTCTTCCATTTCCTTTTTTTCATCTTTAAAAATTCAGACATCTATTTGTAGCTAATCTTTCAGCACCTTTCCAAATCATCATCTTGATCCTCAAATTACCCAGTTACACAAAAATTTCAACTATATCTCTGTCACAACCCTGAGATGGACTTCATTTAAGCCAAAACATATGAACTCAACTTGAGATACTCAGTAGTAAACTCTTGTTACCTCTTCCCAAGTCTTTTGCTTCAATTTTCTTTTAACCAGGATAGTTTTCCCTTTCCAAGTATTTAATATGTCCTTCCACTATATGTTTGCTGCTGGTAAGTGCCATTGAGTTGTACTGACTCATAAAACCCTATAATAACAGAACAAAATACCTCACCAGCTTCACAATCATTGCTACGCCTATGCCTATTATTGCCGCCACTGTGCCAATCCATCTCTTTGGGGGATCTTCCTCTTTTTCTTCAGCTCTCCACTTTACCAAGAATGATATCCTTCTCCAGAGACTGGTCCCTCCTGATAACATGTCTGAAGTATAAGAGACAAAGTCTGTCCATCCTGGCTACCAGGGAGCATTCTGGCTATACTTTTTCCAACACAGATCTGTTTGGTTTTTGGCACTCCATGATACTTTCAATATTCTCCTCCAACAACATGAGTCAAACACATCAATTCTTCTACAGTCTTCCTTAATCACTGTCCAACTGTCACATGCATAGGTTGCTGGAGGTGGTGGTGGTGTTGCTATTAAGTGCCTGCGAGTTGGTTCCAAATCATAGTGACCTTGTTTAGGGTATCCAAGGAGTGGCTGGTGAGATTGAACTGCTGACCTTGTGGTTCAAACTGACCTTGCAGTCCAGTGCAACCCACAGCGCCACACCAGGACTCACATGCATATGAGGCTATTGAAAATACCATGGCTTGGATCAGGTGCAACTCAGTCTTCAAACTGACATCTTTGCTCTTCAACTTTAAAAAGGTCTTGTGCAGCAGATTTTCCCAATGCAATATGTTGTCTGATTTCTTGGCTGCTGCTTCGATGGGTCATTAAGAAGACAAGAAAGAAGGAAAAGACCAAAAGGGATGTCAGAAGGAACTCTGAAACTTGCTCTCCAGCATAGAGATGCTATAGCAAATGTTCAAAGAAATGAGGAAGTAAAAGAGCTGAACAGAAAGTTGCAAAGATCAGCTCGAGAAAATAGAGTCAAAAGTTATAATGAAATGTGTGAAGACCTGGAGTTAGAAAAACAAAAGGGAAGAACAGGCTCAGCATTCTTCAAACTGAGGGAACTAAATAAAAAAATTCAAGTCTCAACTTACAATATTGACAGATTCTATGGGCAAAATATTGAATGATGAATAAAGCATCAAAAGAAGACTGAAAAAATATACAGAGTCACTGTATCAAAAAGAAATGGTTGAACAGAACTCAACACAAAGAAGAAAGAAGAGGAAAAAGGCATCATCTGATACAATTTGATAAACCTGACCTACACCCATAAATGCAGTAGCACAAAAGAGGAAACAAATCTCTGCTGCAAGAATTATTCCCACCCCCTCCACACAAAGAGTGGACAGGGATGGGCAACTTGGACACTGGTTACCCAAAATGGGGGGAGGGATACAAAGGTAAGAAGTGACTGGCTTACAAGCTTTCGAGAGGGAACCTAGACCAAAGGGTGTGGAGGCAGGTAGAGTCTCCAGTGAATACTATCCAGCCTGTCCAGGAAGGGCTGATGAAATGCAATGCAGATGGGTCTCTTGTGATGCAATAGTGAAGAATTGTTATCAGGACTGATTATGAGGATTGGAAATGTAAAGGTGGACATTTTATAGCAAGGAGGAGAGTGATTAACTTTTCAGTCTAGGAGCGGAGGGCCCTGGGACTATCAATGGAGAAGAGCGGAGAGCGGGACCTTACCCAGAGAAGCAGTGAGGCCTGAGATGGAGACAGAGAAGATGGCATGAAGAGATGGAGTGGCTGGGGACTTGAGATCCAGAGAGGGAAAGGGGCTGTGTGCTTAGGACCGTGGGGGTGGGGTGGGGGGTGGGGGAGGTGAGCAGGCTTGCAGGGTATACCCTTCAATTGGGTGATGATGCATGGATGGGATGGTAACTATGGCAAAGAAATGATGTATGATAGAATGAATGTAAAACAAGAAAGAAAGAAAGAAAGAAAGAAAGAAAGAAAGAAAGAAAGAAAGAAAGAAAGAAAGAAATCCCTCAGAGTCAATAGCCACTGTCTACATGTTAATGTAAGGAGCTCTGGTAGTGCAGTGGTTACGAGTCGTGCTGCCAACCTCAAGGTCAGCAGTTCAAAACTACCAGTGGTTCCACAGGAGAAAGATGAGGTGCTCTGCTCCTGTAAAGATTTACAGCCTCAGAAACCCTGTGCAGGGTCACTATGAGTCGGAACTGACTCCACGGTACTTAACAACAGCATGTTAATGTATAACCTATCAAACTTTTTATTCACACATTCTCTTGATTTTTTTTTTCAAAAAAATAAGACCATTCTGAAACAATGGAGACAAAAGAACAAAATACTCATAGATGAGTATCATTAAACAGAAAATCTGATAAAAGATGTGAGGATTGTAGCAAAGTCAGTATGCTGGTTGTGATAAAGCTAGAGTATTGCAAAATGTTATCCCTGGGGGAATCTGGGCCAAGTTTACAAAGGGATTCTCTTGGTATTCTTTCTTACAAATACTCATCTATAGGTGTCTGTAGAGCCCTGGTGTATTTGCTATATGATATGCACTGGACTACTAACTGCAAGGTCAGCAGTTCAAAACCATCAACCACTCTTGGAAAGCCTATACAAGGTTGGTATGAGTCAGAACAACAAAAGCAAGGTATATGTGGATCTACAGACATATCTATAACTATCTCAATAAAAAGGTTGATTACAGAAATTATAACATTCTACATTAAAAAAAAAAAAAAGAAATGGTTGATATTGAACCATTTTAAGAGGCAACATATGATCAAGAGCCAATTATCCTGAAGGAAGAAGTCCAATGAAGGCACTGGCAAAGAAAAAGGCACCAGGAACTGATGGAATACAAATAGAAATATTTCAACAAACTGATGTGGCACTTGTGGCACTCACTCATATATGTCAAGAAATTTGGAATACAACTACCTGGTAAGCTGACTGGAAGAAATCCACATTTATGCCCATTCCAAAGAGGTGACTCAACAGAATACAGAAATCATTGGACTGTATCATTAATATCACATGCAAGTAAAATCTTGGTAAAGATAATAAAAACATGGCCACAGCCATGTAATGACAGAGAACTTCCAGAGATTCAAACTGAATTCAGAAGAGGAACAAGGGATATCACTGCTGATGTCAGATGGATCTTGGCTGAAAGCAAAGAATATCAGAAAGATTTATACCTATACTTTATTAACTATACAAAGGCTTTCGGTTGTGTATAACGACAAGCTGTGGACAACATTGCAGAGAATGAGTATTCTGGGACACATAATTGTGCTCCTGCGGAATCTGTACATAGACTAAAAGGCAGTTGTTTGAGCAGAACAAGAAACACTGAATAGTTTAAAATTAGGAAAGATGTGCACCAGGGATGTATTCTTTCACCATACCTATTCAAACTGTATGCTGAACAAATAATCTGAGAAACTGGATTATATGAGGAAAACGTAGCATCAGGATTGGAGGAAGCCAACTTGTACAATGTAGATGACACAACCTTCCTTACTGAAAGGGAAGAGAAGAGGACTTAAAATACTTACTGATAAAGATCAAAGACCACAGCCTTCCATATGGGTGAGGATTTGGGTTTTCTTTACATTGAGGTGCAACCCATACTGTGGTCTTTGATCTTCATCAGTAAATATTTTAAGGCTTTGTTCAGTATGATTAATCTGGCTGTGACATTGGAGGAGGCAGGAATATGTAGAGAATTGAAACAGGGAAATTACTTATGATGTTATATTAATATCCTAGTGTGAGCTAGAAAGTGCCTGAACTAATGATACGGCAGTGGCAATGGAAATAGATGGGAATAAAAGTAGAGCACCAATGAGAAAGAAAATTTATCGAGAGAATAGCCATATCTTGGTGTCATGGATTGAACCATGTCCTTCCTAAAATATGTGTCAGCTTGACTGGGCCATGATTCTCAGTAATGTGGCAGTCATGTGATGATTCCTCTTGATGTGGTCTGATGCCATAAACCAATAAAAAGATTAAGAGTTAGCAGCAATATTCTTAATCCCATCATAACCCTGTCTGTAAATTTCCGAGGGTTGTGGCCAGTAACATTTTACAAGAGATAAAAAGAGAGATAAATTAGTAGAGAAGTGGGGGTGAGGAGTGCGGATTTATTACAACCAAGGAAGTAGAGCCAGGAGTAGAATGTGTCCTTTGGACCCAGGGGTCCCTTCACTGTGAAACTCCTCGATCCAGAAGAAGATTGATGCCAAAATACATTGTGCTCTCCAAGGAGTGCTGAGCCTACAGGTGCTGAAAAGAGACAACAACCTTTCTCTAGAGCCAACAAAGAGAAAGGCTTCTCTAGAGCCAGCACTCTGGATTTGGACTTCTAGCCTCCTACTAAACTGTGAGAAAACAAATTTCTGTTTGTTAAAGCCATCCGCTTGTGGTATGCCTGTTACAGCAGCACTAGAGAACTAAGACATTGGTAAGTGAATACGTATGACAGAGATGACCAAACATTCATGTTCCCTGGAATATCATTGTTGTTGTTGTTGTTAAGTGCCGTCGAGTTGGTTCCGACCCATAGCGACCCTGTACAGGGTTTCCGAGGGTGTAAATCTTTATGGGAGTAGAAAGTCTCATCTTTCTCCCGTGGAGAGCCTGGTAGTTTCGAACCGCTGACTATAAGGTTCACAGCCCGATTTGTAACCACTACGCTACCAGAGGAGTATCATTAGGAAATAATTTCTTAGTTATGGACTACAGGTGTCTTTCCCCATCCACTGCCTAGAATAAAAGAAATCCAAGATCTTGGAAAAGATGGGAAGCACTCTGGAAGAAGTCTGTTGTCCTTAAATGATCATGTAGAACAGTGCCTACCAACTGAATACACTGATTTGTACTTTAGACAGTGAGTCATACATTGCTATTGCATTAAGCTAGTGTTATCTTAATACAGAGGGGAAGTTTTTTAGTTCATGGTGCTGCCCAGTACTCTGGAGAATGGTAACAATGCTTGAATATAATTATGGGTGTCAAGAGGAAGCCTTTGTAAGAGGGGAATATCAATACCAGCTAAATGGAACCATCGTATGATAAGTAATACCAGAAATTGGGAGTCAGAAGGCTCAGCTCTAGAGTCAGCTATGTCTTGTAAAAAGTATATCCTTAAATAAGTCACTTAACTTTTCAGCCTGAATTTCTGCAACTGGAGGAAACATACAGAGAGAAATCTTTTAAACAAAAATAAGTGTTTCAATGTGAAATGTAATTATTATAATATTCTCACCAAGTTTTAAACTTATAAAATCATCTAAGTAAAATCACACACACTCACTAATTCTTATATAGCAGCACTATAGGTGGGCACTCTGTTAACTCATATAATCTTCATAACATGAATGCTATTATTGTCATCACCAATTTATAGATGAATAGAAAAACAGATGGGTTAAGTAATTTTCTCAAGGTCATATCACTAATAAGAAGAAAAGTAGGGTTTCCAAGTCCAGACACTCTGTGTTCTTAATCACCACAAAAAGATGTCCTCTCAAAGTAAGCTTCTTCATTTTAGATGTAGAAACTCGGGTCATGTCACAGGTGGTTGTGCACTAAATATAGTCTACAGTGACAGAGAAGGCAATTTTCTCCCTGGGAAAATTCTAGTTTCTCATTAAAAGGCTGGTTCTGCAGAAAATCACTGAGCTGAGAATGCATAAATTACTAAAGAAACTGAACCAGCTATTTGAGCAGAATTTATATTGATAGAAGAAAAAACAAAACGAGCCATACCATTGCCATATCTTTCAAATATGAAACAGGAGGAATAAGCAGATGGATTTATTTAAATATATTCCAATCAATCTTTCCCTGTGATTCTAAGACATATCAAGGTCCGTAGAGACATGACATTTACATTCTTGAATTCCTTCCTCTGCAGAGCAGAGAAATTACCCCAGGGTGGTGAAGAAGCTCTTTCTGAACTAGTGAACGAGAGTAAACCAAGTATGAGAAGTCACCAGGGTTGCCTGTAATGTGCCTTCATACTGGACTTCCTGAGATACACATCCTTGCTGAACTGGAAATTCCAAGCTGAGCAGTTGGTGCCAACTAAACCCCCATCTGTGCTAAGCCACCTCTGAGCAAGACCCAGCCCTCTGGGTGCCATCATATGAAAGAATGGCTTTTCCTGGTGTGAGACCATCAAAATTTGTATCAAAGGAAACCTCATGTTCTTAGGACCACCAGGAGCAATATGGTTCTCCTTTAGGACCAACTAATGACATGGTTCACATGTCTTACTCCTTCCTATTGCTTCTGTTGTGGAACACGATAATTCTCTTAAGACACAGGTCTTAAGAACACCGTAGATGATTTACCAGATGACTGGTCTTTCCTTTCCCATTTCACACACTGAGAGAAACTCTGGCTTATAGGTTGCTAGAGAGCTGCACAGATGCTGTTGCTTAGGCTTGTTATCCACGTATTAACTGTTTCTGACTATACATTGGCCTTGAATAATTTAAGATCTAAAAATCTAGAGATCTTGTTTCAAAATGGCAGATAATAGTACGATAGAGATGAAAAGTTTTTAAATCTATTTTAAAAAATCAGAAAGAAAGATCTTTTGCAATGACATATCAGACAAGGGACTCGTTTCTAGAAATATACAGAAAACTGCAACACCTCTACAAGAAAAAGACAAATAACCCAATTAAAAAGTGGGCACAGGATATGAACAGACACTTCACTAACGAAGAGATCAGGGCAGCCAACAAACATATGAAGAAATGCTC
>NW_006408739.1:2850895-2852455 GCF_000296735.1 Chrysochloris asiatica
AAAAAAAAAAAAATCAGAAAGAAAGGAGAGAGTTTGGGAGTCTGTTGATTATGAAGAGAAAGAAGCTGATTGAACAGATTTTTTACTTTCGCCCTTCCTATTTCAAAGCCAGAGGAACTCTCCGTTGTTGCACCACTGACGAGGAATACAAATAGCATCTACATTTATTACAAAGAAAATTGTTATTCTTTACCTTCAGATTTTACCACGCTAGCAAAGCTTCTCTTCTTGCTTACTTACGCGTCCTGCCAACAGCTCATTTTACAGAACACTAAGGTCCAAATGATATAAATTATAACCTCAAAGTCACAGCGAGTCTAAACAGGATATTAAGTCTATTTCTACCAATTCCAATCCAAGGTTCTTTGTATCATACTACACTCCTTCATACATCCACATGTGAGTTTGGAAAAGAACACAAGCCCTGACATAAGCCAGCTCTACAATTCTGGAAATCTATGTTGTCATTGTGTACTGTCTAGTTGGTTCTGACTCATAGATATCCTGTATAAGGTTTCTGAGAAGCAACTGGTGGGTTTGAACCACCGACATTGTGGTGAGCAGTCCAGTGCTTTTCCTACAGGGCTGCAGATTCCATCCATGAATCTTTTTATTGTTTTAGGGGACCATTGAGTCAGTTCCAAATCACTGAAACCCCATGTACAACTAAATGAAACACTGCCCTGTCCTGCACCATCTCCACAATCATTGCTATGCTTGAGACCATAGTTTCAGTCACCATGTCAATCCATCTTATTGAGAGTCTTCCTTTTTTTCATTGACCCCCTACTTTACCACACATGATGTCCTTATCCAAAAACATGAGTCCTGACAATATGTTGAAAGTATGTGAGATTAACTTGCTATCCTTGCTACCAAGGAGCATAAATATAAACATTCAAGATAAATGTTTATTCCTTTGGATTTCCATGGTATATTCAATACTCTTCATCAACACCAAAATTCAAAGGCATCAATTTTTCTTCAATCTGCCATATTTATCGACAAGCCTCTGCAAGCATATGGTATTGTTATTAGGCACCATCCAGTCAGTTATGATTCATAATGACCCTACGTACAGTACAACAGAATGAAACACTAGTCTTGTGCCATCTTCAAAATCATTGTTAAATTTGAATCCACTGTTGCTGCCATTGTGTCAATTCATCTCATTGATGATCTTCCTCTTTTTAGCTGATCCTCCACTTTACTAAGCATGATGTCCTTCTCCAGGGACTGGACCCTCATGACAACATATCCAAAGTAAAAGAAACAAAGTCTCACCGATCTTACTTTTAAGGAGCTTTCTGTCTGTGCTTCCAAAACAGGTTTGTTCATTGGTATAGTCAGTATGTTTTGTCAACACCATAATTCAAATGCATCAGCTCTTCTGTGGTCTTCCTTATTCATTATCCAACTTTCACATGCATATGATATGATTGAAAATACCGTGGCTTGGGTCAGGTGTACTCTAGTCCTCAAAATGACATCTTTGCTATTTAACCCTTTAAAAAGGTCTTTTGGTAGCAGATTTTTCTAATGCAATACATCATTTGATTT
>NW_006408739.1:2874950-2921328 GCF_000296735.1 Chrysochloris asiatica
CCCCCGATCCCGGAGCCCCCACTCACAAGCACCGTCTGGCCGCCCTGGCAAACCGGAAGTCCAGATAGTTTTGATATATGGGTTACACAAGCATGTTGTTGTTAGTTATATTGAATTGGCTTCTAATTCATGGTGACCCCATTTACAGTGGATCAAATCCTTACTAGGTCCTGATTAATTCCATGATTGGATTCAGATCAGACCTTTGTTGTCCGTAGGGTTTTCACTGGCTGACTTTTGGAAGTATATCACCAGTTATTTCTTCTTAGTCTGGAAGCTCCACAGAAACTTGCTCAGCGTCATAGTAACATACGAGCTTCCACTGACAGACAGGTGTTGACCTATAAAAGGCAAGAATGCTACCACTGACTCCTCTATGCCCCCTTATGCACACTACTGTAGATCACTGTACTTCTTTTCAAACTAATCATTTTATGTCTCCATGAAAAGTACTATTGCTTTCCCTTGCATACTATTGTAAAATAGACACTTGAGTGGGATTGAAAGGAATGTCAGAACACATGATTACAGAAAGCTTGTAAGCCCATTTCCAGCCTATAACTGATCAGAATACCTAAAAGGGGTTCTAGAACTTGCCCAGTGAAATAGGTCCCTTGCAAAGCTTTTGCAGTGTATAGGACCTTAGGTGGAATCCTGAGCCCCATCCAGAACCTTCTGAAGTGGGACATTCCCACTAGAAAGGATAAGAAGGCCAGCCTGGAACAGTTAGAACAACAGAAGATACATCTTCAAAGAAAGATCAGCAGGAAAAACCCAAAACAAATATGGCAGTATGATTGGCTACTACAAGAATAAGCAAGTTGTTAGCCAGGAAGCCATCAAGGCAAGCATTCAAGATCCTTCAGGACAAACCCCCTCTAAGACTGAAACTCAAAGGGAACACATGAGCAGGCATGTAAGCTTGCTGGCGACCACACTGGTCTACTGGTGAGTGGAAGATGGAGAAAGGCAGCAATAAATAAATGGGCTGAGTTCAACCACATTTCATAGACTCCTGTTGACCTGGAGATGAGAGAGAGAAGAGGGAGGGCTGGTTTGTCCAAAGTGTGGTGAGACCTGGGGACACCTGAGCCCATGGACAAGGACATAGCCACGGAGGGCTAGAGCTGAGAGTAAAACATCCAGCTGATATGAAGTGAGGGGAGATGCACAAGAACACTCAAAGTTGTAGATAGTTCCCATTTGACCTAGCCTCGATGGCTTTATAATCAGAACTTGACTAGAGGAAGATAAAAAACAAAAAACAAAAAACAATTTTTTGATGAAGGAAATGAGTGTAAATTGCTACAATTTGATGAACTTGACCTATATTCATGGAGGTAGTAGCTCAAAATCCCGACAGAGAGGGAAGGAGTCTTCACATCAAGTATCAATGTTATCCCCTACACAGGGTAAATTGGGATAGGCAACTTAGACATTAGCTACCTAAAATAAGGGGCAATAAAAGAAAGAAGTGCCTGGTTTACAAATTTTCAAGAGGAAGTTTAGTTTAAGAGTGTGCAGGGGAAGGTAGAGTCCCCATTGAATAGTTTTTATCTTGTCTAGATAGGTCTGGTGAAAAGAGATGAAGATAAGATTCTTATGATTCAATAATGATTAATTGTTATCATGACTAATTGTGACTGTCACAATTGTAAATGTAGAAGTTTTGTAACAAAAATGGGGAAGTAGTTAATCTTTCAGTCCAGAAACAGAGGACACTAGGACCATCATGGGAGAAGAGCACAAGCGGAATGCAGGACTTTATCCAGAGAAATAGCAACACCAGAGATAAAGAAAGAGATGGGGACATGGAAAGAAGGAGCAGCTGAGGACTATAGATTCATGGAAAGAGAGGGACTATAGATTCATGGAAAGAGAATTGGCAGCCAGGAGGCAGGGTTACAGAATGTGCCCTTTGGTGGTTTAAATTATTATATATGCCTCAGTGTTTACAAACAAACAAAGAGCTAAAATGAATAGAGAGAAATACTGTTAACTGATGGTGCATGGAGGGGATTTCATTGTAATGAAACAAAGTATTTGATTTGTTGAATGTATAACTGATGATCTGCCCTATAAACTTTCACTCAATTCAAATAAAACTTAAAAAAAGAAAAGAAAAGCACTATTGCCCAAAATGTCAACTTAGCTCTTCCAGAATCAGATCCCAAGCTGGTTGACAAGACACAGGAAAATGATCACAAAATAATGCACTCACCTTTTTTTGACCAAAACCAATATTGCACAGCTGGGTCTCCTACACCCAAGTTTACTAAATGGGCTTTGTCATAGATTGAATTGTGCTTCTTACTCCCCCCAAAATATGTGTCGACTTGGTTGGGTCATGATTCTCAGTGTTTGGCAGTTATGTGATGATTCACCATAATGTGATCTGATGTAATAAACCAATAAGAGGATTAATGGTGCCAGACTGCAAAGCCATCTGAACTGCAAGTTTGGCAGTTCAAGCTCACCAGCTGTTCCTTGAAAACCTTATACAGGGTCGCTATGGGTCAGAGTCAACTCAATGGCACTTAACAACAACAACAACATACCACCCTTAATCCCACCTCTACCCTGATCCAATATAAGGGAGATTCCCATGGGTGTAGCATGCCACACAGTTTATTTTACAAGAGATAAAAGGAGATTGAAGTGAACAGAGAAGGGGAACCTACTACCACCAAGAAAGAAGAACCACAAGTGGAGTGTATCCTTTGAACCTGGGGTCCCTGAACTGTGAAGCTCCTAGATCCAAGGAAAGATTGAATGCCAAGACACATGGATATCTCCAAGTCATGCTGGGTCTACAGATCCTGAAAGGAGACAAGGACCTTTTCATAGAGCCAGTTCTCTGGATTCAGACACCTAGCCTCCCTAACTATGAAAGAATATATTTCTTTTAAAGCCATCCACTTGTGGTATTTCTGTTATAGCAGCACTAGAAAACCTAAGACAGGCACCAAACAGTTCCTATTTTTCAAAATCAAATCCATTCTCAAGGTAGGATAAACACTGGACTGTAAACCCCAAGGTTGATGGTTCTAGCTGACCAACTGCTCCATGGGAGAAAGATAAGACTTTCTGTTCTCACAACGATTTACAGCCTCTGAAACTTTATACAGGGTAGCTTTCAGTCTGAACCGACTCAATGATACTTAACAACAACATCATCATTAATGGAATTTTATAGAAAATGCTATAGGCTATGAAATTAGTTCCTAAAATGAAGCTGCATGAATTTTTTAAATGGTAGTGTTTTTTGGAGTAGCACAGAAACTCCCATGAAGACTTTTGAGCAAACAATACTTGTTTAGATATACAGTTCTGATAAATTACTTTAAAAGAGTCTGATTTATGCTAAAGAATGAGATGTGGTTAGTCTTGTTGTTAAGTGCCTCTTATAGGGTTTCTGAAGAGCAGCTGATGGGTTTAAACTACTGACCTTGAGATTCACCATCTAGTGCTGATCCTACAGTGCCATGAATTGTTATTGTTGTTGTTGTTAGGTACCATTGCATCAGTACCAACTCATAGCGACCCTATTCACAACAGAACGAAATATTGCCTGATCCTGGGCCAACCTCACTACGGTTGCCATACTTGAGTCCATCAATGCTGTCACTTGGCCAATCCATCTCATAGGGGGTCTTCCTCTTTCTCTCTGACCCCCCACCTTATCAAACATGATATCCTTCTCCAGCAACTGTCCCTCCTGACAATATGTATGAAGTATGAGAGACGAAGTTTGGCCATCTTGGACTCCAAGGAGCACTCTGGCTGCACTTCTTCCAAAACGGATCTATTGGTTCTTTTGGGAGCCCATGGCACTTTCAATATTCTTACGAGTCCCTAATTCAGCTTCTCCTCAGAAACCCTATACAGGGATGGAACAGACTCAATGGCACTTAACAACAACAACAACAATTCATGGCAGTCCCATATACATTGGAACAAATGCTGCCAGGCCCTGTGCCATTTTCATAATCGGTTGTGGGCTGGACTATTGTAAGCCATAGGGATTTCACTGGCTAATTTTCCAGAAGTAGATTGCCTTTCTTTCTACTCTTAGTTTGTAAATTCCACAGAAACCTGTTCAGCACAAGCAAACCACCACTCACAGATGAATGGTGGCTGCTTACAAGGGACATTGATGGAAATTGAATTTGGTCTCCCTCAAGGAACTCAACAACTCTACTACTGAACCACAAATGCCTCCGAGAAGTAAGATAAGTTCTTTTAGAAAGATGATCTCATTTGGTAGGAAATGAAGCAAATGGGTCCTAGCCCACCAGGGAATATGAGTAACATGTTTAACATCTTTTGATTTCTGATTCTTCACATTATAAATGAAGTGCTTAGACTAAATGATCTTCAAGAATCCATGTAATCTCAATACACCATAATTCAATCATCAAACATTTGGGCAACAACTGGTGTGTGGTGCTGTGGGTTAATGAGTTGGACTGCAAAGTTGGTTTGAATTGCAAGGTCAGCAGTTCAAGCTCACCAGCTGCTCCTCAGAAACCCTATACAGGATTGTTATGAGTTGAAATCAACTTGACAGCACTTAATACCAACAAATTCCTGGTGTGGCACTGTAGGATAATTGCCGGACCACAATTTTGGCTATGCAAACTCACCAGCTGCTTCTCGGAAACCCTATATGGGGTCTATATGGGTTGGAACCGACTCGACGGCACTTAACAACAACAACTATTAGTGTGGAGTCCTGTTGTGGCACTGTGGGTTAATGCACTGGACTGCAAGGTCGATTTAAACCACAAGGGTGGTTCTTCAAGGTCCTCAGCCTCTCCTCGGAAACCCTATACAGGGTTGCTATGGCTATGGGTCTTAACCGACTTGACAGCACTTAACAACAACTATTAGTGTTGGGAACACTGGTGGCACTGTAGGATAAGCACTGGATTACTAATCACAAAATCAGCAGTCCAAACCCACCTGCTGCTCTGATTCACAGCCTCGGAAACCCTACACAGGTTAGCTATGAGTCAGAACCTACTCAACAGCATCTAATAACAAGTTTTAGTGTTAAGTACTGTTTTAGAAAATGGAATACCAATGGCCTGCCCTAAAAGGTCTCAAGATCCAGTTAAACATATGAATTATATACAATTTTTATATCATCAGTACCTTTTAAATGACAGTAAATAAGAAAGTATTGCTACTAAGATTCCAGTTCAGACCTACATGGGTTTATTCCAAACAAAATGTGTTTAAGTATGTCTCTGCAATCAGTGGATAGCTGCAGATAAGTTGTCTCAATAATACACTTGCCTTTGTCGCCTTCAGCCTTCAGAAAAGGTCCAATCTAAATAGTGGCTTTGAGGGACTCTGCTGGACCAGTTTAATTCAAAGTGAAGAGGTCAGCTGAGAAGATTATGGCAACTGTTTTTTTTTGGCATTCCAAAGGGTTAATCTTGATAGTTTTTCTAGAACACAGGATGATCCATTTTCTTGAAACATCTGAAGAGTGCTTTACATTACCTTACAGCTCTGATCTTGCCCTTTCAGATTTCAAGGAGCATGATTTGAGTCCCTAGAGGATGCCTTAACTTCCATTTTGTATCTAATTCTGAGACTGTTTGCTACAATGGTTAGATTACCCTGTCTAATATTGTTATTGTTGTTAAGTGCCATCCAGTCGTTTCCGACCCATAGTGCCCCTGTGTAGGGTTTCCAAGGAGTGGCAGGTGAGCTTGAACCACTGACCTTATGGTTCAACCTGACATTACAGTCCAGCACATTAACCCACAGAGCCACACTAGGACTCCTTACCTTATACACATAATATACCCAACATACATTGTTGTTGTTGTTGTTGTTATGTGCCGTGGAGTCGATGCCGACTCATAGCGACCCTGTACAGGGTTTCCGAGGCTGTAAATCTTTACGGGAGCAGAAAGCCTCATCTTTCTCCCGCGGAACTGCTGGTAGTTTTGAACTGCTGACCTTGCGGCTCGCAGCCCGATTCGTAACCACTACGCTACCAGAGCTCCTTATATACCTAATATATTTACCCTATAAAAGAAGAGGCTGCAATATAAGATGATAGTGAAGGCGGATCATTATTGTTGAATCAAATGGAAAAAGTTCCTATTTTTCAAAATCAAATCCATTCTCAAGGTAGGATAAACACTGGACTGTAAACCACAAGGTCCAAAGTTGCAGCTGCAGGCCTTTCGGTGGAAGAAAGGTGAGACTTTCTGCTCCTGCAAGATTAAAAAAAAAAAAAAAAAAGTCTTGGAAACCCTGTAAAGAGTCGCTATGAGTTGGAACAGACTCGAAGGAATTTAACAATAACAACAACATCAGGGAATACATAGACTGTGGTGGATCTGTCAGATAACCATGAGGTCGGCAGTTCAAGCCTAACAGCTACTTCTTTGGGAGAAAGATGCAGCTTTCTTCTCAAAGATGTACATCCTAGGAAATCCAATACAGGGTCACTATGAGTTAGAACTGACTCTATTGCACATAAGGAGTATATGTTTAAGGGGAAGAAGATAACATAGAGGGTATAGACCAATGAGGGACAGATGTTGTTGTTGTTGTAATTGTTAGGTGCCATTGAGTCGGTACAGACTCATAGTGACCTTACGCACAGCAGAACAAAACACTGCCTGATCCTGGGCCAACCTCACTACTGTTGCCATGCTTGAGTCCATCGATGCTGCCACTTGGCCAATCCATCTCGTTGGCGGTCTTTCTCTTTTTCTGTGACCCTCCTCCTTACCTAACAAGATATCCTTCTCCAGGGACTGGTCCCTCCTGACAATATGTCCAAATGTTTATTAGAGTAGTTGACTTCTTATTCCTAGGATGTCTGTCTGAAAAAAAAAATCTTAAAATTTGGCTAGTCTATACTTTTAGAAAAAGTGGGGATGTAATGGCCAAATAATTTTTATTTCAGCATCTTTCCAGTGCTTTCAGGACAATAAAAAAATTTTTTTTTATAAAACATTCAGCCAAGAATGAAGCCTGAGCAACTGGTAAGAATGTTATCTGAAATCATGATTGTCAGACATGATTTGCTTGGTATCTTGAAGTTTAGAATCTGCAGTATACCTAAAAATGTCATTTTCTTAGGAATTTAAACCATGTCAACAATGTTAAGATAAAATCACAGTAGAAAGATGCTCAAGTTTATACAATAGCCAGTGTATTGGTTAATTCAGCTCAGTTTTAAGGAGGACTGTACTAAATTCTTCTTGGAAGTATATTTTGTTAGGTAGAATAATGACTTCCCAAAGATGTCCACATTCTAATTCTTGGAACCTGTTACCTTACATGATAACTTGCAAATATCAATAAATCAAGGAACTTGAAATTGGAAGATTATCCTGGATTATCCCACTGGGTCTAATGTAATCAAAAGGGCCCTTATAAGAGAGAGGTAGAAGGGTCAGAGTCACAGAACCTGTAATGACAGAAGTAGAGATTGGATTGATCTGGACTGATGTAAGGTCATGAACCATGGAAGACAGAAAGCCTCCAGAAGCTGGAAATGGATTCTCCATGACAGTCTTAGGAGGAATACAATCATGCTGACCTGTTTTGAACTTCTAAGTTATGGAACTGCAAAATTAGTGTTTGTTTTAAATTGCTAAATTTGTGGTAATCTGTGGCCTTTGCATCCTCCTCTATTTTACACATAAATAGTTGTTTTAGCCTTGGCTATGCATAAGTCACTGCATTATCTCCAGGATGTAAAAGAAAAGAAAGTAAAAAGGAAGCATTTTCTTACAGCTTTTGTTTTTGAAAAAAAGAGAACTTATCACCTTCTCAACTCTATGAGAGGTATTTATACTAAAAGCTTAAAAAATTGTAATTCATTTACTTCTCTTCTCCTAGCCCATGAAAGTAGGCACTATTATCTGCTTTCTACAGGTGAGTCCTGGTGTGGTGCTGTGGGTTAATGTGCCAGACTGCAAAGTCTTTTGAACTGCAAGGTCAGTGGTTCAAGCTCACCAGCTGCTACTTGGAAACCCTACACAGGGTTGCTATGGGTCGGAATCGACTAGACGGCACTTAACAACAACAGCTGGTGAGAAGAGTAAAGGTAAGTAGATTACTCTTAGTTTTACAGCTAAGACATCGCAGAGCAGGAGTTGATTTCAGGCCTCGCTGATGCTAAAGCTCATGCTCTTATCCATTGACTTGAATTAAACCTTTAATATTCAGATTTTATAATTTTTAAATCTTGTATAGATATTTTATCAACAGTATGCTTAAGTGAACCATGTAGGTTAGTTTTAAGAACTTGGATAATAGTGTTCCACTTTCTGTGATGCAGATCCATAACTAAAAAATGTGGATAAAAACAAAACTACCTGTTTGAAGTCGTTGGATAATTACTCATGTGGTCAAGATGTTGTTGTTGTTGTTGTTAAGTGCCATCGAGTCGGGTCTGACCCATAGCGACCTTGTACAGGGTTTCCGAGGGTGTAAATCTTTACAGGAGTAGAAAGCCTCATCTTTCTCCCGCGGAGCGACTGGTAGTTTCGAACCGCTGACCTTAAGGTTCACAGCCCGATTCGTAACCACTACGCTACCAGAGCTCCTTTATAAGAAGCCCAAAACCCTAAGGAGATGGGAAACTCATTGAGGTGACAATCTAGCCATTTTCCTTTTGGAACTTTTGCCAAATCATAACTGGCCTGGGAAGAAGGACTGAATGTAAAGGAAAAGGCACCTAAGATGAAAGAGCAGCTGAACAGAGATTTCAGCAGTGTTATGGCAGAGTCCTGGTGTGGTGCTGTGGTTTAATGCACTGGATTACAAAGTCAGTTTGAACTGCAAGGTTGGGAGTTTAAGCTCACCACCTGCTCCTTGGAAATCCTATACAGGGTTACTGTGAGACAGAAGTGACTCAATGGCACACAACAACAACAAATGGAGCTGGGGAGTTCAGGACTACTACCTAAGCTAGGACTTGAAGATGCTGTTGATAAGTGCAGAGAAGTGAATCTGATCCTCTGAGTTGCCTCTCTTGGATGCATTTTCCAAGTAGTAATTGTCACTGGCCAGAGAAGCAGACCAGCAAACAGCAGTCAGAGGTATGGCTAAGGAAGCTCCTACTGGATCCTTCCCTCTACAGATAACAACTGTAAACTTGGGGAATGGAGTAGAGTTGACTATAATCTAAAGGCTCTGCAGAGTGAACAAAAGTCAAAGTCTGGAGGAGAGTTTAAATCTGCAAGAATAGATCAATAAAGACTGGGGAGTCCCATTCATATGGCTTTAGCCTAACAGTGGACCAAAATCAGTATTGTATGAGGTGGCTAAAACTCCAAAAGAAAACCACTAGTCCTTCTGACCTGAAGAATTAGAAGACAGAGATCAGTGATACTACTGTGAGGGGGGAATTCTAGAGAGAAGAGAACCAGAGAAGGGGAACTCCAAATTCTATCTGTAATGCCTCCCCAAGTCTCTCTCTGGATGACCCCTAAACCATGCATCCATGGGATAAGCTCCAACCACCTCAGTGAAAGACAAAAGAACAAAAGTCAGATTCGAGTGGTTGCCTAAAAGGCAGAGTTCATAGTTTCAGTCTAATCTAATATGTTGTTGTTGTTGTTAAGTGCCATCAAGTCGGTTCTGACTCATAGCGATTCTGTATAGCGTTTCTGAGGAGCAGCTGGTGAGCTTGAACCACTGACCTTGAGGTTCAAATTGACCTTGCAATCCAGCTCATTAACCCACAGTGCCACACCAGGACTCCTGGTAAAGTAAAAGCCTCAGTATTTGTAGGAGGAATATAAAAGCATTCAGGGTCTCTACAAGCATACCATGAGGAAGCTCCAGTAATGTACTGGTTATGAGGTGAGCTGCTAATTTCAAGTCAGCAATTCAAAAGTACCAGCTATTCAATGGGAGAAAGATGAGGCTTGGAAACCCTATACAGGGCTGCTATGAGTAAGAACCATCTCCACAGCACATAACCACCACCACCACCACCACAGCATACCATGAGGTCCTGGTGTGGTGCTGCTGTAGGATATACACTGGACTGCTAACCGCAAGTTCAGTGGTTCAAACCCACCAGCTCCTCCTCAGAAGCCCTACACAAGGTTTCTATGAGTTAGAACCAACTCTATAGCACCTAACAATAACAGTGTAGCATTGATAATGACCATTATGTAATCCAAAAGTATTTTATATATGAAGAACAAAGAGGATATGTTGCTGTCTCAAGAAAAATGATAATAGATAGAAACTAACTCTGTGGCAACCTTGGAATTTGCGCACAGGATTTCAAAGTTGCTTTTATGACTGTAAGGAACCCTGGTGGCAAAGTGCTCAAGAGTTGCTATGAGTCAGAATTGATTCAACAACACACACCAACATTGTGAGTATGCTTAATGAAGGAAAATATGCTTGAAATAAATTAAAAAGAAAATCTCTGTAGAGAAATAGCGTAAAACAATGAATGAATGGAAATTTAAAAGATAATATCTGAAGTGGATAGGCTTACCTAAAGAATGGGAATGACAGAAAAAACTCAGTGAATGTGTGTGTCTATACCAGTGGAAGTTATGTAATATGAGAGGAGAGAGAGAGAAAAGATTGAAAAACTAGTCATATTCTCAGACACTCCAAAGACAAATACATATCATTGGAATTCTTGAAAAAGAAGAGAGTGAGAGACTGAGGCAGAAAAAAAAAATGTATAGAATGGCTGAAAATGTCCCAAGTTTATTGAAAGTCATAAATGTAGAGATTCAAGAATCTCAGCAAAAACGACATCAGAATAAATACAATAAAGAACTATGCCCACATGCATCAAAAGACAAATTGCTGAAAACCAAAGATAGAAAAAATATTGGAAGCATTCAGAGAAAAATAATGTCTTAACACCAGAAGATAAATGACTTTAATAATCACTGACTTTTCATCAGAAACTATGGAGGACACAGGATTTGACTCTCAACACCAGTACAAGAAGGATTTGTTTATATTCCAAAGAAGAGTGTCTTCCCAATATGCTTTTTGGAAATAAACTACAGGCAAACTTGAAAACTGGCACAAGAAAGCATAGCTTTTAGCTTTTTCTAAGGAGCTCTGGTAGTTTAGTGGTTACTAGTTGGGCTGCTAGCCTCAAGGTCAGCAGTTCAAAACTATCAACAGTTCCTCTGGAGAAAGATGAGACTTTCTGCTCCCGTAAAGATTCACAGCCTTGGAAACCCTATACAAGGTCGCTATGAGTTGGAACCAATTCACGGTATATAACCACCAACCACCAACGATGAATGCCTAGTTAACTTCCTTTCTTGAGAAAGGAAGACATGACGGTTTCTTGTTCTGTGTAACCTCTTTCTTAAAACATCTTGATTCCTTCAGGCTGATTTCACATAAAATTGGAAAAGGACCAAAAACAAGTGTACATTTCAGCCTATTTTTGAGAGCTTACCGGGGAGACATAAAGCCAGACTGACTTATATTTCAACTTCAATTCTGCTCTGCTACTTACTAGCCTTCTGTTCCTCCTCTGTGTAATGAGGATAAGAACACAGACAAAAGGTCCCCAAAGCTCCAACCTAGGTCATCCTCTCTTTTCTTTCTAAAGCCTACTCTCAACCTCCCTCCCCTAACCTTCTAGTTCCACCTCTGTGCAGTAGACTCACAGTTTATATTTCCAAACCCACATGTGCAACTGTCTACTCTACTCGGTTTTCTTGAAAAGAACTTAAATTCAGCATGCCCAAAATCAAACTTGATTTCCCCCAAACTTGGGCCTTTCTCTAAGAGATGGTCTCCACTATCTGTGCAGTTTGCAAACCCAAAATCTGAGATGCCATCTTGATTCCTCTTATTCCCTGCATTCCCCTTCTTTCCCAGTTCAAATTCATTTCAAACACTGCAAACTTTAACTCCCAAATAGCTCATGAGTCCATCCACTTTGATCCAGATCTTCTGTCACCACCACTCTGGTCTACTTTACCATGATACATTCCCATTGAACTGGTCTCCTTTGCAATTATTCCAAATCCCCTACAGGTTCTCTTCTCGGCCCTGCAGCCATAGTGATCTTTTCAAGATGCTAAACAGACCACGCCACTCACCTATCTCTGTCTTTCCGGGGCTTCTCAATTTGTTCTGCTTGTTACGTGTTATGGTTCCAAATAGACAACAGAATGAAGCACTATCCAGTCCTGTACCAGCCTCACAGTCTTGGCTATGTTTGAGCCCATTGTTGCAGTCACTGACATATTACACCCATCCATCTCATTAAGGTGCTTGCTCCTTTTCACTGACTCTCTCCTTTACCAAGAAAGATGTCCTTGTCCAGGGTCTGGTCCCTCCTGATAACATGTGGGACAAAGTCTAGCTATCCTTTTAAGAAGCATTCTGGCTGTACTTCTTCTAAGAAAGACTTATTCATTCTTCTGGCAGTATGGTATATCCAATATTCTTCACCAACATTATAATTAAAACTCATCAATTCTTCTTCAGTCTTCTGTATTCATTGTCCAGCTTTTGCATGCATATGTTGTTGTTTTTAAGTGCCTTCAAGTTTGTTCTGACCCATGGTAAACCTGTATAGTGTTTCTGAGGAATGGCTGATGAGTTTGAACTGCTGACCTTGCAGTTCAAATTGACCTTATGGTCTAGTGCATATGAATTGATTGAAAATACCATAGCTTGTGTCAGGCACCTCTTAGTCCTCAAAGTGATATCTTTACTTTTTAACTCATTATAGATATCTTTTGAAGCAGATTTGATCAATGTTACTTTGAGGATTAAGGTATGTGTAACTCTAGTCTGGTGTGGCTCTGTGGGTTAATGTGCTGGACTGTAAAGTTGGTTTGAACTTCAAGGTCGGCAGTTCAAGCTCATCAGCCACTCCTCAGTATAGGGTTGCTATGGGTCAGAACTGACTTGACAGCACTTAACAACAACAACAACAACAACTCTAGTCCATGAAGAAGGGCATCATGTTTAATAAAGTAGAGAGTCAGTGAAAAAGAGGAAGACCCTCAACTAGATGGATTGATATAGTTGCTGCAACAATGGGCTCAAACATAGGAAAGATGTGAGGTTAGTAAAGGACTGGACATTGTTTTGTTTTGTTGCTGAGTGTTGCTAAGCGTTGTTACTCATGTGATGGCATCTAACAACAACAACATGGGGAGACAATCTGGGATGATATAACATCCTATTCCTTATCAAACGTTGATGTCTAATATTAGAATCCATTGATGATTCTGGCCTTATATAATCATTACTATGCTGATTGTCAAAATGTGATTTCACTCACATATTTAAATATGTCATGCTCTTTCCAGCTCTAGTACCTTTGCATATGTCTTCTTTCCCTTTACAGTTGCCTGACTCTCATAGCTATTTTTAGCTATCAGATAAAATGCCATTTTTCAGAAATGCTTTCCTTTATGTTCCTTCATACTAGGCCAAGTTTCCCACTTGAACATTCTCATAGTACTTTGAAGTATTGGCAGTTACATAATTTATTTAATTATTTAAATCAGTGTATCTCCTGGTGTGGCACTGTATGATCATCACTGGACTCTATGAGTTGGAACCAACTTGACTGAACTTAACAACAACAAGATCTCCCTAATACATTGTGAACAACATGAGTGTTTGTTTTTATACATTTTTATTAAACAACATACAAATATTTATTGTACTTCCTAGGCCTGATATATTTATGGGCTGTTCATTAAATGGAGTAAAAGAATGAATGACTAAATGGATTTCATGGGGCGGGGTTGGGTTAAATGAAGTACATAAAATTCCTAACATGTAGTAAAATTTAATAAATATCAGTACTCTCCATATCTTCCTGCCCTCACTTTGGGTTAGGAATTCTATAACAGGCAAACTATCTTGTATCAAACAAAAATTTGTCTTGGAGGTAGCCTTCTGTGCCCTAAAGATTGATCTTCATTTGAGCTTTATTAACACATCTGTGCCCTAAAGATTGATCTTCATTTGAGCTTTATTAGCAATTTTATAAAGCCTAACTCAGAATACAAAATAAGGCTACATGTCCTTTGATATACCCAATGAAGAAATGAGTTCTGCTTGCCCATTTTTAGAAATTAACCTCTTTCTTTTATCCTCTTTCAAAGTGACCCTAAGTTATTTATTAGATGTCTGTAGACAATTGAGTCATATTTAAGGAACTTATCTCTCAGGGTCTTCTACTCTGGATTCTTTGCCCTGCTTCTATCCAGACTCAGTTACTCATGACCCTAATAAGATGGCCAGTCTGCTGGGCATAACTGTATTCCACAAGGACCACCACTGGTGTTCCGTCTCTGGCCTTGGATGAAGGACAACACTACTCTCCTCGAGACATTCCAAATCAAATGTTGGGAACATTTGGCTCAAGGGGAAAACAATGGACTCATGAACTCCCCTTAGCTCCTTAGATTCATTTGAAATTTCAGGACCTAGAGAAATGCAAAAAGGGATACTTTAATAATAGCAAAGAGTTTGGAAGGAGAGACCATTGGGGAACAAATGATTTTAAGAACTTCCCAGAAGAGGAAAAATTGAAATGTGTTGATTTATGAACAGAGCAGAGAGTGCTACAGAGGAAGTGGGACCTGTGGCAGGTGGCAGTTGTTCTTATGTTTGAAATTCTTGAGTTGATAGTTATAGAGTGAGAAAGGAGCCAACCAGGGAAGGCTTAATTGAAGATCTGCATGTAGAAAAGCTACAAAAGTCAGTCCCATCTGTAGAAAAAATAGTAGTTTAAATTTACTCCTAGACCAAAAAACAAACAACAACGAAACAAAAATAGAGGGTGTCTATAAAGAAAGACATATTGTCAGGAGAGAACAGTCGCTGGAGAAGGATGTCATGCTGGGTAAGATGGAGGGTCAGAGAAAAAGAGGAAGACTCCCAACGAGATGGATCAGCCAGGTGGCATCATTTATGGCGTCAAGTGTGGCAGGGGTGGTGGGGTTGGCCCAGGATCGGACATTGTTTCGTTCTGTTTTGCATGGGGTCACTATGAGTCAGTTCTGACTTGATGGCATCTGACAACAACAACATAAAGAAAGGACACAGAATCTGTAGGTTCTGGAAAAAAAGGAAAGCATTTTTTCCTTCAGAAATTTGGGCAGCTTTTCTTCATTGATCACCATACAGCAAAGTCTACCAATAAAAATATATATCATCCAGATACACAAAGGCCACAATTGATTTTACCATTTAGGGAAGAGGTCTGTTGGGGAAAATAATAACACAGTTTTAGTAAAACATCACAGGAAATCCATTCCAGATACCTAGAATAATTAGCCTGTCCTTCACCCTTGAATGTGAATGAATAATATATGAAGAAGAAGTTATTAAGTGCCACTGAGTTGGTACTGACTCAGAGTGATCCTGGATAGGGTTTCTGAGGCTGTAATTCTTTGCAGGGGTAGAAAGCCTCATCTTTCTCCCATAAAGCAACTATTGGGCTTGAATCACTGACCTTGTGGAAGGACGTTCAGTGTTTACCCTACAGAGTCACTGCACTCCCCATGAGAAAGAAGAGAAGTATATAAAAGAAAGATCAAAATAAATATAACTAATCTCAGAGGAAACTACTACCCACAAGGTCAGCAGTGAGTTCACCAGTGCTCCAAGGGAGAAAGATGAGGTTTTCTCCTCCCATAAAGATTTACAGCCTTGGGAAGCCTATGTAAGGTCATTATGAGTTGGAACTGACTCCATGGCACACAGCCAGCAAGGAAGCAAAGGAAACCAAGCTATTTTAGGAAAACAAACATAACTGTAAAAAAGCTTCACAGGAAATTAGGAAGCCATTGTATTCAGAACAAAGGAGCCCTGGTGAAGAGTGGGCTATGTGTTGGGCTGCTATCCATAAGGCTGAAATCTACCATGGGAGAAAGAGGAGACATTTTGTTTCTGTAAAGATTTACAACCTCAGAATTGTTCATAGGACCATTATGAGTCTGAATGACTAGATGGCAGTGAATTTGTTTAAGTAACGGCAGTTCTAACACAGAAGTGTGGTGAGGGAAAGTCTCAGCTTTGTATCTGTGCTCAGGTCTGGAGAAGCAATGGAGCACATGGAGGCAAGGATTGAAAAGCTCTTGAAGGTTGTCTCTGGGTTAAGTGAGGATTCCATGCAACACTATAATTGACAGGTGAAAAGTATTTGAGGATACTTTAATAACGCATTAATAATTTTTAACAAAAACAAATTAAAGAAGGTAATTAGCAATCCTGGAGCAGGGGTGACAGTTTCATAAACCATAGGTCATATAGAAAGTTTACTATGCTGTGATCCTATTAGAGCATTGGTTGAATTTGAGGACAGGGAAGCCTCACACCTTGCCACTAGCAGCTACAAATTCTTCTCCAATCCCTAGAGAGATTATGACATTTTATCTGTTTTTGTTGTTAAGTGCCATTGGGTTGGTTCTGACTCATAGCAACAACCCTGTACAGGATTTCTGAGAAGTGGCTAATGGGTTTGAACCACCAACCTTGTGGTTAGCAATCCAGTGCTTATCCTATAGTGCTACCCCAAGAGAAGGAAAGTAATTATGTGACATTATTCAGTTCTGGGATGAACAATATTTATAGAGCAATTACGATGAATAAGGTGCTTATTGACTTTTTAAATCTTTAGCCATAACCTATAAACAAATCTTGGAAGACTTAATTAAAGTTATGAAATGTTATTTAAAGGTTATTATTATCAATCATACAAAATAATGTATATAGTACAAGTATGGGTAAGAAAAGGCAAGGAAAAATAGAGGACTGTTAGGGATAGCAATATCCTCATTTGATAATTCAGGTGGTGGTCAAGTAAAACTATCAGAAGTTGATGGAGTAGGAAATAGATTAAAATTACACTGGCAACTAATAGATCCTTTTCAATAATTGAATTCTATTTATTTCTGATAGAAAACAAAGTGATAGAAGAAAAATCACTGTCATATCTTCAGCAGTAAATAATCATGTTAATTACTATGAATTTTGACTGGGGAATACTTCTAAATAAATGAGTACAGAAGCATACTGCCTTTTGATTATTAAATAATTCCTCTAAAGGGGAGAGGTCCTCTAGGGTATTGACTTATGTTTTTGGTGCTTGAGGCCAAACAGAGCTAAGGGTACAAATATTCCAGGTTTCTAACTGCCCTGATTGTCCGTGGTAATCATAAAACTGCTAGAGAAAATCCCATTAAAACCTAAAGAAGGCCAATTTCCAGATGCATCACTGAATGCAAGTGCACCATTCGGTCTGCCCATTTGATGGCTGCAGCCTCCTTAAGCTCTACTCAAGTGGTACTTGCTGGAGAGAAGGGATAGGAGGCAACAGCTCCCATCAATAGAATACCACAAAGGCATTGTCTAGGCCTTTGATGACCAAGGTGACCTTCTCTCATGTGAATCACTACCTGAGATTTAGATGCAGAGGATGTTTGCTTGGAGATGCTGGATGTTTCTTGCTCAAGTATGGAAAGTTTCAGACCAAGTCAGTGCTCTGCTTGCTGACCTGGTAGATAACTGAACTAAATGAGCTGCAAGGACAATCTTCCCTGGCAGGCTGGCTTTCTTCTCAACTGTCCTAGAAACAGAAAGAAAGAGATTCCATGGTTCAGGGATAATTGCTGCTTTCTCCTGCTGAGATTAGGAAGTTTGAAAACCCTGCTAGGTCTCCATAGGAACCCCCTTAAACTGAACTCTTGTCAGATAGCTAAGCCCACTTTGCTGCTCAATGATATATTCCATTTTAAAATGGAAATTGGGTCAAATATCTATATCTTCTTTCTTAAAATTGAGAAGATGAATTTCTGTAAAATAAAGTTTTTTTAAAAAAATTATATAATACAAATCGAGAGATATATAAAAGTATGCTTAGATAATAGACAATTTCTCTCTGACATCCTAATTATTCCTGATAGGCTAAAATTTGACCCATCTGCCATGACAGTAGCTTCATACTTAGAGATGACCATGTACTGTCTTCTGGAGATGAATGGGATCCCAGGCTGCATGTCAAGGAGAAATCACTAAATTCTATGCAGTGGGCCATCACTTCCATATTGTTGTTAATTGCTGTCATGTTGGTTCCAACTCATAGCAACCCTGTAGAGAGTTTACAAGAAACAACTGGTAGATTTTAACTGCCAAACTTGTAGTTAGCAGTCCAGTGTTTATCCAACACCACCACATCAGGTCTCCATCACTTCCGTAACTCAAACTAACTAGACTAGTAAAGGTGTCTGATGTATAGCCAAAAGTATAAGAGTAGGCAACCAAGACAGCTTCTTTTCTGGTAGTCCAGGAAAGGGCAATTGAGAAGAAAGTGCCAAGTGTTTGGGGATTATTCTATACAATTTGTTTTTAATGTCTTAATAATGAATAACTTTGATTTTTCTCCATGGATGCCAACTTTCAAAAATATTTAATCTAGCAAATCAGTTGTGTTCATTTGGGTAATAAATCCATAAACTGACCATGACTTGTCTGTTATTTTTCAGTCTATGGTAGTCTTGCATATCACTATGATATTGGAAATTATGCCACTGCTATTTTCAGACACCAGCAGGACTACACAAGTGGACAGGTTTCAGTGGAGCTTCCAGATTAAGACAGACTAGGAAGAATGACCTGAGTGTTTACTTCTAAAAAAAATTGGCCAGTAAAAACCTTAAATAGCAGCAGAAAATTGTTTGACATAATGCTGAAAGATAAGCCTCTCCATTTGCAAGGCACTTAAAATATGAATGGGGAATAGCTGACTCCTCAGAGGAGAGTCTATCTTAATGATATTGATGAAGTAATGCTTTTGGGATCTTCATCTGAATGGGAGAAAAAAAGAAATGCAATGCTTGAAGATTAGGGAGTTGAAATGGACAGATATAGACCATTTTGAATCAGATTATCATATGGTCATCTGTTTTGGCAATGATGATTTGAAGACAAATAACATCACATTCATTGTCAAAAAGAACATTTCAAGACCTATCCTGAAGTACAACACTGTCAGTGATAGGATAATATCCTATAAGGAAGACTAGTTAATATGAAACCTATTCACAGTTATGTACCAACCAACCACAATGCCAAAGGTGAAGAAATTGAAGCTTTGTATCACCTTGTTGTTGTTGTTGTTGTTGTTGTTAAGTGCCATTGAGTTGTTTCTGACCCATAGCCACCCTGTACAGGGTTTCCAAGGAGCAGCTGGTGAGCTTGAACCACCAACCTTGCAGTTCAAATGGCTTTGCAGTCTGGCACATTGACCCACAGTGCCACACCAGGAGTTATGCAGTCTGAAATTGATCAAAATGCAGTCAAGATATACTGATAATTATTGGTAGTTGAAACAGATAATTGAAAGTTGGAAACGTAGAAGGCTCAATGATTTGAAAATATGGCTTTGATGAAACAAATGATGTCAGAGATCACATAATATAATTTTTCAAGACCAATGACCTATTTATTGTAAATAACTTTTTTCAGCAACATAAATTATGATTATGCTTACTGGATGGAATGCATAGGAATGAAATCAACTACATTGTGGAAAGAGATAATGAAACTCAATATCACCAATTAGAACAAAACCAGGGAACAGACCATCAATTGCTCATATGCAAGTTCAGGTTGGCGCTGAAGAAAATTAAAACAAGTCCATGAGTGTCAAACTACAACTTTGAATCTATCTTACCTGAAGTTAGATATTCATCTTAAGAATCAATTTGATGCATTGAACACTAATGAAAAAGACCTGATGAGTTGTGGAGTGACATTAAGATCATCATACATGAAGGAAACAAAAAAGGTCATTAAAAAGAAAGAATAGACCAAAATGGCTCTGAAGCTGGTTAATGAACCTAGAGTAGCTAAAGTGACTAGAAGAAATGATGAAGTAAAAAGCTAAACAGAAGATTTCAAAGGTCAGTTTGAGAAGACAAAGTAAAGTATTACAATGAAATGTCCAAACCATTTCTGGAGTTAGAAAACCAGAAGGGAAGAACATGCTCAGAATTTCTCAAACAAAGATTTGAAGAAAAAATTCAAGCCTTAACATTGAAATATGGATTCTATTGGCAAAATATTGATAGACACAGGAAGCATCATGAAAATGGAAAGAATACACAGTCACTGTAACAAAATAACTTGATAGCTATTTAACCAGTTCAGGAGGCAACATATGATCAAGAACTGATGGTACTGAAGGAAAAAGTCCAAGCTGCACTAAAGGCTTTGGTGAAAAACAAGGCTTCAAGGATTGAAAAATACCAATTAAGATCTTTCAACAAACAGATGCAACACCAAAAGTGCTCATTTTCTATGTCAAGAAATTTGGCAGGCTGACTGGAAAAGATCCATATTTGTGCCCATTCCAAGGAAAGGTGATCTAACCAAATGCAGAAATATTTGAATAAAATCATTAATGTCACATGAAAGTAAAACTTTGCTGAAGATAATTAAAAATTTGATGTAGTAGTATATTGATGTTGTTGTTGTTAAGTGCTGTTGAATTTGTTCCAACTCATAGGGTTTCTGAGGTGTGGATGGTGAGTTTGAACCACCAATCTTGCAGCCCACAGCATTAACCCACAATGCACCATTAAACTGTTCAGAAATTCAAGCCAGTTTCAGACAAGGATGTGAAATGATGGATATTATTGTTGATGTCACGTGGATCTTGGCTGAAAGCAGAGAATAGCAGAAAGATATTTACCTGTGATTATTGAGTATGCAAAGGTATTTGAATGTGTGGATCCTAACAAATTATGGATGATATTGTGAATAATGTGAATTCTAGAACACTTAATTTTGCTTATGTAGAAACTGTACATAGACCAAGAGACAGTCATTCAAATAGAACAAGGGAATATTGTGTGGTTAAAATCATGAAAGGTGTATGTCAGCGTTGTAGCCTTTTACTAAAATGATTCAATCCATATGCTGAGCAAATAATCCAAGAAGCTGGGCTAAGTGAAAATTAGTGTGGCATCAGGGTTGGAGGAAGACATTAACAATTTGCCATATGCAGGTAATACAACTTTGTTTGCTGAAAATGAAGAAGACTTGAAGCACTTGCTGATGTAGATAAAAGAATACAGCCTTCAGTAAGGATTACAACTCAATGTAAAGAAAACAGAAATCCTCACAACTGGACCAATAAACAACATAAAACATGATAAAACATCAGGAGAAAAAATTGAAGTTGTCAAGAATTTCATTTTGCTTGGATCCACATCAATACCATGGAAGCAGTGTCAAGAAATCAAATGATGTGTTACACTGAGCAAATCTGCTACAAAAGACCTTTTTACAGTGTTAAAAATCAAAGACATCATTTTAAGGATTAAGGTGCATCTGGCCCAAGTGATTTTCAATTGCTTCATATGCTGCAGAAGGTAGACAAAGAACTGATGCCTTTGAATTATAGTGTTGGCAAAGAATATTGAATACCATGGACTTCCAGAAAAACAAACAAATCTGTTTTGTAGGAAGTGCAGCCAGAGTGCTCCTTAGAAGAAAAGATATCAAGATGTACTTTGGGCATGTTATCGGAAGGGACCAGTCTCTGGATAAGGACGTCATGCTTGGTCAAGTAAGAAAGAGAAAGTAAAAAAGAGAAAGACTTTCAATGAGAAAGATAGAAACAGAGACTATAATAATGGGCTCAAACATAACAAAGAATTTGAGGATGGCACAGGACTAGTCTGTGTTTCATTCTATTGTACATAGGATTGCTATGAGTTAGAGCCAACTCGACAGCACCTAATAACAACATACCCGTAAACTCAGGAGTGCATAAATATTATTTCTAATTCCACCCAATTTGAGCCTAAGCCTCCATTTCCCTGAGGTGAGAGTACATTTAACCGTAATCATTCTTGAGGTTGTATGTCCCAAATGGGGCAGGAGCATGGGATGTCACTAGTATCTGGTCATCTGTCCACATGAACTGGTAACTGTGACATCTCCATGTCCTACATAGGCCTGTCCTTTATACCTCCCGTATCTTATTTGGGGCATCTGAATCATTATTAAGGCTGGAAATTCACTTCAAGGGCCCCTTTCTCTAAATGAGGCCTACAGCATCTCTCTGAGGTCTATGTCATGTAAGATTTTTCATTTCCTCTCCTAGACCACTTGAGAAATGTTTGACCCTTACTCTAGAAGGACTTTCTCTTGTAAAACTCACCTTAATGACAGTAAATTGAATAGCAGGCCTAAGGCCTGTGGCAAGTTAATACCTGCAACTTGAGCATTTATAAAAACCTCAAAATATTGCCATGGAGTAGATTCCTACTCATTGCATCCCTATAGGAGAGAGTAGAACTGTCCCATAATGTTTCCAAGGCTGTAGTCTTTATGGTAACAGACTGCCACATCCTTCCTTTGCAGAGGGCTGGTGGGTTTGAACCACAACTCCTTTGGATAGCAGCCAAGCACTTTAACCAGTGAGATACTAGAGCAATCTTCTAAAACACACACAGAACTAAAAAATTACCATGAACAACATATAAACAGAATCCATTTCATCTTTTAACCTCTTACAGTTTTATGCATGTTTGCTGTCCTTTTTCCTAATGCCTGTTATATACCTGCAAGAAATAGGCTTTCTTCCACAGAACTTTATATTTCTGACAGCTGTGCTGGTGGTGCTAAGGGACAGCTAAGGGAGGGCCACTCCCATAGATGTGAGATGGAAAGAGCTATACAAAAGTTCTGAAGGGTGCTTAGGCTCAGGGCTCCAGAGAGCAGGCTGGCATGTCCCCTGTCATCTATAATGGTATCATTCTGCACCCCCTCTAGGTCATGTTCCAAGGCTGTCCACCATGCTTGTCTCCTGGTTAGCATCTGGATAAAGTAACTTGGATTTTTTGTCACTGACCTCGTAACAAGCAGGCAGCTTTCAATACAAAGCCAGATTTCAGGTCTTGCTGACCAAAGGCCATGGTTTGGTCATGGAACCGACCAGAATAATTCTGCATTGTCTCACAGAGGGCTGGAGTGGCCCCTGCATTTATTTCCTCCTTGATGCTGCTCACTCTTCAGGTTTGACTCAGGACACTGAGCTGTTGCTGCTACATAGCAAGGAATCCTCTGAACCCTACTTGGTACCACTTTGTCCCGTAGCTGGTGTACTGCTTGTATCCCTTGCTTACTGTCATGCTGGAGAACTGTATAATGATGCTGTGGGACCCCAGCAGACAACTCTTGCCCTGGATAGATGCTGATTTGTGAGGCAGTGCTTACCTGCCTTAGCATCTCTTGGCCAGGGCTGCCTCCCACTTGGTGGTACAGTCTGTCACTGTGTGAGGAGTGTAGGAGTGAGGTACCCCCACCCCACCAGCCCTTGATTTTGTATGTCAATCACTACCCTGACAGCTGACTTACCAGGTGCCCTGGCCATGTCCAAACTAGCTTGGCTTCTGTTCCCTTGAAGCATGGCACTTTTCAATTTGGATCTTTGAGTCCCAGCACCACAGGCAACCAACTATCTAATGCAGCTAGGGTGGAAGTGGGGTAGGGTGGGGTGACTGGCTGCCTCCTTAGACAATTCCCGTAATCTCCTGTACTGTGAGGTCTTGTAGGGCTGCTCATGGAAGGCCTTTCCAGCGTTGCTGGTGCCTCTGATGCTATGAATCACCACAAGTGTTCTGACCACAGAACACTTGTGGTGATTCATAGCATCAGAGGTTGGATATCCTCTAGCCAAGCTAGCTCCATCCCTCAATGGATTCTGCTGACAGACAACCATGTTGATGTATGTGAATGATCCAAAGATTCTATCCTGCTGCAGTGTGGCATGCTGGTCATATTTCAACATCGAGGAAGATAGGCTAGTGTTTCTAGAGCTGACTTCATTCTATTGTGTGTGTTTGTGTGTGCTTATGTGTATTAAACTAGTCTCTAAAATAGTGCTTTCTCTCTGAACATTGAATAATAATTATATTTATTGAATGTACAGGCCCCCAACGAAATGGATTGGCCAAGTGGCAGCATCGATGGACTCAAGTGTGGCAACAGTAGTGAGGTTGGCCCAGGATCAGGCAGTGTTTCATTCTGCTGTGTATAAGGTTGCTATGAGTCGGTACCAACTTGATGGCACCTAACAACAACAACACAGTGTGTGGGTGGTAGTTGTATGCCATAGAATCGTTTCTGACTCATCGTGACCCTATACAGGATATCTGAAGCTATAAGTCTTTTTTTTTTTTTTTAAATTAAGTTTTATTGTGAATTGAGTGATAGTTTACATGGGAGAACATCAGTTTTACATTTCTCCTATCACATTTCATTTCATTGCAATGATTATAATCCCCTCCATGCATCATCATTCAACAGCATTTGTTTCCATTCCCTCTGTTGCTATTTTGTTTTTTTCCAGATGTACACTGAAGCACTCAGGAATATATAACCATTCAAATAACCAAAGGATTCACACTGCAAGCCTGCCCCCCAGCCGCCAGCACACAGTCCCTCTCCCTCCCTGAGTCCAGAGTCCCCATCTGCTCCATCTCTCCATGTCATCGTTTCTGCCTCCATCTCTGGTGTTGCTTCTTCTCTGGATAAGGTCCCACATTCTGCTTGTGCTCTTCTCCCTTGATGGTCCCAGGGTCCTCCACTCCTGGACTGCAAAATCAACCACTCCCCTCTATTTGTTACAAAGCTTCTACCTGTACATTTGAAACATTCACAATCATTCCTGATAGCACTTATTCACTATTGAACCACAGGAGTCTTATCCCCATTTCCTTTCACCAGCTCTGTCTAGATAGGCTGGAAGCCATTCAGTGGAGATTCTACCTTCCCCCACACCCTCTGAAACTAGGTTCCCTCTTGAAAGCTTATGTCAGTCACTTCATGCCTTTGTAGCCCCCCACCCCCACATTTTGGGTAGCCAATGTTTAAGTTTCCCATCCCTGTCAACTCTGTGTACTCAGAGGGTGGGGATGATCCTCTTTGTAAAGATTTGTTCCCTCTTTTGAGCTACTACATCCATAAATATAGGTCAAGTTCATCAGATTATACCAGATTACACTTTTTTCCTCTTCTTTCTTCCTTTAGTCGAGTTCTGATCATCCAGCCATTGAAGCGAGGTCAAACGGGTACAATCTGCCAATATGGGTGTTCTTGTGCATCTCCCATCATTTCATCTCAGATGGATACTTCATTCTCTGTTCTAGTCCTCTGTGGCTATGTTCTTGTCACTAGGCTTAGGAGTCCACAGGTCTCACTATACTGCTGGAAAACCAGGTTGCAAGAGTCTACTGAACATGGTCGGACTTAGCTCACAACTTCATTGTTGTTTTTCCTCCACTTCCCCTTATCAGTAGACCAACGTGGTCACCAGCAAGACCACATGCCTGCTCATGTATTCCCCTGGAGTTTCAGTCTTAGAAGGGGGTTTTCCCTGAGGGGACCCGACCATTTGTCTTGATGGCTCCCTGTCAAACAACTTTTTGTTCTTGTAGTAGTCAATCAGACTGCCGTTATTGTTTTTAATTTTTCCTGCTGGTCTTTCTTTCAAGAAGTATCTTCTATTCTTTTAGCTATTCCATGCTGGTCTGCTTGTCCTTTCAATTGCAAATTTCTCATCTTAGAAGATTCTGGATAGGGATCAGGATTCCACCTACAGTCTTATGCAATGCAAAGGCTCTACAGGAAGCCTCCTTCATTGGGCAAGTTCTAGCCCCATTTTAGGTATTCCAATCAGTTATAGGCTAAAGATGGACTTATAAGTTTTCTGTGGTGATGTTTCTGGCTATTCCTTTCTCTCCCCCTCTAGTGTCTATTTTACAATAGTAGGCAAGGGAAACTAAGATATAAAAGACAGCCAAGCATCTTAACATTATTTCCCCTTTTTTGACCCATTCAAACCATGTGAGGCTATAAGTCTTTATAGGAGCAGAAAGCTTCATCTTTCTCTTGTGGAACAGCTGGTAGATTTGAACTGCTGACCTTGCAGTTAGGAGCCAAATGAACAACCCATTAGGCCATCAGAGCTCCTTACAGTATGTAGAAGCCAAGAATAAATCCACCATTGGGATTGCTGGAGTTTCTCTTGGTTGAGTGGCAATGAGAAGAGGAGCCATGTGGTTTAGAGACACTCATAAAATAAATTCTGTGAAGCAAGTCAATGGCCTGGCAGCTCAGTCTCATTAACTTTAGGAAGACCCCAGATGAGGCTTTATTCTAACATATCTGGTGGCAGAAAAAGTGAAAATCTGAAAATGCTTTCTTAATGCCTCATGCTAACACTATCTTGTTGCCCACACTTCATTTGAGTGCTTGGCCTCTGCAGAAGGAACCGAGTACTGTGGACTTGAGGGTTTCTTGAGTTTCCTCATGTTAGCACTCTTCTGTCTCCAGAGGGGCATGGTAGCAGCTTCCTCTTTCTGCTTTTCTAAGTTGTATGTGCTAACAGCCTTGAAATGGATGGAAGCTGTCTGTGTTAGCAGCCTGTTCTCTCTGGCTGGAAGATATTGGTTCAATTCCAAGGTGGCTGCTGTTTCTAAAGTGTGCTTTCTGTGGCTTGTGGGTAGAGAGAAGGAGAGACAGAACAGAATACTATGTTGTCCAGTGGCTTTATGTTTAGCGTATGCATTGTTTCATCTGACCTTACACAGTATTGTGAGGAATGGTAGTGTTTTCTTCCTATCTATGTGAAGAATGGGGCTTGGAGAGACGGCAAGACTTGCTCAGGGTCACAGAGCAGAGTCAGAACTGAGACCCAGCTCTTCTGTTTCCTTCTGGGCTCTTTGCTTGATACTCCAGGTGCTTCTCAATGAAACAACTAGTCAGTAGGTATATAAAACAAGCCAAGTTTTGTCAATTCCAACTCATAGCAAGCCTGTAGTACAGGGCAGAACTGTTCCATGTTGTTGTTGTTGTTGTTGTTAAGTGCCATGGAGTCGGTTCCGACTCATAGCGACCCTGTACAGGATTTCCGAGGCTGTAAATCTTTACAGGAGCAGAAAGCCTCATCTTTCTCCTGCGGAACAGCTGGTAGTTTCGAACTGGTGACCTTGCAGTTCATGGCCCGATTCGCAACCACTACGCTACCAGAGCTCCTTGAACCGTTCCATAGACTTTCAAATCTATCTTAATGAGAGCAGACAGCCTCATCTTTCTCCTGCAGAGCCATTGGTGGGGTTTGAATTACTGACTTTAGGGTTAGCAGACCGGCGCTTAACCCACATCACCACCAGAATTTCTTAGTAGACCTATATTGTTGTTGTTGTTAAATGCCGTCAAGTCAGTTCTGACCCATAGCAGCCCAGTATAGGTTTTCTGAGGAGTGACTGGTGAACTTGAACCTCTGACCTTGTGGTTCAAACCAACTTTGCAATCCAGCACATTAATGCACAGTGCCACACCAGGACTCCTTGTTGTTGTTGTTGTCGGGTGCCATTGAGTCGGCACCACTCATAGCAACCTTATGCACAGCAGAATGAAACACTGCCTGATCCTGGGCCAACCTCACTTCTGTTGCCATGTTTGAGTCCATCAATGCTGCCACTTGGCCAATCCATCACGTTGGGGGTCTTCCTCTCCTTCTCTGATATCCTTCTCCAGTGACCAGGACTCCTAGCAGACATATGAATTTTCAACATGAACTGAGCATCCTTTAGGCCCTATGGAAATAACAAGAAAGTTATCAGACCCATTCCTTGCCTTCAAATTGCATATCATTTAGTTGGGAGTCCTTAGGTGGAACAAATGGTTAAGTGCTTGGCTGCTAACTGAAAGACTGGTAGTTTGAATAGATTCAGAGGGGCTTTGGAAGAAAAGTCTGGCAATCTGCTTCTTAAAATCACTGCCATTGAAAACCTTATGGAACAGTTCTACTCTGGTCCCCATGTGGTTTGGGTTTTTGTGGTTTTATGCTAGTTGGTTTGTCTATATGTGACATTCTTCTAGGGTAAGCAAATAGATAATCCTTAGTCTTAGGAACTTAACAGCCTGAAACAAAGTCACTATTGGTACTTTAAGCTTGTAAAGGGGTTGAGACTCAGTTCAAGCCTGTTTTACTTTGATGACCAGCTCTAAGTAAGCAATCCAAAGAAACAGCTGAAGCCCATCACAGAACTTAAAGAGTACTGTGAGTATTCACAAACCACCATCCTTTCTTATTTTCTTAACTCAGTTATCCCACTCTGATAAATTACCTGTAGCCAATCTACCATCACGAGCTAGGAAAGTATGTAAGAAGTAGTTTGGGCCTGATTTGGGGCATAGATCCTGCTGGACCCTTCTCTTCTTTCCCCTTGCTGGCAATCTAGATTTAAATAGGAGTTTTGTTGTTATTTTGGTAAATAGATGAGAAAGGAGAGATTTGTGTTGGCAGCAGGTGATGAGAAGGGAAGAGGGTTAAGTGGTGGAGATGGCATAGTGTCCTTCTCCATTCTTTGAACAGAACTTAACCCCACAGGTCAAAAATGGAAGGTACTTTTGTGATAGATTAAGCTAGGGGTAAGGACAGAGGCTCACTCAGTTCATGAAAAGCTGAGACTCTAAAAACAGAGGGCTGCTAGGTCTTAGGTAACAAAATGCAGCCCAAGTTGAAGATTGCAACAAATGGGTTGTACAGCACATCCCATGATTAACAAGGTCAGCAGTAGGACAGGCACAGCACATCCCATGATTAACAAGGTCAGCAGTAGGACAGGGAGCAGCACAGTGTAGTTGTGACTATCAATAGGTGGAATAAGAGTCTGAGGAAAGACTAAGGCAGAAGCCAGGGATTCTGCTTACACTGCTGTGTAATCATCTGTGTGTGCCTTATAGTAAAGTATCAATGGTAGCCAAGGTCCAGCATGAGTGGTGGTGGTAGTTATGTGCGGTGGAGTTGATTCCGACTCATAGCAACCCTGTACAGGGTTTCCAAGGCTGTAAATCTTTACGAGATCAGAAAGCCTCATTTTTCTACCACAGAACAGCTGGTAGTTTCGAAGTGCTGACCCTAAGGTTAGCATCCTACTTGTAACCACTACGCTAGCATGAGCAGGACCTTGGAATCATTATAATATGATCCAGGTGATATCTGGGCTACAAATAAAAAGGGGCTTGGTTACAATGGATCAATCTCTCGTGTCACATTTTCCCAGGTCCCTCTCCCTCTTGGGAGATCTGAAGAATGAGTTGGGACTAATTGAGTCACCACTTCTCAGTCACACACAAACAATAAGTATTCCCTCGGAAGCTCTTCATTGCAAAGTAAAAGTACACTTCAGAGAGAGAAGCGAGTTGGGGTGCACTGGCTTATAAAGGTATGAGGTCTTCTTCTCCAAGAGTGGGCTAATACATATTGATTTAGAGGAGGGCATGTTGAGTATTTATTGATTTATAGAAAAGGGGCACAGGCTTCTTGGAAATGGAGTGCCTTCTGCAGTTGTCAGCTCTTGGCACTATCTTCATGGGTTGTCAGTCTTCAGTCAGCTCCTTCTCTGTCGTGATTTCATGTCCTGATATCCTTGTCTCTGTCTTTAGGCTGTTCTTCTCAGTGTTACTATTCTTGTTGGACTAGAGGTGTTTTTCTCTCTTTTTTGATCCCTGTCTAATAGGAGAGGACTCAGGTCAAAGGGGTGGATGTGAAGCCAGGGTAAGAGAGGCCCAGGGCCCAGGGATGGGTCCAATCCATTTACAGGTACAAGTAGACAAAGATCTGCTAAAAAAAATCTTATCCCTATTAGACTTTCTTGCCTCTTCCTAGTTTACTTACTCTTTCTATGTGCCCAGGTAATAAACATTGTCTCTTATCGTTTCTATTCACAAAACAGGATCTTTTTCTTCCTGATTGTTTTAAGTTCTATCCGCATTTCAGGCTGATTTACTCCAGGTAGTCTCCAGATGTTCTAAGCAAGGATCAGCTCTTGGATTGTAAAAATCAATTCATCAAAATCTCTCTGGATGGTTTTCTCTCTGAAGTTGGCATCAAAGACCTGACATCTGACTTTGATGCTTACTGAATTGTGACCTGAGGCAAGATACTTAATCCCTTTGAGGTGCTATTTTCTTTATATGTGAAAGAAGATCCATTTCACTGAGATTTCAATGAAGTAATGAAGGTGTAAATTACTGTAAAGTTTCCAGTCCACTGTGTGTTACTGGTGGTTATGTTTTTTCCACAGGACACATGTACATGCTCTTGACATATCCTCCAACTTGCTGCCCTCTGTACTCATACACTTGGCTTCCTCTCCCTGCCCTGCCTCCCACCTCTGCCAGCTTATTCTGGGATTTTACTCAGCAGCAATCCTCCTCCTCTGCTAAAATAGTCCCATCAACATCAAACACATGTGGTATTGCCTCCCCACAAGATTAACCTTCTTTGGCATAGTATTTCTCTCCTGCTATGGATGGTATCGTTTCTCTGCACTAAAAAGACACAAAAACAAAAACAAAACCACAGATGGCTATACTTACTGTCTCCACTTAGTCTTCTTTCAAGTCCCCTTGAAGTGACCCCAAACAGGCTTCTATCCTCAGTACTCTGCAAAACCTGTATTGTTATAGCCACCAGTTAGCTCTATGATATAAAAACCCAGCAGTGAATTATCAGCCTTATTGTTTAATCTTCTGGCAGTATTTGGTCTTAAATCAGGGTAGGTGTGGCCAGGGTTGTATTATTTCACCTACTTATTCAATCTGTAGGCTGGGCAAATAATCTGAGATGTTGGAATATATGAAGAAGAATGTGACATCAGGATTGGAGGAAGACTCATCAACAACCTGCAATATACAGATGATACAACCTTGCTTGCTTGCTGAAATCGAAGAGGACATAAGATATTAATGAATATCAAAGACCACAACCTTCAATATGGGTTGCATCTCATTATAAAGAAAGAAATGGGGAAAACCCAACAGAACTGGACCAATAATAACATCATTATAAATGGAGAAAAGATTGAAGTTATCAAAGACTTCATTTTGCTTGCACCCATAATCATCATTCATGGAAGCAGCAGTCAAGAAACCAAATGACATATTGCATTAGGCAAATCTGCTGCACAAGACCTCTTTAAAGTGTTCAACAGCAAAGATGTCAGTTTGAAGACTAAGATACATCTGACCCAAGCCATGTTATTTTCAATAGCCTCATATGCATGTAAAAGTTGAGCAATGAATAAGGAAGATCATAGAAGAATTGATGCCTTTGAGTTATGGTTTTGAAGCAGAATATTAAAAGTACCATGGGCTGCCAGAAGAACAAACAGATCTGTGTTGAAAGAAGTATAAACAGGGTGCTCCTTAGAAGCCAGGATAGCGAGACGTCATCTCTCATACTTTGGACACAATATCAGGTGGGACCAGTCCCTAGAGAAGGGCATCATGATTGGTAAATAGAGGGTCAGTGAAGATGAGGAAGACCCCCAACAAGTTGGAATGGCACCATGGAAGCCTCAGTATGTTCAAGAGTAACAATAATTGTGAGGATTTTGCATGACTGGGCAGTGTTTCATACTGTTATACACAAGGTTACTCTGAGTTGGAACAGACTCGATGGCGCCTAACAATAGCAGTATTTGAAATGGTTAAAACTCTGATTCTTGCACCCTTTTCTTCCTTGGCTTCTGAGGTACCACTCTTCTAATTTATGAAATTTCCTCATATCTCATTTACTGGTTCCTCCTCTCCCAGATCTCTAAATGCTGTCAGCCTCCAAACTCAGACCTCTATTCTAATTACATTTCATTTCCAAGGAAATCTCTTCCTGTACCATGGCTTTAAATATCATCAACACACAAAATGTTTGTTTCTAGCCAAGTGTTGCCCGTGGACTCCAGACAATATCCAATAAGCTATTCAACATCTTCAATATTCACTTTCTTTTACACTCCATATCCAATGTTGTATGTATCTTTAGAATATATTTAATCTTCTTACTTCTCACCACCTTCACTAACTAGTCCCACCTTCACTAACTGGTCCCAATCATAGTTCTGTCTGATTTAGACAACTAACTGTTTTCCTGCATCAACACTCCTGAAGTTAATTATATACGTGACAGCAAGAGTTTTCCTTGGATTGTCCTTTTTGTTACTGTGAATTGAATGATGGTTTACAGAGCAGATCATCAGTTTTGCATTCAACAAATATATACTGCATCTCAATTGTAATCCACTCAATGTAACATCACTTATCCCACTCCCTGTGTTTCATGTTTCCATTACCCCTTCTCTCTCCTCCCTTCTAAATTTAGTCCTTTGGTAACATTTCCCTTATGATCTCAGATGGCTAACCATTCTATGGTGTGTGCATTTCACTAGTGTTGTATCCCCCATATGCCTATCTGTTGCTTAACTGAAAATTGAACTGTGGGGAAGAGTTGTCCTTTTAAAATTTAAATTTGATCATATCATTCCTCTTTCCTACACTCTCTAATAGCCTCCCTTAACAATCTAAAGGCTTTTAAGGCCTCATCAGACCTGGTCCCTACATATCTTTGACCTCATCTCCAGCTACTCTTCCTCTGACTCATACAGTTTCAACCCCACTGGGTAACATGCTAAGTGGGCTCCCAATTCAGGCTTTTACACTTACTATTTCTTGTGCTAGAGTCCCCTCTTCCAGAAAGTAGATAACTCAATGCTTTAGACTTTTTTTTGTTGCAGCCATGATGACCACAATCTTAGCAGCTGAAAGAAGCACCCATTTGTTTTCTTACAGCTCTGTAGGTCAGAAGTTCAGCACAATGTAGCTGGAGTCTTTGTTCACGTTCTCACAAGGTTCAAGTCAAAGTGTTGGCTTGGAGAAAGCATCTACTTCCAAGTTCATTTAGGTTGTTGGAAGAAAGTTTTTTGTGGTTGTAGAAATGAATTCCCCATTTTCTTGACTCTAAGCTTCTAGAGGAGTCCTGGTGTGGTGCTGTGAGTTAATGCGTCAGCTTGTAAAACAGTTTGAACTGCAAGGTCAGCGGTTCAAGACCAGCTGCTCCCCAGAAACCTTATATAGGGTCGCTATGGGTAGGAACCTACTCAATACACTTAACAACAACAACAACAAGCTTCTAGAGGTAGCCTGGGTTTCTTCTCATGCCCCACCCTCATTCTTCAAACCAGCAATAGCTCATGTTTAGTCCTCATGCTCTGAATGTCCTGATTTCTTCTGCTTCTTCCTTAAAAACTCTGCTTCTAAGCATTCAACTGATAACATTGGGGTCAGTATGACAACCTCCTTTTTTTAAGGTCATCTGATTAGCAACCTTAATTAGCCCTTTTGATCTATAATAGAACATGGTAACAGATTCATGGGAGTAATATCAGGGGGTAGAGACTATGGGGACAAAAATTTTGCCTGTTATGGCCTTTCTCTCACTTCAGTAATTCTGCCAGTGCCACCTAATTCTCTGATGCCCCAATCTAAACAGTGCCCTACCACTCACTCTGTTTTGTCTTTGATTTCTAACTCCTATACTTTTCTCTTTTTTATAGTACTTACCAATGGTTGACATTTTATTGGATAGCACTATTTTATTTGCTTAGTGTATTATTTGTCTCTTCCCACTAGAATGTACACTGGGATTTTGTTTTATTTACTGCTCAATACTCAGCATCTAGAATTATACCTGCAACACAAAGGTGTTCAATGAGTACTTGTTGAAAAATAGTTAAGCTCGTGGCTGCTTAACTTTTGTTTAACTAGGTTGATGGTTTAAACCCATCAGGAAAAAAGACTTGGTGAGCTCCTATAAAAGTTTCTGTCTAGGAATCCTTATGGGGCACTTCTACTAAATCCTCTAGTATCCCTTTGAGAAGTGGGCTCAACTGCACACAACAATAACAAATGTAGATAAATGAATAACACTTCTCCAACCTCCTCATTTCTCAGATTGGCTGTCTTAAGAAATTAACTAGTTTTCTGTTTCTTAATGTAGAATGAGGACTATCATTACTGATGTCAGATGGAACTTGGCTGAAAGCAGAGAATACCAGAAAAAAAATGTTTACCTGTGTTTTATTGACTATGCAGAGGGATTTGACTATGTGGATCATAACAAATTATGTATAGCATTACAAAGAGTGGGGAATTCCAAAACACTTAATTACGCTAATGCACAGCCTGTACATAAACCAAGAGACAGTTGTTCTAATAAAACAAAGGTAAACTATGTGGCTTAAAATCAAGAAAGGTCTACAAGGGTTGTGGTCTTGTGGCACTATAGTATAAGCACTGAACTGCCAACCACATGGTCACCAGTTCAAACCCACCAATCACTCCTTGGAAACCTTATACAGGGTTACTATGAGTTAGAATCAACATGATGGCACTAAACAACAGCAACAATATGGAGTATTGGTGTGGCATTACAGGATAATGCATTGGACTGTAAGATCAGTTTGAACCGAAAGGATGGTGGTCAAACCCACTAATCATTCCTTGAAAACCCTATATAAGGTCACTATGAGAACCAACTCAAGGACACTTAACAACATCAAGAACAGCATACAGTCTGTATGTTTGGCAAATACTTTGAGAAGCTGGAATATATGAAGAATGCAGTATCAGAATTAGAGAAAGACTCATTAATAACTCATTAATAAGAATTGGAGGAAGGCAGATGATACAAGCTCTTTGCTGAAAGTAAAGAGGATTTGAAGTACTAACTGATGAAGATCAAACACTATAGCTTTCGGTGGTGTTTACAGCTCAACATGAAGAAAGCAAAAATCGTCACAACTGAATCAGTAGGTAATATGATAAACAAAGAAAAGTTTGAAGTTGCCAAAGATTTCATTTTGCTTGGATCCACAGTCAACACACATGGAAGAAGCAGTCAAGAAATACAACAATGGGACTTCTGGTTTGGCAGCAGCAAAGTAGTCAGGTAGGACAGGCTCTGTGTGGGAGGGGCTGAAAACCCAGAGACACAGCTGTCACAGAACAGCACCAGAGTTCTGGACCTAGCATAAGGGTCAGGGTGTCAGTTTTCCGCAACTGCCAGTGGAAAAATCACAGTATAAAGGGAAATATTGTGATTTAGGTATTGGTCAAGACATGACCATCCTGCCCAGGCAGAGGTCAGAGGGTGGGGCAAGAGCCAGACCGACACAGGGAACCAACGCTAAAAGCAGTGCAGTAACATTTGCAAGAGGAGGTGTAGGGGGGATTGTACACATTTTTTCCTCCTCTTCATTGTCATGCCTTCTTTGCTCAGCCTGATATCTTCAGTCCAGTGGGTACACACTCACAGCTTTCCCACAGAAAGAGCCCCATCAGTCCAAGGGAAAATTCTTTGGCTGCTACTTTTGACTTCTGACTGTGGATCCCAGCCTAAAGTTAACTTGTGCAGGACCCTTTATTCCTGCCTATCCAGCAAGGAAAAAAAAAGTATGACAGACAAACCATATGAACAAACTATAAAGCCCCAACATAAAAAGACGCAACTATATCAATAATTACTCTGTGCACACACAGATACCTAACTGACCTTCAGAGACAAAATTAGTAAACAAATGTTATCCCATTAACTTATCAATATCTATCTGCATACATCTACCTCTGGAGGAGGAGCCTGAGCGAGTGGATACCTCCAACCACTACTGGAGGCTTCTACTGTGCATACACACTGCCTGTGTAGCACGGTGACTGGCCAGTTGCCCACAGTTTTATTTTTGTTTCAAAGAGGTGATTTTGTCTCTACTGTTATATTGCTTCTGTTTTTGGTCCTTTTGATCACACATTTTTCCTGGAAGTGGGAGCTTTTTCTCCCTATGTTACCCAAGAAGAGTCAGCAATTGTGGCCATATATTCCACCATTGAGACCAGAGTCAATAACAGCTGCTAAGCATTACATGCAAAAAGGAAAGCCTATCTTCTGATCATATCCACCAGGAGACAACCCAGTAAGCTGAATAACACAGAAACAAATATCCATTTAGGCACTAAAAATCCACACAACTATGGGAAACGATGAACAAAACACAACAAAAGATATCAAAGCATGTCCCAAAACAGAAAAGAGTACCTGAGACAAATGAGTTGGAGATAAACAAAAGCTTTCCAGTAGAGGAAGAGCAGGTTTTGGATTCATCTGAGAAGGAAACCGGAAGAATGATATGGAAACAAATTCAAATGCTCCACAAAGGGGTGGAGGAAAACAAGTCAGGAAGGCACTACAAGAGCAATCAAACAAGATCGATACAGCATTGGAAACAATTCAAAACCTGCAAAAAGAGGTCCAGATGATTAATAGTAAAATATCAGAAATGGACAATACACTGAAAGGGGAAAGGAGCAGAATTGAAGAGATGGAAGCCAGAACAGTGAGCTGGAAGACAAATCTCTCAATACTGCTAAGATAAAAGAGCACGCAGAAAAAAAAGGATAAAAAAATCTGAAGAGAGTCTAAGATTCATGCTGGATAACTTGAAGAGGAACAACTTAAGAATTATTGGCATTCCAGAACAGGAAGAATCAGAGAAGTCCACAGAGGAGATAGTTGAAGAACTTCTGGAAGAAAATTTCCCTAACATCTTGAAAGATGAGAAGATAAATATTCAAGAAGCCAAACATACCCAAGGAAGGATAGACCCCAAAAGAAAATCACCAAGACATATAACAATCAAGCTCTCCAAAATCAAAGACAAGGAGAGAATCCTAAAAACAGCCAGGGAAAAGAGAAATGTCACTTACAAAGGAAAACAAATCAGATTAAGCTCTCATTATTCAGCAGAAACCATGCAGGTAAGAAGGCATTGGGGAGACATAACAAGATCCTAAAAGAAAAAAACTGCCAACCAAGAATCATCTATCCAGCAAAACTGTCACTCAAATATGATGGTGCAATCAAAACATTCCAGGATAAACCAAATCTAAGAGATTTTGTCAAAGCCAATCTAGTACTTCAAAACATCCTAAAGGGAGTTCTTTGGAATGAAAACCAACAAGAACAGACAATAACCAGAGATTGAGAGGCAACACCACCTGAAACTCAGACGATGGATAGCAGAGTCCAGAACAGAACAAAATTACAACAGTGAATTCAAAGGAGCTGGGAGGTCAACTGAAGATCAAAATAATAACAATGTCCAAGAATAGAAAAATGTAGGAACAGAGACCCAGGTGGTGAGGAGGTCAGGTAGATTGCAGGATACAGTAGATTGTTTTAAGTGAAGGGAAATGTTAACAGAATATAAGGTAACCCCAAAGAAAGTTAATACTTCACAACTTACTATGAAAACGAACATCCAAGCAGAACATGAAAACTAAGAAGAAACAGACAAGAAATAGCACAAAAAAAGCACAAATTCAGCACAAGAAGGCATGCAGAACAAAGGAATGAACAGCACTACCAAAAAATTAATATAATGGCAACAATTAGTTCATACCTATCGATAATTACATTGAATGTCAATGGATTAAATGCACCCAGTGAAGAGATAGAGAGTGGCTGAATAGATAAAAACAACAAGACCCTTCAATATGCTGCCTGCAAAAGATACACCTTACACACAAAGATAAAAACAGACTAAAAGTTAAAGGATAGAAAAAAATATACCAAGTGAACTGCAAAAATAAACAAGCAGGTGTGGCAATACTAATCTCCGATAAAGTAAACTTTCAGACAAAAACCAGCATAAGAGATAAACAAGAACACTATCTCATGATCAAAGGATCAGTTGAGCAAGACAACAGAATCATAGTAAATATCTATTCTCCCAATGAAAGAGCACCAAGGTATATGATGCAAACCTTACTAGAACTGAAGAAAGAAATAGATAAATCTACAATTATAGTGAAAGATTTTAATATGCCACTTTTGAAAAGGGACAGAACAACCAGAAAAAAATTCGACAAAGTTACAGACGAAGTAAACAACACAATCAACTAACTTGACCTCATAGATATGTACAGAACATTCAAACCAACAACAGCACAATATACATTCTTCTCTAGTGCTTATGGAACATTCTCCAGAATTGACCATGTGTTAGGTCACAAAGCAAGCCTCCATAAATTTACAAACATCAAAATACTACAAAGCATGTTTTCAGACCACAATGCTATAAAACTAGAAATAAACAATAAGAAGACCATGGAAATAAAGTTGAATATGTGGAAACTGAATAACACCCTGCTGAAAAGCGACTGGGTAAAAGAAGAAATTAAACATGAATTCACAAAGTTCCTAGAAACAAATGAGAATGAAAACACAACATACCAAAATCTATGGGACACAGCAAAAGCAGTGCTGAGAGGATAACTTATTGCAATAAATGTGCACATCCAAAGAGGAAAGAACCAAAATTAACACATTAACACAGCATCTCCAATAATTAGAAACTGACCAACAGAGGGAACCTACAGTCACCAAAAGAAAAGAAATAATAAAGATAAGAGCAGAAATAAATGAGATGGAAAACAGAAAAACTATAGAAAAAAATCAACAGGACAAGAAGCTGGTTCTTTGAAAGGATTAACAAAATTGGCAAACCTAGCAAATGAAAAGAGGGAGAAGACACAAATAACTCACATTAGAAACTACATGGACGTTGTTACAATGGAACCAAACGAAATCAAAAGGATAACAACAGGATACTTTGAAGAATTGTACTCCAACAATTTTGAAGACTTAGAAGAGATGGATACATTTTTAGAAAAGCTCTGGTAGTGTTATGCCCACAATTCAGGGTCCCCAAAGACCACCAAGGAGCCGACGCAGATGCAAGTGCACAAGGATTGTTTATTCATGCTTGAGCCTGGGCCTTCTCCGTATCCGGCACAGCGGACTCGGGAAAAGGCCCTGAGCTCTTTGTTAGCGGAGTTTTTATAGAGGTTTCAAACAAGCTTAGGTTTTTCAGCTTTACAATATTTGGATTGGTTGACATTTGGCAAAGTATGAGATGTTACAGTTTAATTGGTCAGTACTGGTGGTCTTTTGTTCTTAGGCTAGGATCAGGAAAACATCTGGCATCTGGCCTTGGGTTGTCCTATCTATTACTTATCTAGTTCTTGCTGTTGCTAGGGGTGAAAGGATATTCTAAGACAGCATGAGCTGATTTAGCACATTCCTGGAACAGGAGGACGTGTTCAGGCTAATGTACAGAATGGAGTCTTTTTCTTGGTCCTACATTCCCCCCTCTACAAGAAGTTTCTAAAGTCCCAATCTTGGGACTTGGGAGGGTTAGTTCAATTTTCTGCCAGGTCTTCTCTGACTTTGGCTATAGATTCTTTTGACAACTCCTGAATCATTTATATAGAAACAATATTATTTTCTTACTTACATACTGGACTCTGTCTACATGTCTTTCAGCTAGCCTGCCATTGGGGGTTGTTAATAGGTTACATCTTCATATGCAACTTTACTCCTTCTTCTCTTCTCAATTTATCATGCCTTTTTCTACCAACTTCTCTTCACTGCCTCACATTCTGGACTTTGTTCTATACTACATTCTCTTCTCCATTCTACTACATACTCTTTTCCATCTTCTACATACTTTTTCCTTCTTCTCTACACTACTCTTCTTTACTTTTTTTTTTCTGCTCCTTTTTACTTACCTCTACTATTCATTCTTAACACTGCTGCTTCTCATCCTTGGACCACTTTTCGGCTATCATACTCTCTCATTTTCCACACTTTTCACCGGATCTCTTAGCTCTTGAGGCAAAAGTTTTCTTTTCTTGTGCATTCTTACTCTACCACACAGAAAATTACTCTCATTCCTTACCCCTGTAACAGTCTCAGCTGCTTTCTGTAAATCATTCAGATGAATTGAATAATCTTGTCTAGGATCTGTTTTCTTCTTGATCCTTTCTCTATGCTGCTCAACAAAATACAGTCTGCTTTTACACTCTCATGTCTCTCTCCATGGTTGTATTGTAGTATATGATTCTAGGTCTCAACAAATTCACTGCCTTATATTTTTTCATTCAGACTTATTATTTCTAACTTTAGGATAAAGCTCTGAGACCTGGGGCTAAATCTACTTCGCTTGATTCACTCACAGAGGTTTAGCGGGTGGGGCCAAGGGACAAAGGGGGTGCTTTTGTGGGCTTTCTCTTCTGTGCTTAGGTTTAAAGCAATCTGGCAGGAAAATGCTCTTGAGGCCTCCGCCGCACAGGGGGAGAGAGTGGCGCACTCGGTGCCTAGCTCTTCTTCACTGACTTTGGCTGCCAGCACCGACATGGTGCTGCTCTGTTGTGGTAGGGGAGTGGAGAGCGAGGAGGATGGAGAGAGGGCAAGGCGAAGGGGATGAGAAGGTGGCTTTCTCTTCACACCACACCCACTCGCTTGGTCTGGTCGCTTCTTCCCAGCACTGGCTCCCGCCCCCCTTGGCTTGCTCTCGGCCTGACGATGAGGAGGGAGGGGCTAGAGCAACGTGCCAGGCTCGACCAGGCCTCCTGTTTATGAAAGGGAGGTGGCAGCTGACAGCTCTGCCCTTTCCCCTGCCTGTACTGGGGTAAGGAAGTCTTCTATGAAACACACATGCTCACTATCTGTTTGTGCTCCAGAGGGACCAAGGTAACTCTCGGCTGATTCATTAACCAGCTCCAACCTCAGGGTGAGAGGGTGGTACTGGTTGGGGACGCTCACAGACGCGCACATTTTACACCCACAGATAGCTCCCTGCACAAAATGGGCTTTGTCTTGGCCCCAGTTCTCTGGCTCTGAGCTGCTGCTCATGGAGTGAAGAAAATCCGCCTGCATCACCTGAGCCTCGCTACTGAGAAGTGCACCGCTCTGCCCCAGGAGGGGGATTGCCTTGGTCTTTGGAGATTCTCTATCCCGTGGCACCCCCTTGAGGTGCTGGTGGGTCAGCTGATCGAGTGTGCGAATGTTGTACCCAGGCAGGGACTCCGTCTACTTTGAGGGAGGTGGGAGTGGTCAGGATCACCACAAAAGGTCCCTTCCAACGTGGTTCAAGGTCTCCTTGCCGGTGCCTCCAGACGTAGACCCAGTCTCTGAGTTGATAGGCATGGGGCTCTGGAGGCGGGCCAGTCTCATACAGCGCTTTCAATTGTGGCCAGACACTGCGGTGCACCTGTTGAATACTTTTTAGGGAAAGTAGCAATTTTTGGTCATCAAATTCAGCCAGTACTTCCAACCAGAGGTTCAGAACAATGGGTGGGGGTACTCTAAACATGATTTCAAAAGGGGTCAGCTTCAGCTTGTAGGGTGTGTTACTTACCCTATAGAGGACGAAGGGGAGGAGAGTCATCCAGTTAGTACCAGTCTCTAGGGATAATTTAGTTAAGGTCTCTTTTAGAGTTCTATTCATTCTCTCTACTTGACCTGAGCTCTGGGGCCTGTATGCACAATGTAACTTCTAATCGGCCCCTAGCACCTTAGCTAACCCTTGACTCACCTTAGAAATGAAGGCGGGCCCATTATCTGACCCAAGCACCACTAGAAAGCCATACCTTGGTAGGATGTCTTCCAACAACTTCTTAGCCACTATCTGTGCTGTCTCGCGCTTGGTAGGGAAGGCTTCTGTCCATCCTGAAAAGGTGTCTACAAAGACTAACAGATATTTGTAACCATACCTCCCGGCCTTTACTTCTGAAAAGTCTAATTCCCAATGGGCACCAGGACGGTCTCTTCTTTTCCTGTAGCCCAGGTTAGTTTTGGTTCCGACTGCGTTGGTGAGCTGGCACGCTTTGCAGGTGGCAACAATGTGTTCTATCTTGGAGTTAGCATTTTGAGTTTTTATCCCTGCCTTCCTTAGGAGGTCTTGCATTTTACAAATGCCCATGTGGCTGGACCAGTGCATTTTCGTAAGAATATGTCCTCCTAAAGCTTCAGGCATTATTATTCTATCATCAGATGTTTCCCACCATTTCCCCATGAGGTGAGTCATAGGTAGATGTCTGATCCAGTCTAGGTCTGTTTTGGTATAAGTTGGGTCTTCAGGCAAGGTGGTGTCTCCTGGGTCGGGCAACTGAGTCACTAGGGCCATGTCAGCTTTTAAGGCAATTTCTCTGGCTTTCTTGTTGGCTAGGTTATTGCCCCTGGCAATGGGTGTATTTTCTTTCTGATGTCCCAGGCAGTGGATGATGGCCAATTTCTTGGGCAGCCAGAGGGCTTTTAGTAAGGCTAAGATTCCTTCTTTATTTTTAATAGTCTTGCCCTCTGCCATCAATAGCCCTCTTTCCCTATGTATAGCACCATGAAAATGTGCCGTGGCAAAAGAGTATCTGCTATCTGAGTATACGTTGAGCTTCCAACTTTCTCCTAAAGTTAATGCTTTGGTCAATGCTATTAGCTCTGCCCGCTGAGCGGAGGTCCTAGCGGGCAGGGGTTCAGCCCATGTAATTTCAATCTCTGAGACTACTGCCGCCCCGGCATACCTGCACCCTTCACGGAAAAAACTGCTTCCTTCAGTGAAGGTGTCATCCGTGTCTGGCCATGGTTGATCTCTCAGGTCCACTCAAACACCGTGCACCTGGGCTATGATGTCTATAAAGTCATGGAGTGGAGCATCTAAGTCTGGGTCGGGCAACAGCATGGCAGGATTTAAAGCTGCTGGTGCCTGGAAGACAACTTGGGTAGGGTTTAAAAGCAGGCTCGGGTAGTGAGTTAGGCGAGCATTGCTGAGCCAGCAGTCTGGGGCTACTTCAGGACTCTTTTGACAGCGTGAGGGGTAATTATATATAGTTCTTGGTCTAGTGTCAATTTGTCAGCATCTTTGACCATCAGGACAAGCGCCGCAATCATCCATATGCACAGGGGCCATCCTGCAACAACTGGGTCAAGCTTCTTAGACAAGTAGGCAACTGGGCGGTGCCACGGGCCGATGTATTGAACTAGGACACCTTTGGCAATGCCTCTCTTTTCGTCTATATATAGGTGGAAGGGCTTGGTGACATCAGGTAGTCCTAGGGCTGGTGCTTTTAACAGGGCAATTTTAATTTGCTCAAAAGATTTTTGTAATGTTTCTGTCCACTGAAAACCTTGGGTGTCTTTCATTGCTTCATATAGAGGTCTGGCTAGTTCTGCAAACCCGGGTATCTACAGACGGCAGAAGCTGGCTGACCCTAGAAACTCCCTGATTTTACGAGGGGAGTCAGGTATTGGGAGTCTGAGGACTATCTCTTTTCTGGCTTCAGACAGCCACCTCTGACCTTTCAGCACATACCCCAAGTAACTTACCTCAGGTTTGCAGATCTGAGCCTTCTTGGCAGAGGCTCGATACCCTAGTTCTCCGAATGTGGTGAGGAGGTCTTTGGTACCTTCAAGGCTTACAGTTAACACTTGGATAGGCTCTCCTGTTCTGTCTAGGACTTCTGTTTTTTGGGGGATGAAAGTGAATCTGTGCCCCTAACTTGGTGAGCAGATCTCTCCAAAGCAGGGGATATGGGCAGTCAAGGATGACTATGAATGAGTGGAAAACTTGACCCACACCTAGATCTAATGTTCTTTGAGCAGTCCATGAGTACTGTTTCATCCCAGTGGCCCCTTGGATCCAAGAGGTTTTACTAGACACCTTGCCATGTGGTGCTAACAAAACAGAATGTTGAGCCCCAGTATCTACAAGGAACTCGACAGGCTTCTCCTCCACTTTCAGGGTTACCCTGGGCTCAGGGAGGGGCACTGAACCCCGTCTCCCCTAGTCGCTCAGTTCATCAACAGCCAGGATCTGGGTCTTTGGTTTATTTCCTGGTCTCTTCTTGGGACACTCCTTGGCCCAATGGCCCTCCTCTTTACAGTAAGCACACTGATTTTTTCCCCAGCCGTGGTCTCTCTCCACACCCTCTCTTGTCTTGTCTATATCCTGCCATTTTCCTTAATTGCTGCTCTCCTGTTCTGTCGGCTCTCCTGTAGTAGTGGCGAGCAAAATCCGAGCCAGGTTCCGAGTCCGCCGGTTCTCTGACTTCACCTGCCTTTCTTCTACAGTTTCTCTATGATTGTACACCCTTTCTGCCACTACTACTAAGTCTTGAATACTTCTCTCTCCCAATCTATCTACCTTCTGTAGTTTCCTTCTGATATCGGGAGCTGCCTGATTTACAAACTGCATGATGACAGCTGCCTTAGTTTTGGTAGCCTCTGGGTCCATAGGAGTATACCTATGGAAGACTTCCTGAATCCTTTCTAAAAATGCAGTGGGGCTTTCATCTGGCTTTTGCTGCATATCTCCTACCTTGGCCAAATTGGTGGGCTTCTTAGCAGCTGCTTTGAGACCTCCCAACAGAACCTGACGGTAGACTTGAAGCCTCTCCTTACCTTCCACCAGATTGAAATCCCAGTTTGGTCTGGACAATGGGAAAAAAGTATTGATAATGTCAGCATTTGTTGTGGGCTGCCCATTGTCACCAGGAACTAACTTCCTGGCCTCCACCTGGATTCCTTCTCATTCCTCCGTAGTAAATAAGATCTGGAGGAGCTGCTGACAATCATCCCAGGTGGGCTGATGGGTGAATAGAACAATTTCTAACAGGTTAATAAGATCTCTAGGGTTATCTGCAAACTTGGCGTGTTGAGTGCGCAAATTGGACAGATCACTAGTGGTGAAAGGCCAGTAGTGACAGGATTGGTTGCCTTGTGCATCCGGGGGCCCTGTGGCCCTTAGCGGGAGAATAGTAGAATCAGCCAGCCCTGCTGGAGATGCGGTTCATCAGTTTCGGGTGTTAAGGGCAGGACCTCCTACGGCAGAGCAGCCGGGAGCCGGTGAGTCTGTCCCTCCCTCCGCTTGTACTGGGCCTCTGTCTACCGCTTCTTTGGCTTCCGCTTCTCCCTGTTTAGGGGCTGGAGGGGTCTGATAGGGAGGGGGAAAAATGAGTTCTTCCACAGAGCTATCCTGTAAGACTGCATAGAGTGGAGCTGTGGGCTTTTTAGTTTCAGTTTGTCTTGTTTCACCAGACTTTATTGGACTTTTTCACAAGTTGCTAACACTACTGCTGGATGCTGCAGTTTCTGAGGAGGCAAAAAAAGGTTTAACCCAGGAGGGTGGGTTACAAATCAGATCTTCCCAGGTGACAGTATATGGAATTTGATCTGGGTGCCCTGTTCGCGGGCAGAGAACAATGTCTCGGACTTTTCGAGAGGTATGTAGGTCAAAAGTGCCCTCTGGTGGCTACTTTACGTTAGAGGTGGGCCATTCAGAATTACAGAAAGTCGCGAGTCTGCCTTTCTCGACTCCTACATTAAGAATCTGGGCTCGCTTTCTTACTTCTTCAAAATGGTCAGTCACAAGGGACAATGGAGTCACTGCTGCTTGCCCCATGACGTCAGTCGGGTATTAGCAGCACACAAATGACAAGTCAAGATTCTCAGTGATAGCAAAAGGTGTCTCTGACGGCTTTGCTGCTTACATGAGTTATAGTGCTGGTGTATAAAGCCCACCGAGGAATTGGTCTCAGGAGGGGCCGGGACCCAGTCCTGTATGAGGACAAAATGCTGCACTAGGTTCTCTTAGTAAGCTCAGCATCCACCAATCAGAAGACAAGAACTGGAGAACAAGGGAAGAACTGCAGGTGGCGAGGGGTTAAAGGCACAGTACAGTCAGGAAGGAGAGAGTGCAGAATAAGTAGGAGAGTGAAAGGGTCAGTCTGTGATTGGGAGTCCAGTCTTCAGGAGCAGTTGTAGCCAGTTCAATGCTCAAAACCAGAGCTAGGAATATGCGAGGCCAGTCAGGATACAACACATAGACCAAGAGGAGAACATGAGGTTGGGGTTCGAGCAATGGACAGGGTTGTCCACACAGGCGCCTTTCTGGCCACGCTTTCGAAGAGATATTTCAATCCTTTTCTAGCTACGGTGTGGCCGTATAAACCCCGGCCCTGGTTACTGCTAGTAAAGCGATGAATCAACATTGTGCCATATGAGAGAATCATGGAAATGCAGGTGAAGGCCCAATCAGACTCCTTAGCTGAGGCCGTGGAGCTGCACGGACCGAGTACAGCAGGCTGCACTCAGTTGCACTCACACTACAATCACACAACCACTTGCTCAACTCTAAAGACAGACAAAGACTGAGACATGACAATCTCCTGCCAACCTGGAGGCGGAGCCAGAACACAGGACGGCAACTTCACGCTATGCTGAGGGAGCGACCTGCTTCATCTTCTCACTAACTGTACAGATCCTTGGGGGCCCCCGTCCCCCTTCTCCTTTAGGGGAGTCTGGAATGTCTTCCAAGACACCCTGTCAGCAACCTTCCGGTGTGTCCGCCTAGGCTGTTTTTCCAACCTCAGACCAAGAATTGAGCTCCAGAATTACACACAGACAAAGGTGTCACACACAGACACAGACTTACCGGCCGGTAGCAACCCTCCGGTTTTGGGGTTCCTGTGGAGGTTTTGGGGATCCTGTACAAGCCCACAGGATGTTATGCCCAGAATTCAGGGTCCCCAAAGACCACCAAGGAGCCAACGCAGATGCAAGTGCACAAGGATTGTTTATTCAAGCTCGAGCCTGGGCCTTCTCCATATC
>NW_006408739.1:2921428-2923396 GCF_000296735.1 Chrysochloris asiatica
ATAAAGATAAGAGCAGAAATAAATGAGATGGAAAACAGAAAAACTATAGAAAAAAATCAACAGGACAAGAAGCTGGTTCTTTGAAAGGATTAACAAAATTGGCAAACCTAGCAAATGAAAAGAGGGAGAAGACACAAATAACTCACATTAGAAACTACATGGACGTTGTTACAATGGAACCAAACGAAATCAAAAGGATAACAACAGGATACTTTGAAGAATTGTACTCCAACAATTTTGAAGACTTAGAAGAGATGGATACATTTTTAGAAAAGCTCTGGTAGTGTTATGCCCACAATTCAGGGTCCCCAAAGACCACCAAGGAGCCGACGCAGATGCAAGTGCACAAGGATTGTTTATTCATGCTTGAGCCTGGGCCTTCTCCGTATCCGGCACAGCGGACTCGGGAAAAGGCCCTGAGCTCTTTGTTAGCGGAGTTTTTATAGAGGTTTCAAACAAGCTTAGGTTTTTCAGCTTTACAATATTTGGATTGGTTGACATTTGGCAAAGTATGAGATGTTACAGTTTAATTGGTCAGTACTGGTGGTCTTTTGTTCTTAGGCTAGGATCAGGAAAACATCTGGCATCTGGCCTTGGGTTGTCCTGTCTATTACTTATCTATTTCTTGCTGTTGTTAGGGGTGAAAGGATATTCTAAGGCAGCATGAGTGGATTTAGCACGTTCCTGGAACAGGAGGATGTGTTCCGGCTAATGTACAGAATGTAGCATAGTGGTTATGAGTCAGGCTGCGAACCACAAGGTCAGCAGTTTGAAACCACAAGTTGTTCCGTGGGAGAAATATGAGGCTCTCTGCTCCCGTAAAGATTTACAGCCTCAGAAACCCTGTACAGGGTCACTATGAGTCGGAACCAACTCCACGGCACACAACAACAAACTTACACAAAGTGAAGTAGAAAACTTGAACAGACCCATATAAATAGAAGAAATTGATCAGGTCATCCAAAAACTCCCAACCAAAAGAAGTCCAGGCCCAGATGGCTTCACTGGTGAGTTCACCAAACATTCAAAGAGCTGTCACCAATTCTACTCAAATAATTTGAGAATATAGAAGAGGATGGAAAACTCCCTAATACTTTTTATGAAGTAAACATAACCCCTCAGACCAAAACCAGGGAAGGACATCACAAAGAAAGAAAATTAAAGACCAATATCCCTCATGAACATAGACACATAAATTCTCAACAAAATCCTAGCCAACAGAATCCAGCAACACATCACAAAAATAAGACATCATGACAAAGTTGGTGTCATAAAAGCGATGAAAGGATGGTTCAATATTAGAAAAACAATCAATGTAATCCACCATATAAATAAGAAAAATGAAAAGAACCACATGATCATATCAATTGATGCAGAAAAGGCATTTGACAAAATCCAACATCCATTCCTGATATAAAACACTCAATAAAGTAGGAATTGGAGGGAAATTCCTCAACATAATCAAAAGCATATATACAAAACCAACAGTCTACATTACTCTCAATGGAGAGAAACTGAAAGCCTTCCATCTGAGAATGGGAACTAGATAGGGATGCGCTTTGTAACCACTCCTACTCAATATTGTTTTGTAAGGTTTTAGCCAGAGCAATACGGCAAGAAAGGGAAATTAAAGGCATTCAAATTGGCAAAGAGGAAATATAAACTCTCTCTATTTACAAATGATATGATCCTCTACATAGAAAACCCTAAAGACTCAGTACAAAAGCTACTAGACATCATTCAGCAAAGTGGCAGGGTATAAGATCAATATACAAAAATCAGTTAGATTCCTCTATTGTAACAATGACAGCATTGAAAAGGACATTAGGAAAGCAATACCATTTACAATAGCTGCCCAAAGGATGACATATTTAGGAATAAATGTAACCAGAGAAACAAAGGACCTATACAAAGAAAATTACAAAACACTACTACAAGAAATCAAAAGAGAATTGGAAGAACATACCA
>NW_006408739.1:2924896-2926567 GCF_000296735.1 Chrysochloris asiatica
CAGCCCGATTCGTAACCACTACGCTACCAGAGCTCCTTGTCAGTCTCAAAAGTAGAAATACTGCATAGGACCATTATTGTAAGCGACTAAGAAAAATAACCCACCCAAAAGGGGGGGAAATTATATATATAATTGCTGATCACTGGGATGTAGGGGACGGAGGGAAGGGAAGATAGAGCATAGGGTAGGGAATAGACACAGGATAGCTTGGGTGATGGGGGGGCGGTGGGCAACACACAAAAAGGGTGAGGGGAATGGAAGAACAAGGCAGAAGGCACAACAGTTAGGCAGGTTCACATGGGTTATATGGGACAGTGGTAAATGATGATGTATGCACAACCTTGGAACACCAGGGTTCCGGGATACAGGGATTGAGGCATGATTTGAAAGGGTAAAAGAGGGGAATAATGTTAAGATGCTTGGCTGTCTTTTGAATCTTGGTTTTCCTTACCTACTATTGTGAAATAGATACTTGAAGGGGGAGTGTGGGGGGTGGAGGGGTTAGCCAAAAACATCACAATAGAAAGCTTGTAAGTCTGTCTTCAGCCTATAACTGATTGGAATATCTTAAAGGGGGCTAAAAATTGCCCAGTGAAAGAGACCTCCTGTTGAGCTTTTGTATTGCATAAGACTGTAGTTGGAAACCAGAACCCCATCCAGAATTGTCTGAAGTGGGAAATTCCACTGGAAAGGATGAGTAGACCAGCCTGGAGCAGCTAGAAGAACTGAAGCTACTTCATGAAGAAAGACCAGCAGGAAAAATCAGAAACAATAATGGCAGTATCATTAATTACTACAATAACAAGTAAGTTGTTCACTCAGGAGCCATCACGACAAGTGGTCAGGTCCCCTCAGAGCTAACTCCCTTCCAAGACTAAGACTCAAGAGAAATACACGAGCAGGCATGTGTATTCCTCTGGTGAACATTTTGGTCACCATTAAGGGGAAGAGGGGAAAAAAACAGCAATGAAGTTGGGATCTAAGTCCAACCATATTCAATACACTCCTGTGAACCCAGATGGAGACCTGGTTGGCCAGCAGTATGGCAAGACCTGGGGACTCCTGGGTCCAGAGGTAGTAACATGGCCACAGAGGAGTGGAGAGGAAAGTGAAGCATCCAGCTGATAGGAAGTGAGGGGAGATGCACAAGAACACTCATACTTGCATATAGACCCATTTGATCTGGCTTTGATGGCTGGATGATAACTCGACTAGAAGAAGAAAGAAGAGGGAAGAAAAACAAAAGTGTAACCCATTACAATTTGATGAACTTTACATATATGAATGGATATAGTAGCTCAAAAAAGGGAACAAATCTTTACAGCAAGGATCACTCCCACCCCCTCAGTACTCAGGGTTGACAGGGATGGGCAACTTAGACATTGGCTACCTGAAATGGGGCATTGGGGAGTGGGGCGCTATAAAGGCAAGAAGTGACTGACTGACTTACAAGGTTTCAAGAGGGAGCCTAGTTCTAGATGGGGCAGGGGTAGGTATAACTGCCACTGAATGATTTTCAATCTGTTGGGACTGGGCTGGTAAAAGGAAATGGGGATAAGACTCTTGTGGTACAATAGTGAATAATTGCCATCAGAACTGACTGTGAGGGTCAGAAATGTAGAGTTAGATGAATTTTGACAAAAGGAGGGGAGTGATTGATTTTGCAGCCCC
>NW_006408739.1:2926707-2927743 GCF_000296735.1 Chrysochloris asiatica
GGGGGTGGGGTGGGAGGCAGGCCTGTTAGTGTACCCTTTGGTTATTTGATGATGCGTGGAAGGGATTGTAATCATTGCAATGAAATGAAATACGATAGGATGAATGCAAAACTGATGTTCTCCCATGTAAACCCACATAATTCACAATAAAAACTTAAAAAAAAAAAGGAAATAAAACAATGTCTTTTTGTTGTTGTTTTTAAGTGCCATCAAGTCGGTTCTGACCCATAGTGACTTTGTATAGAGTTTCCAAGGAGCGGCTGTTGAGCTTGAGCTGCTGACCTTCCAGTTCAAATGATTTGCAGTCCATTGCATGAAACCATAGCACCACACCAGGACTCCCTTAACAATGTATAGCATTAGACAAATCTGCTGCAAAAGACCTCTTTAAAGTATCAAAGAGCAAAGATGTCACTTTGAGGTGTGCCTGGCACAGCCATGGTATTTTCCATCGGCTCAATATGCATATGAAAGCTGGATGGTGAATAAGGAAGACAAGAAAATAATCTATCCCTTTGAATTTTGGTGTTTGGGAAGACTATTGAATATATCATGGACTTCCATTTGTTATTGCTGTTATGTGCCATGGATCTGGTTCCAATTCATAGCGACCATGCACAGGGTTTCCGAGTCTGTAAATCTTTATGGGAGCAGAAAGCCTCATCTTTCTCCCGCGGAACAGCTGGTAGTTTCGAACTGCTGACAGTCCGATTCATAACCACTACTCTACCAGAGTTCCTTATGGACTTTCATAAGAACAAACAAATGTACCTTGGAATAGGTTCCTACAGATTGTTCCTTAGAGGCAAAGATTGCAAAACTTTGTCTCATATACTTTAGACAGGCTGTCAAGAAGGACCAGTCCTTGGAGAATGACATCATGTTTGGTAAAATAGAGGGTCAGTGTAAAAGAGGACACACACACAGAGATGGACTGACATAGTAGTTGCATCAATAATTGTTATCAGGACTGATTGTGAGGGTTGGAAATGTAAAGGTAGACATTTTATAGCAAGGAAGGGAGAGATTAATTTTC
>NW_006408739.1:2928750-2930315 GCF_000296735.1 Chrysochloris asiatica
AAAAAAAAAAAAAAAAAGTAATGCAAAGTAATAAATTGAACTTTATTAGAATTAAAAACTTCTGTTCATTAAAACATGTCATTAAAGAGTAAAGGAATAAGCAAAAATAGGAAAGGATATCTACAACACATATAACACAGAATTTGTGTCAGGATGAAAAAATGGCCTTCATTAATCTCTAGGAAAATAACAGACAACCCAGTGAAAAAATTAATAAGAGGTTTGAATATTGTTTAGTGACACTATTTTGGGTTTCAAAGGATTTTAAACTGACCTTGAGGTCCATTGCTTTTCCTATAGTGCCACACCAGGTTCACTTTAAATAAGGATATCCAAATAAGCAATTGTTATTTTAGTTGCCTTACAGTGGCAGATTGTGGAACAGACCATCAATTGCTCATATGCAAATTTAATGTGAAGCTGAAGAAAATGAAAACAAGTCCACAAGAGCCAAATATGACCTTGAATATAACCCACCTGAATTCAGAGATCATCTGAAGAACAGATTTGACATATTAAATATTAAAGACTGAAGACCAGAATAGTTGTGGGATGACATCAAGAACATCATACATGAAGAAAGCAAAAAGTCACTAAGAAGACAAAAAAGAAGAAAAAGGTCAAAATGGATGTCATAAGAGACACTGAAACTTGCTCTCCAGCAAAGAGATGCTAAAGCAAATGGAAGAAATGAGGAGGTACCAGAGCTGAACAGAAAATTTGAAGGGTCATCTCAAGAAGACCCAGTCAAATATTACAATGAAATGTGAAAAGATCTGGACTCAGAAAACCAAAGGGAAGAACACGCTCAGCATTTCTCAAGCTGGGGGAACTGAAGAAAAAAATCAAGCCTCAACATTTGTTATTGAAGGAGTCTCTGGGCAAATTATTGAATGATGCAGAAAGCATCAAAAGAAGATGGAAGGAATACACAGAGTCACTGTACCAAAAGGAAATGTTTGCTGTTCAACCATTTCAAGAGGTAGCATATGATTAAGAGCCAATGGTACTGAAGGAAAAAGTCCAAGGTGCATTGAAGGAATTGGCAAAGAATAAGGCATCAGGAATTGATGGAATACAAATTGAAATCTTCCAAGGAAGTGAAGTGGCACTGGAGGCACTCACTCATCTATGCCAAAAAATTTGGAAGACAACTCTCTGGCCAACTGACTGGAAGAGATCCATATTTGTGCCCATTCCAAAGAGAGGTGACCTAACAGAATACAGAAATCATTTGACAATATCTTTGATATCCCATGTGAGTAAAGTTTTACTGAAGGTAATACAGAAATGGTTACAAGCTTACATTGAGAGAGAACTTTCAGAGTTGCAAGCCCAGATTCAGAAGAGGCTGTGGAACTGGGGACATCATTGCTGATGTCCAATGGATCTTGGCTGAAAGCAGAGAATACCAGAAAGATGTTTACCTGGGCTTTATTGACTATGCAAAGACTTTTGATTGTGTGGATTATGACAAGCTACGGACAACATTGTGCAGTATGAATATTCCTGAACACTTAATTTGCTCATGAGGAATATGTACATGGACCAAGAGGCAGTTGTTC
>NW_006408739.1:2935055-2948392 GCF_000296735.1 Chrysochloris asiatica
GCTCACTTTTACAAACTCTTATTTGAACCACAAGTGTAGTGATTCAAGCTCACCAGCCACTCCTCAGAAACCATATACAGGGTTACTACATGGAACTAACTTGACAGCATTTCAAGAACAGCAGTATCTAGGATATCTTTATGCATTCCATTTCATTTTTTACAAATTCTAACTTTCCTAGACTCGTACTTTGTACAATCCATGTTCTGATTATTAATGGATGTTTGTAGCTGTTTCTCCTTATTTTTATTTTTGTCCCAACAGGAAATGAAGATCCTGAAAGTTTTACTCTATTCATATCTTCATGGTCAACTCTACATTGAGGAAGCAGCTCTTCCCCAGTAGTAATTTGAATGCCTTCCAACCTGAGGGATTCATTTTCTGGCACTATATCTGACAATAGTCTGGGCCTACTCATAATATTTTCATCTTCTGGCACTATATCTGACAACATTCTGCTGTTATTCATGAAGTTTTCAGGGTTAAACAATCAGAAGTAGTCCGCTTCTTTTCTTCCTAGTCTGTCTTAGTCTGGAAGCTTCACAGAAACCTGTCCATCATGATTGACCCTGCTGGCATTTTAAATATTTGTGGCAAAGCTGCCAGCATCACACTAACACACAAGCCACCACAGTAGAGCTGTGTCATATGGATGGTGGTAAATAAGCAAAACACATATAAAAAGTTTGATATGGTATGAGAAATACAAATTTAAAATATAATGGGATAAAGCCTCATAGTCACTTGTTTTTGTTGTCATCACATTTCTTTGACTGAAAGCAATCCTATATATAATAGAATAAAATGCTGTCTAGCTTCTGATATCTTCATGATTGTTCATATATTTGAGTTCATTGTTTTGGTCACTGTGCCAATCTATTTCACATACAGCCTCCCTTGCCTTTGCCAACCCTTCATGTTATTAAGTATACTGTCCTTTACTTTAAGTAACAGCAATCCCATATATATATACACACATGAGCACCAATAAATGTGTATAGGAATGTTCAGAGCAGCCTTATTAATAGTAGACTGATGTTTCCTGATGTCCAAGTAAGCAAGTCAAAAATCTCACTATCCTCAATTTTAAGGAACATTCTTCTAAGACTGATTTGTTCATTCTTCTGGAAATTCAGAGTTTATTCAATAGTCTTCACCAACACCACAATTCAAATACATCAGCTATTTTTCTGCCTTCCTTTTCCATGTCCAACTTCTGCATATATATGAAGTTTTTTTAAAAGACCTTTGCTTGGGTCAGGTGCACTTTTGTCATATGATGGTTGTCTTAGCTTTTCAACACTCTGAAGAGGCATTTTACAGGAGACTTCCCCACTTGTTGTTATTATTTGCCATCATGTTGACTCTGACTCATAGTGACCCAAAGTGTGCAAAGTAGAGCTGCTTCCTAGGGCTTTCATGGCTGTGACTTTTAAGAAGCAGATTGTTTTCCTAGATATCTTTGTGTAGATTAAAACCATTGAACGTTTGACTAGGAATTCATCACTTAACCATTTGTGTCACCCAGGGACTCCTGTAATACTCACAGAGTAGCCAAAAATTTAAGTACAGGTTCCTTATGAGAAAAATTAAGTGTTCAGGAATACTCATACGTCACAATGTTGTCCATAGCTTGTCATGTTCCACACAATTGAAATAGTCGATAAAGCACAGGTAAACATCTTTCTGGTATTCTCTGCTTTCAGCCAAGATCCATCGGACATCAGCAATGATATCCCTCATTCCGTGTCCTATTCTGAATCTGGCTTGAACCTCTGGAAGTTCTCTCTCAATGTACGCTTGTAACCATTTCTGTATTACCTTCAGTAAAACTTTACTCACATGGGATATCAAAGATATTGTCCAATGATTTCCACATTCTTTTGGTCACCTTTCTTTGAAATGGACACAGATATGGATCTCTTCCAATCAGTTGGCCAGATAGTTGTCTTCCAATTTCTTGGCAGAGATAAGTGAGCGCCTTCAGTGCTGTCTCACTTTATTGAAAGATTTTAATTTGTATTCCATCAATTCCTGATGCCTTGTTTTTTGCCAATTCCTTCAATGCACCTTGGACATCTTCCTTCAGGATCATTGGCAGTTGATCATATGCTACCTCTTGAAATGGTTGAACATCCACCATTTCATTTTGGTACAGTGACTCTATGCATTCCTTTCATCTGCTTTTGATGCTTTCTGCATCATTCAATAATTTGCCCAGATAATCAAATGGGATTTAGGGATAATTCTTATGTGACCAAAGTATAAAGTGACAAAATGAATTATTACAATAAAAGTCAAAAGACTAGTGAAAAGGAGGGGCTCTGAATTTCCTCTTATCTTACCTGGGTGATGGCCACATAAGAGTTAATTCCACCAGGACTACATAGCAGGTTAGTAGTGACATTTGTTGTGGTTGTGTTTTAAAAGGTCTCAAAGTCCTTGGATTCTTGGTGTGGCACTGTAGGATAAGCACCGGACTGTGAACCCAAAATTTGATGATTCAAATCCACCAGCTGCTCCTCATAAACCCTATACAGAGTGTTTATGAGTTGGAATTGACTCGATGGCACTTGGCAGCAACAAACAAAAGTCCTTTGTTGAACATATAGAGCTGTATTTAGAAAGACTAATTTGACAGGCAGGAGAGACTGATTGGGGAGTGGCTGGTGCCAGGGAAAAGTGTGTAAAGCTTTGGATGAAAGACAACAGGGGTTCCTGAACTAGGGGAGATGTAGGTGAGAAATGCCAGTGAGTGCAATACCACCTAACAAGTAAGAAAATAACAGGCATATGCTAAGTTGTTGAATGCTGAGGTGTCAGTTTTGACTCATAGTGACCCTGTATAGGTTTCCAAAGAGTGGCTGGTGAATTTGAACCACTGACCTTGTGGTTCAAACTGACTTTTGGTCCAGTGCTTTATCCCACAGTGCCACACCAGGACTCCAAAATGCATACAAACCATGTAAAATGTCATAGTAGAACCACAAAGCATAATCAGATCATTAGGCTTGACAATTGTACACCGCAGATGGCTGACTGACTTTGGGGTTGAATTTGACACCTGTCGTCCTGATGGTTATAGAATCATGTGACCCAATTAATGTGGCTATGGGAACCTTAATGTGTATCATCTTAATTTTCTGTGTATTGAAAAATGTGCCCTAAATGATACTTGAAAGTAGCACTTTGCATCCCATACATATTGTGATTTTCCCATGCTGTTGCTGGCCTCGCACCATAATAGACTCTGACTTCCAGATACATTTACTTTTGCAACATTGCCACAAAATTTATTGCTGAAAATGAGCACAAGTGGCATTAAAATGCTTCCTAACAGCTTTTACCAGCTCTCTTCATAAAGCAAGGAGGCCATAAATCAGACAGATGTTAAACATCTGAGTTGAAGCTGCATCTCTCTGTTTGAGCCGGGAATCTCTGGACTGGCACTGATGTGTGGTTGGGAACTGCTTCTGCTTGTCTTCCCTGCCAGAGCATATGGGATGGCACTAACCAAGAATTACAGACTCGGGATCTTGAAATCCCACAAAATTAATGAACTGTAATGTTTTCACAGAGATGGGGGAAATGGAAGAACTATCACTTAGGAAAATGGCTTGGCTTCACAACCCTTAATCTACTGTCTGTTTGGCTGCTTTTTATGTATCAAATGCTGCCCCAGCCCTTGGATGTGGAGCTTGCGCTTCTCAATAGGGATTGTGCGTGTCAGTGCTAAAAGCTTCCAAACCAATGTAATGAGATTCTGAGTGTTCAGAAGACTTTGATTTTATCTTAAATAATTTAATAACATGTGAAACCAGTAGTAAGTTCTGAAAAACAGCTTTGTAAACAAGGGAAACTTAACTGTTAGTTGCTCATTTTTTTCCTGATTGCTTCTTCACCTATCTTTACATAATTTATGATTTCCCTGCTTTGCTTAGTGTTTTCTTTCTCATCTATAAAGCCAACATTTATTTTCTCTCTCGGGTGCTTGCTGGAATATTGTGAAATCTGTCAAAAATCTTCCAAAACAAGATATCCATCATTTGTTGAGAACATAGTAGGCACCATGTTGGCTCTTTACATGTACATATTATTTCTGTACACAAGTAAAATTTTGCTGAAGGTAACTCAAAATCAATTGAAACAGTACTCTGATTGGGCACTTCCAGAAATTCAAATTGATTCAGAGGAGGATGTGGAACTAGGGATATCATTGCTGACATCTGATAGGTCTTGACTGAATGCAGAGAAACCAGAAAGATGTTTACTTGTGCTTTATTGACTATGCAAAGGCTTTTGACTGTGTAGATCATGACTAACTATGCTCCGGAACACTTAGTTGTGGACATGAGGAACCCATACATAGGCCAATAGCCAGTTATTCGAATAGATAAAGGGTTTAAAATCAGGAAAGTTGTGTGTTCCAGGGCTGTATTCTTTCACTATCTTTATTCAATCTGTATATTGAACAATTAATCTGAGAAGCTGGATTATATGAAGAAGACCTTGACATCAGGGTTGGAGGAAGACTCTTTAACAACCTGTGAGATGCAGATAATACAGCCTTGCTTGCTGGAAGCGAAGAGGACTTAAAATATTTTACTGATTAAGATCAAAGACTATGGCCTTCAGTATGGATTGCACCTCAATGTCAAGAAGACAGGACTCCTCGCAACTGGAGCAATAAATGACATCATGAGCAATGGAGAGAAGACTGAAGTTGTCAAAGACTTCATTTTGCTTGGACCCATAATCAGCACTCATGGAAGCAGCAGTCAAGACATCAAACGACATATTGCATTAGGCAAATCTGCTGCACAAGACCTCTTTACAGTGTTCAAGAGAAAAAATATCTGTTTGAGGACCTAGGTGCACCTGACTCAAGCCATGGTGTTTTCAAGAACCTCGCATACATGTGAACATTGGACAGCAACTAAGGTAGATTGTAGAAGAATTGATTCATTTAAGTTATGGGGTTGAAAAAGAATATTTAAAGTACCTTGGGCTGCCAGAATAACAAACAAATCTATGTTGGAAGCAGTACAGCCAGAATGTTCCTTAGAATCCAGGATGGTGAAACTCATCTCCCATACTTTGGGCATGTTATCAGAATGGACCACTCCTTGGAGAGGGAATTAGTGCTTGGTAAAGTGGAGGATCAGCAAAAAAGAAGAAGACCCCCAACAAAATGGATTAACATAGTGGCAGCAGCAATGGACTCAAATGTAACAATAATTGTAAGGCTGGCACAGGACCAAGCAGTGTTTTATCCTGTTGTGCAAGTCAGAACTGACTTGATGGCACCTCACAACAGCAGCTCTGGTAGCGTAATGGTTAATAATTGGGCTGTGAACTTCAAGGTCAGCAGTTCGAAACTACCAACTATTCCGAGGGAGAACGATGAGGCATTCTGCTCCCCTAAAGATTTGCAGCCCCGGAAACCCTGTACACGGTCTCTATGAGTCAGAACTAACTACACGGCACACAGCCAGCCACAACAGCAGCATTTTAAATATAAGATTATCACCATTTTATGACCCCCTGGGCGGTGTGGATAATATGCTTGGCTGCTAACCTAAAGGCTGGAGGTTTGAATTCATCCAGAGGCTCCTTCAAAGAAAGGACAGGTGACTTGCTTCTAAAATAGCAGTCATTCAAAACCATATGGAGCACAATTCTACTCTGATACATATGAGGTTGCCCTGAGTCGGAATCAATTTGATGGCAACTGGTAAAGGTAAAGCAAAAGTATCAACACCTTATATATGAGACATTGGAGATTCAGGCTGGTTAAATATGGTCCAAAGTTACAAATTGGTAATGGTTTAGCTAGTATCAGACTCTAAAGCTGGATGACTCTGAAATGGATTTTTCTTTCCATACCAGCTTTCTGACTCCCATAAAAAAATTAGCAAGAAAATCTGAACCAATTTTCCACTCCAGAATTTTTGTAAGTTTAATGCTTTATCAAATTGAATTGCACATTTGCTTTTTGTCATTTGGTCTCTCGCCCTCAGCGATGGATAAGGCCTTACTGGACTTCAAGCTTCAGTTCTGGTCTCAGAGATCTGGCTGAGGCTTTTCAGCCTAAGGAAAATCCCATTTGCTCCAGGCTGCAAACTTTGAGCAGCTTTACAGCTGAGTCTGGCGTATGCCCTGGAGCTGAAAACATCACTAACCATGTCTCTATCTGGCAGATAAATCTCACCATCATCTTACCTGTCACTGGCCACATCACACATGCCCTGAGCTGTCCCCAGAAGAAGGATTGCCTCTCCAGGTGACTGTTTAAGTCCTGAATCACTGCTGCATACATCACCCAGGCAAATTAGATCAAGCCAAGAGCGAATTCATTGCACATGTTGAAGAGTGATTTCACCAGATAAAATACATAATGTGTCATAGCTGATGTAGCACTTCCCAAAGCAGCTTCGCTGAAGGTGGTTTGTTGGGAAAAGGGAAGGTTTGGGAGAGGAATTAGAATACCACTATGCAGTTACCAGTAAGTCTACAGTAAGGAAAGATCTCAAAACAAGGCTACATAAAAAAGCTTTTATCTTTTTTATAATGATAATTTTCAAATCTACTCAAAAGTAGAGAAAATAGTACAATGGAGCCCATATGCCCATCAAATCAAATTCAATAACTATTATGATTTTGTTATATTTGCTTCATTTATTTCTAAAAGCCTACTTTTTGAGTCAGAATTATGAGAATTAGGTTATCAGTTTATGGACCTAAAGTGTCCGGGAGAAGAGTAGTAGCAATCTGTGAATGATTCCCAGACTCACTGTTATTTCTTCAGCAAATAGACACTCATTTCTTTAACAATGTTAATTGAGTGCCAGCAGTATGCTGAACTCTGCTATGCACAAAGCAAACCAAATCCACTGTTGATTCCGATTCATTGTGACCATGCAGAGCAGAGTAGAACTGCCTCAGAGGGTTTCCAAAGCTGTCAATCTTTACTGAAGCAGATTGCCACATCTTTCTCCTGTAAAGCTGGTGGGTTTGAACTGCCAACTTTTCAGTTAACAGCCAAGAACTTAATTATTGCACCACCGGGGCTTCTTTTGGCTGTGCGTTGTTTTTGTTAACAGTGGTTGAGTTAATTCTGACCCATTTGTTATTGTTAAGTGCCAATGAGTAGGTTCCAACTCAGTGACCCTGTAGAGTGTTTCCAAGGAATGACTGATGGGTTTAAACTGTTGATTTTGTGGTTAGCACTCCAGTGCTTATCCTACAGCATGGCACCAGGACTCCACTACTATGCATGGCACTGAAAATTATTAAAAATTTCCAAAAGAAAAAGGCAACATAACATGTTAGAAGAAAATTGACTCAGACACATACTAGGTGCTCAACAAATGGTCATGAGCAATGTTCATAATAATAATTTATAATTGTTACAGCACTATCAATATAAGATCCTGTGGTTTAGAAGCTTTTAACCTTGATGGGTGAGGTAGATATTCAACATATTAAGTGAGAAGTGCCATAAATCCTAGGACAGAATTATGTATGGGAGCACCACAGGGAAAACAGAGAAATGAATTGTATCTAGGATAGACGATAATAGAATGACCTTGGGTAGACATTTGCTTTCCAGGCAGGGATTGGGGTGCAGGTGGTGGTAATGGAATTGCATGCAACCAAGTGGAAGGAAGAGCTTGAGTAAAGACAGAGAGTTATGAACCTTATAGAGAGTTCCTGGAACTGCAATTAGGCTTCATGACTGAACAGGTGGTTAGACAGGGGCCACACCATGTCTTTGAACTTATGCCTTTGAACTTTACCCTGTAAACTATGGTAAATCAGTGAAGGATTGCAAACAAAGACCTTATGGGATTAGATCTGGAAGGTGTACACAATGGGAGGCCTATAAAACTGGAAATAAGGAAACTAAATAATAGGTACTAGTTAGTCCTGGGGAGAAATAAAGACCTGAGCTACAGTAGCAGATGAGGATGAAGAAAAAAGATGAGATCTGAAGAACATTTATGTGATAAAATCAATAGGACTTCGTGATTTACTAGATCTTTGATGGGGAAGGGGAAGAAGTATGCTGAGGAAGAGCAAGGTATTGAGGCTGACTCTTCTTGTCCAGCTTCAGTGACTGTAGATGGAACTGGGATAGGGAGTCCTGATAGTCTTCATGGAGATGAGGGATTCAAAAGCGAAGCAAATACTGACACTGCTTTAGGCAAGAGGCATCAGAAAGCACATGCTAATAGACAGTAATGGTGCTTCATTCTTACATTTTTGTTAACATTAGATTTCAGCTTTTACAACAGGTCTAACTGTAACTAGTTGGAGATGTAATATTTATTTAACAATTTTTTAAAAGAAATCTAAAGAAGCAGCTCTAGTAGCGTAGTGGTTATGAGTCGGGCTGCTAATCTCAAGGTAGCAGTTTGAAACTACTAGTGGTTCTGCAGGAGAAAAATGAGGCGTTCTGCTCCCTTAAAGATTTACAGCCTTGAAGACCTATATAGGGTCTCTATGAGTCGTAACCAACTCCATGGCATATAACTACCACCACTGTTCTAGGGAAGGGCCCCTGGTGGTTTAATGGTTACACCCCAGGATGCTAACAGAAAGTTTAACAGTTTGAATTTACCAGCCACTCCAAGGAGAAAGACGAGGATTTCTTCTCCTATAAAAATTTACAACCTTGGAAATTCCATATAGGATTGTTATGAGTCGGTACTGACTCAATGGCACACAACAACAACAGAAACTATACTAGGGAAGGAGCATAGTGGGTTATGAGTTGGGCTGCTAATCACAAAGTCGACAGTTGTAATCTATCAGCCACTAGAGAGAGAAAGATGAGGCTTTTGGCTCCTGTAGAGATTTGTTGTTGTTGTTGTTAGTTGCCATTGAGTTGGTACCAATGCTTAGTGACCCTATGTACAACAGAACAAAACACTGCCTGGTCCTGGGTCAATCTCACAATTGTTGCCACACTTGAGCCCATTGATGTTGTCACTTTGCCAATCCATCTTGTTGGGGGTCTTCCTCTTTTTCTCTGACTCTCCACCTTACCAAACATGATATCATTTTCCAGTGACTGGTCCCTCCTGACAATATGTCCCAAGTATGAGAGACAAAGTTTGGCCATCCTGCCCTCCAAGGTGCACTCTGGCTGCACTTCTTCCAACACAGATTTGTTGGTTCTATGGGTAGCCCATGGCACTTTCAATATTTTCCTCCAACACCATAACTCAAAAGCATCAATTCTTCTACGGTCTTCTTTACTCCTTAGAAACCCTATACAGGGTTTTTATGAGTTGTAACTGACTCAACAACACACCACTACCATCACTATACTAGGGATCTATGTGTGCAGTGGCTCTGTAGGATAAGCACTGGACTGCTAACCAGAAGGTCAGCAGTTTGAGCCCACCAGCCACTCCATGGGAGAAAGATGAGGCTTTCTGTTCCTGTAAAGATTTACAACCTCAGAAAACCCTATACATGGTTGCTATGAGTTGTTATTAACTCAACGGCACTTAACAACAACAACAACAACAACAACAACAACAACTGTGCTAGGCACTAGGGATACTAATGTAATCCCATTAAAGTAGTGGTCCCCATGATTCAGTCTCAAAGCAGGATCATGATCAAAGAACAGAGTCCATCAACTAAAAAGAAACAACCAATTTTGTTTGTTTAATTTCCTTTTAGTGGACATGTTAAAGGGACTCATCGTTTTGAGAAACATTTCTCTTTTTACAGCTTTTTGCTCTTCTATCCATTTCTCTCATATACTGCAAATGCTCCCTTGCTTCTCTTTAAAACTGCCTCTGCTAATCCTTCTCCCAACCATTGCTGGATGATTCTTTTTATCCTTCTATTTTGCCCCCTTCTCTAGATTCTGTGCTACAAAAAGCCAAAAGACCTGAGGGTATGAGCAGGCAGAAATAGGTCAACAAAACAAGAGATCTCTTTAGTGCCAAAGTGAGAGAGAAGAGGCTGGAAACATACTATTATCATTTTGATTTCATTACACAAAGATGAATGTGCCATCTGGATGATGGACACCACCCTCCCCAGTGATGTGTATATATCATAATCATTTTGTGTTTATTTCTGTTGTAGGCAACTTTTATCTTGGGGAGGCAATGCCAACATTGTAATGAGCCAAGAAAGCTTGCTTATTGAGGGCAGCTGGTGTTAGAGGAGCTTTCTTTGCCAGGAAGCTGAGACTGTCTGTTTTCCTTCTCTGAATTCACACATGAGGCTGCTTTGGCTGGTATCACCTATGGCACCATAGGGAGGTCTTTTGAGATTGGCTTTCCCTAGGGTAAGAGAGACTAAGGCAGCCAGGGCTGAACCCACATACTGCTGTGGCTTCGGGGTTGTCCTTGCTTTTGCTAGACTGTGACTGTTTTCTGACCTGTTGGTGGTTCATGCTCACCCCTTCAGCATGCCCGACTTCTAACTTTGCCTGGTCCTTTGCTTGACTACCTTGCTCCAATAGCTCCATGGCCTTCCGGTATTTGTATCATCTTAATTTCTTATGTTGTTTGCTTATCTGGCTTTCAACCCCACTGTTACTGAGATTCTGTGCTTTGAAAGGATCCTGATTCCCTGGGACCTTCTGCCCCCTGCTTCTGATCTGTTTAGGAACAAAAGGAATTTAGCAGCAGGAATTAATGAGTCAATTAAGGACAGTCAGGGGAAAGGATTAAATTGACAAAGTTGGGGGGCGAAGGTAGGTTAGAAGAAATTATACAGAGTGTGGTTTTTCATCTTAGTGGCACATTGGAGTTATTTATCTAAAGAGTCAAAGGGAGAGAGAGAGAGAGAGATGTCTGAGGCCTAAGTCAGTTCAGCTGAAATAATTGGGATTGGGGCTTGTGACCACCAGCCTTCATAATGGCACCCCATGATCCTACGTCCTGATATTCATGCTGTTGAGGGTGTGCTGGACATAGTGACTTGCTCCTAATGAATAGAATAAGGAAGAAGTGAAGGTCAGCATCTAAGTCATTGTCTTAGATTGGGTTTTCTAGAGAAGCAAAACCAAAAAATATATATAAAGAGAAGTTTATTATCAAGGAAATGGCTTACAATTGTAGAGTCCCAGGCCCCCAGTGGAAGACACAGACTTCCCCATGTGCCCATTATATTGGGAGCAGACCACAACCCCAAGGATGCATCCCTTTAAGTGATTGGCTGCTCATAGCCATTCATCATAGAGTTAACTATGTCTATATTAGGTTTCATCACCATGGGAATAAACACATCTTAACCTCTAAACTATGGGAATCCTGGCCTAATCATGTTGGCACAGAACCTTAACTATTACAGGCATAAAAGGTAATGTGGCATTACTATCTGGTTCTCGAAGACACTTGCTTTGGGGCAACCAAATACCATTCCAGGAGCAATTCTACATGGTAAAGAACTGAAACCTCTAGCCAGCAGCCAGTGAATAAACTTGGAAGTTGGTCATATGATTCCAGTCAAGCCTCAGATGACATCTTGACTATATTGTTGTGAGAGACCCTGAATCAGAGTCAGAACTACCTGGCAAAGCTACTTCTTGATTCCTGACCCCCAAAACTGTGAGGTAATACACTTTGAGAGCTATAGGATAAACATTGGACTGCAACTGCAAAGTCAGCAATTCAAACCCACTAGCTGCTCCACAGAAAAAAGATGTTCCTGTAAAGATTTACAGCCTTCGAAACCTTATAGGGTTGGTATGAATCAGAATCAACTCAGTGGCAGTGGATTTTTTTGTTTGTTTGTTTATTTAATGTTTGAGAGGGTGGGGTAGGGTTCAGTGGTAGAATTGTAACTTTCCATGTGGGAGACTCATGTTTGAATCCTGACCAATGTACATCATGTACAGCTCTCAGCCATCAGCCTGTGGAAGCTTGTGTGTAACTATGATGTGGAAGAGATTTCAGCTGAACTTCCATATTAAGATGGGTTATAAGAAAGTCCTAGACATCTGCTTACAAAAAATCAGCTGATGAAAATCCTATGTATCCCAGAAGTCTGCTCCTATTGTGCTTGGGGCTATCATGAGTCAGAGGCTGACTTGACAGCAGCTAACAAAAATAACAAACTTTGGAGTGATTTGTTTTATAGCTATATGCCTATAAATAATACAAAGTTCCACCACTCATCTGTCAGTTTGTCCTAGTGTGGTAGCTTGCACATTGCTGTGATGCTGGAAACGATGTCACCGGTATTTCAAATACCAGCAGGGGCCCTCATGGTAGACAGGTTTCAACAGAGCTTCCAGACTAAGACATACTAGGAAGAAGTAACAGGCAGATAACATTGAAAAAATTAGCCATTGAAAACCTTATGAACAGCAGCAAAACACTGTCTGATATATGCCAGAAGATGAGCCCTTCAGATTGGAAGTCACTTAACATGTGACTGGGGAAGAGATGCCTTCTCAAATAAAGTTGACCTTAATGACGTGGATGTAGAAAAGTTTTTGGAATCTTCATTTGTTGATGTGGCACAACTCAAATGAGAAGAAAGAGCTACAAATATCCATTAATAATTGGAATGTCGGATGTATCAAGTATGAATCTAGGATAATTGGAGCTTGTCAAAAACAAAGATCTATAAACTAGGCATTGCTGCTTTTAAATGTTATGTAGGTTGGTTCTACTCATAGTGACCCTGTTTCTGAGGAGCACCTGGTGTGTTTGAACCACCAACCATGCAGTTAGCAATCAAGTACTTATCCTACAGTGCCACACCAGTACTCCATATTAGGCATTAGTGAGCTGAAATGCACTGGTATTGGTCATTTTAAATCAGACAATCATACGGTTTACTATGTCAGAATGACAAATTGAAGAGGAATGGCATTGCATTCATAGTCAAAATGAACACTTCAAGATTTATCCTGTAATACAGTGCTGTCTGTGATAGGAAATATCCATGTGCCTACAAGGAAGACCAATAATAAGACTATACTTCGAATTTATGCACCAATCACTAAAGTCAATGATGAAGAAACTGAAAAATTCTACCAACTTCTTCAGGGTGAACTTGATCAAACATGCAATCAAGATGGCTTGCCAATTACTGGTGAATGAAATGCAAAAGTTGGAAACAAACTGAAAGGATCTGTAGTTGGAAAATATGGCTTGCATATTGGAATGATGCTGGAGAAGATATGATAGAATTGTTTAAGACCAATGCCTTATTCATTACAAATACCATTTTTTTACAAGATAAATGGAGACTACATACATGGACCTCACCAGATGGAACACATAGAAATCAAATAGACTACATTTGTGGAAAGAGAAGATGGAAAAGCTCCATATCATCAGTGAAGACAAGGC
>NW_006408739.1:2950428-2951534 GCF_000296735.1 Chrysochloris asiatica
TCATTGATGGACTCAAGTGTGGCAGCTGTAGTGAGGTTGGCCCAGGATCGAACATTGTTTCGTTCTGCTGTGCATGGGGTTGCTATGAGTCGGTTCCGACTCGATGGCACCTGACAACAACAACAACACAACATATACATGGACCTCACCAGTTGAAATACACAGGAATCAAATTGACTTTGCGTGTGGAAAGAAACAATGGAAAAGAACAGTATTATCAGCCAAAATAAGGTCAGGGGTCAACTGTGGAGCAAACCATCTATTGATCATATGCCAGCTCATGATGAAGTTGAAAATTAAAACATATTCATGAGAACCAGAATAGGACCTTAAGTGTTGTTTTTGTTAGGTGTTGTTGAATCAGCTCTGACTCATATTGATCTTCTATGCAACAGAACAAAATACTGCCCAGCTTTGTACCCTCCTTATAATTGTGATGTTTGAGCCCATTGTATCAATTCATCTCACTGGGGCTCTTCCTCTTCATTATTGACTCTCTTCTTTACCAAGCATGATGTCCTTTTTCAGGGACTGGTCTCTCTTGAAAGCATATCCAAAGTACATGAGAGGAAGACTTGTCATCCTGGCTTCTAAGGAGCATTCTAGCTATACTTCTTCCAAAATAATCTTGTTTGTCCTGGCAGTCCATGGCACTTTCAGTATTTTTCAGTAACACCATGACTTGAATCAATTCTCTGGTCCTCTTTATTGATTGTCCACCATTCACATGCATATGAGGTAATTAGAAAATACTATAGCTTGGGTCAAGCATACCTCAAAGTGACGTATTTGCTCTATAGCACTTTAAAGAGGTCTTTTGAAACAGATTTACCCAATGAAATAATTTGTTTGATTTCTTGACTATTGCTACCATAGATGTTGATTGTGGATCCAAGTAAAATTAAATCCTTGACAATTTTATTCTTTATCATGATGTTATTTATTGGTCCAGTGGTGAAGATTTTTGTTTTCTTTACACTGAGTTGTAATCCATACTGAAGGCTTACTGAAAGCTTTTGATATTTTTATTTGATCTTCATCAGCAAGTGCTTCAAGTCCTGTTGGCTTTCAGCAAGCAAAGTTGTGTCATCTGCATATCGTATGAT
>NW_006408739.1:2956363-2961336 GCF_000296735.1 Chrysochloris asiatica
AAGAAGAAGATGGAAGGAATACAGAGTCACTCTACTGAAAAGAATTGTTTGATGTTCCAACCATTTCAAGAGGTACCATATGGTAAAGACCCAAAGTCTAAGTTGCACTGAAAGCATTGGTGAAAAAACAAGACTTCAGTAATTGATAGAATATTAATTGAAATGCTTCAACAAACTGATGCAGCACTGGAAGGACTCACTTTTCTATGCCAGAAATTTAGGAGATAGCTACCTAACCAACTGACTAGAAAAGATGCATATTTTTGCTCATTCCAAAGAGATGTGCCCCAACAGAATGTGGATAATTTCGAAAATACCTTGAAAATCATATGCAAATTAAATTTTGCTGAAAATAATTAAAAAACAATTGGAACAGTATAACAGGGACTTGCTAGAAACTCAAGCTATATTCAGAAGAGGTCATGGAATGATGGATATCATTGCTGACATCAGATAGATCATGGTTGAAAGCATGCAATACCAGAAAGATGGTTACTTGTGTATTATAACTATGTAAAGACATTTGACTTTGTGGATCATAAGAAACAATAGATTACATTGTGAAAAATGGGTATTCCAGAACACTTCATTGTACTCATGCAGAAATTAGACAAGGAGACTTCAAAAAGCTCATGGAAAAATTCCTTTTTTTTTTGGCAAACTTTTTGAAGCCTTCTTTATGTAGACCAAGAGGCAGTCATTCAAACAGAACAAGGGTGAATTGTTTAAAATCAGGAAAGGTGTGCATCAGGACTGTACCCTTTCACTGTACTTATCTAATCTCTATGCTGAGCAATATATGCATGTGAATCCTATATGTATGCAAAAGTTGGATAGTGAACAAGGAAGACCATAAAAGAATTGATACATTTGAGCTATGGTGTTGGAGGAGAATACTGAAAGTTCCATGGACTGCCAAAAGAACAAACAGATCTGTGTTGGAAGTAGTACAGCCAGATTACTCCTTGGAAACCAGGATGGCCAGACTTCGTCTTTCATACTTCAGACATATTGTCAGGACCGACCAGTCACTGGAGAAGGATATCATGTTTGGTAAAGTGGAGGGTTGAAGAAAAAGAGGAAGACCCCCAATGAGATGGGTTGGCATGGTGGCAGTATCAATGTGCTCAAACATGGCAACAATTGTGATGCTGGCCCAGGATTGGACAGTGTTTTATTCTGTTGTGCATTGGTTTGCTATGAGTCGGTACTGACTCAATGGCACCTAACAACAACAACAAATATGCTGAGCAAATAATCCAAAAATAAGAAATGTAGCATCAAGATTGGAGGAAGTCTCATTAATACCTGCAATGTGCAGATGACACAACATTGCTTGCTGAAAGCTAAGAATGCTCAAAGCACTTAACCAATGAAGATTAAAGACTTGATATATAAATATAGATTTGATAACAATCCACTCAATATGGATTACATCTCAATGTAAAGAACACAAAAGTTCTCACAACTAAACTATTAAGAAACAGCAGGATTTAATTTTACTTGTATCCATAATCAACATTCTTTGAAGCTACAGTTAAGTAATAAAATGACACATTGTATTGAGTAAATCTGTTGCAAAAGACCTCTTTAAAATGTTAAGGAATTATGATATTACTTTGAGGACTAAGGTGCACCTGACTAAAAGTATTTTCAATTGTCTTACATGTGTGTGAAAGCTGGACAAAGAATAAGGAAGACCAGAAAAAAATTGATGCATTTGAATTATGGTGTTGGTAAAGAATACTGAACATACCAGACAAATTAACCATTCTATTTGGAAGAAGCACAGGTAGAATGCTCCTTAGAAGTGAGGAGCATTCATCTTACATACTTTGGACATGTTATTAAGAGGGACCACTGGAGAATGACATCATGCTTTGTAAAGTAGAAGTTCAGCAAAGAAGAGGAAGATTCTCAGTGAGACGGACTGACATAACAATTAATTGTGAAGATGGCACACGACGCAGTGTAGGAACTCAGAAATGAGGCTACAGGCCAGGGCCCTAAACAAAAGCCCATGGGGCTGATGAAAACCAGAGAGCAAAACAGGCATCCACACTGAAAACAGTACCGCTGAAAATAGGGGATATAATTCTGATAGCATCAGCAGTTATCCTTGCAGAAAGTACAAAAACAACTTCTTGTAAGTTTTGCATACTTCTTATCCTCCACTTCCTACCAAAAGGAATTCTCTCCCATTTTTGCACACTTGCCCCTTTGCGTGTATACTTGCTTCAATAAATTCCCATGTGAATCTTGGTCGTGGTCACTGCCATGGCTCTCATTTAGAGGTGCTGTTTGGTGGTGGCCTCCCCTAGGTGTATTGTATCTGGACTCACAGGAGTCATTGTTTCTGCAAGGGACTATGAAGCTGTCTATGACCTCCCTCAGCCTGGAAAAGGAAAAGGAAAAGGAGCTGTTCATCCTGGTAAGGGACATGGGGGATGGAGGTCTAGCCTCTGGACATCTCAGCGAGGTCCAGGGGATTTTTCTTAATCTTCCCCTCTCTTCCCTGCTTGCTTCCCTTTACAGCATGGGAAACTCCCTTTCTTCTGAGCAGCTCAATCGTAAGCTCCAGCTTCATGGCCTTTTACTGTAATGTTACTGATAAGCAGTTAACTCAGTTATTAATAGTAATTCATTATCAGTGCCCCTGGTATCCTAAAGAAGAAAGTTTAGATTTAGATGATTGGGAATGTTGGCTCTGTAACTCCTTAGGGCCCGTCACTGTGCAACATTTGAATCACTGCAGGCTGGCTCTTCACCCTATTCAAGGACAGAACAAGCCTGTTCCTTCCCCAGATGAGTCATCTAGCCCACACCCCACTAAAGCATCAGAGTCTGTCATCTCAGAACAGCCATTTCCTCCACCCCACACATATGAATTCATGATTTAAAAAAAAAAAAAAAATGCTTTCAGGAAGGCATGAAGAAGGAGGGAGAGCCCATACAGGCTTTTCCAGTTCTTAGAACAGCTGGTCAGCCATCTCAGCATGAGAATCTGCCTTTTCAAGTATTTAAGGAATTTTGAAAAAGTATTACTGATAATGGGCTCCAAAGCTCTATTACCAAAAGAATTGTTGAAGCCAATGGGAATGGATATAAAATTACTCCCTGGGATTAGAAAACTCTTTTTAAGACTATTTTAACTTCAGCCCAGTATAATGTATGGCTACAAGAATTTCATGATGTTGCTCAGCAAATTGCCATGGGAAATTTAATTAATCAGATCCCTGTTGGGTTTAATATGCTTGGGGGGTCAAGGGCCTATGGCACTCCATAAGCTCAATGTCAACCCAACAGGTAAACATTTTCCATAATCTCCATTGCTGCCATCAAGGCTTGAGGGGAAATGCCAGACCCCAAAGTCCCTACTAGTTCTTTTGCCAGCATAAGGCAGGGGCTTTTGAACCATATATAGATTTTATCAACCGCCTGCAAAACGCCATCTCACGGCAGGTTGATAACCTTCAAGCAGCAGATATGCTCACCTTACAACTAGCTTATAAAAATGCCAATGCAGATTGCTAAAAAGTCCTAATCCCTCTAAAGGGACAGAATCCCAACATTGCTGAGATGATCAGAGCTTGTCGAAATGTTGGTACTGAGATTCATAGAGCCCATGTACTGGCCTCTGCTTTGCAGCCTCAAACCTGCTACAATTGTGGGAAAGAAGGCCATTTTCAAAAAGATTGCACATGGCTAAAAAATACCAAGATGAAGACCAAGAAAAAATGCCCTTATTGTCAAAAGGGCTTCCATTGGGCTAACCAATGCCACTTAAAGTTTAATTTAGAAGGAAAATGTCGGGAAACAGTAAGAGAAGTCCTGTGCCGGCAAAACCAAGGAAGTCAGAGCATGAAATGTGAATGCCCCAGTTTGGAATCCAGATGTGCTTCTGAGAGCTCCCTCCACAGAGGAGTGCTAGATTTACAAGCTGCCACAAATGCTCCCTGAAGATGTCATGTTGAGGAAAGCAAGAGGGGTAAAAATTTTGGAAACGCCTATTTGGAGACCCCTTTCTACTGGGGTTGCAGGACTCATTATTGACCATTCTGGTTATACCAGCTGAGGAATCCAAGTCCTCCTGGTCCTCACAAATTCAGACTGTTGTTGTTGTTAAATACCTTGGAGTAGGTTCCAACTCACAGCGACCCTGCACAGGGTTTCTGAGGCTGCAAATCTTTAAAGGAGCAGAAAGCCTCATCCTTCTCCCATGGAACAGCTGGTAGTTTCGAACTGACAACCTTGAGGTTAGCAGCCTGATTTGTAACCACTACGCTACCAAAGCTCCTTAAACTCAGACTTGTTAAGTGCCGTCGAGTCGGTTCCGACCCATAGCGACCCTGTACAGGGTTTCCGAGGGTGTAAATCTTTACGGGAGTAGAAAGCCTCATCTTTCTCCCGCGGTGCGGCTGGTAGTTTCGAACTGCTGACCTTAAGGTTTGCAGCCCGATTCGTAACCACTATGCTACCAGAGGGGCAAATTAAAATTATGGTCACTAGCCTAGAATATCAAGTTATTTCCAAGAGCATCTGTATTGCACAGCTAGTGTTCCTTCCTTATACCATTCCCAACTCTAGACAGCAGTCTCAGAGGACAGGAGGGTTTGGAAGGTCCAAAGTTTTTTTAGACAACCAAGCTCACACATCAACGGCCCCATCTTACAGTGCAAATTAATAGCAAAGCCATTACAGGACTTGATGACTCAGGCGCTAATGTCACCATCATTGATAACTGAAACTGGGACAAAATATTGTGAATTTCAACTCTCTTTAGGTACAATGGCAGGCCTCGGGAGCTTGAAAAATCCTTGCCAGAGCAAATACCCCATGCTATACACCAACCCAGATGGGCAGCCTGCCACCATCTGCCCCTATGTCCTGGGCCTCCCTTCTACATTGTGGGGATGAGATTTTTCAGCACAGTGGAACGTTGTTGCGGACCGTGTAAGATTGGTCAGAGGTTC
>NW_006408739.1:2961956-2963523 GCF_000296735.1 Chrysochloris asiatica
TTAAACCCAGTAAGGAAGAAAGGAATATTGGTTTAAGTAAGGTTTACTGGCTTAACTGATCTTAAAGATTGTCTTGTCTGAATAATACCATTCTTCTTCTGTAAAGATCCCTCCCTGAAAGAGAGGAAATAAAAGACGGACGCAGACTTAAGTCTGCGGGGGCATTATTGCTTGCAGGGCATTATTGCTTGCAGGATATGAAGAGGCTGTCTGCCGGTTTTGCATCTACGCTGGTCTCTGAGTGTTTCTTTTCTCTCTCGCCTCTCCAGACATCCCATCTAGATAGAGTTAGTCCGAGAAGAGAAAATGTCAGCCATTGAGCAGTCTGTCTGGAAGCTTGCATCAAGCCCGGGTGTCTGTCTTCTTTGTATCTGTTTTCTCTGTTTTCTTTGTGTCTGTTTTTTTTTTTTCTCTCTCTCTCACCATCGTCACTGGACACCCCGTATTCGGGTCCTCACCCCCTTGCCGAGGCCAGACCCTGGCAGAACGTCCATATTAGCACTGCTCCAAATTTATCCCCAAGGCCACTGCTGAAATCCCACTCAAGCTGCACTGGATACCTGCCGCCCCCCCACCTTTGGGTAGAACAGTGGCTTTTCAAGGGGGAGAAGCTGATGCAGTCCCAACAACTTGTTCAGGAACAGTTAAAAGCAGGACACATAGAACCTTCCACAAGCTCATAGACTACTCCATTTTTTTGTATTCCTAAAAAATCAGAAAAATAGAGATTTTTACATGACCTCAGTGAAGTCAGCCTTTGCATTATACCAATAGGCACTCTTCAACCGGTGTCCAGAGTCCAGCTATAATTCCCCAAAGCTATCATCTCATCATTATTGATCTTCAAGATAGTTTTTTTACTATCCCCTTGCACGCTGAAAATGGAGAAAAATTTGCTTTCTCGATCCCTAGTGTCAATTTCGCCACATGATTAACAGCCCTACTATGTGTCAAACGTTTGTAGCCAAGGCTGAATACAGCCCACTAGGGACTGCTTTGGTGATGCTTTGATCTATAATTACATGGATAACATTCTTATAGCCCACAAAATCTCCAGTACCCTCCTTGCCATTCAAACACATTTCCATTCTTCACTTAAAGACTACAGCTTAGTTGATGGATCATGGAAAATTTCAAACTGAGAAACCCTGGCAATACTTGGGTTATATTCTTACTTCCCAGATTATATGTTCCCATCAGGTAGAAATACCTATCCCTAATACAATTACCCTTAACGATATTAAAAAATTATTAGGAAATATTAATTGGCTGTGCCCTTCATTAGGTAGCCTTACATATTTGCTCTCCCATTTATTTAACACATTCAAAGGATATCCCGCCTTAAACTCTCCCTGGAAGCTCTCTATGGAAGCCCAAGAAGAGCTGCAGCAGATTAACTGTCTAATTTCTAAAAGACATTTAACTCAAATCTATATTTGTTGTTGTTGTTAGGTGCGGTAGAGTCAATACCGACCTATAGCGACATTATTATGCACAGCAGAGTGAAACACTGCCTAATCCTGGGCCAACCTCACTATTGTTGCCATGCTTGAGTCCACCAATGCTG
>NW_006408739.1:2978890-2981015 GCF_000296735.1 Chrysochloris asiatica
CTTTCTCTTCTCGAGATGATCTTTGAAATTTTCTGTTCAGCTCTTGGACCTCCCCATTTCGTCCATTTGCTTTAGCGTTTCTATGCTGGAGAGCAAGTTTCAGTGTCTTTTCTGACACCCATTTTGACCTTTTCCTTCTTTCTTGTCTTCTCAATGACTTTTTGCTTTCTTCATGTATTATGTTCTTAATGTCATCCCACAACTCTTCTGGTCTTTGGTCTTTAGTGTTTAATGTATTAAATCTGTTCTTTAGACGAATCTCTATAAGGCACCCTTATTTTAGCATAGTGGTTACGAATCCGGCTGCTAACCTCAAGATTGATGGTTCAAAACTACCAGCTGTTCTGCGGGAGAAAGATGAGGGTTTCCTCCGGTAAAGATTTTCAGCCTCGGAAACCCTGTGCAGGGTCACTATGAGTCGGAATTGACTCCAAGATACTTACAACAACAACAAGAAATACACCTCACCATCTCACGGGATTGCTAAATCAATTTTTTCCTAATCATGGAATTTTAGAATGGATTTTTGAACCTCTCCACATCCCCGCAAAAAATTATATACTCAAATTAGTCAAATCACCCAGAGGCGTCTATGTTGCCAACAGTTATCTGGCCATGACCCTCAAATGATAATACCTGGGATAGGCAAATTAGACTTTCAAGTAGTTGTACTTTTGAAGGAAAAACTTCAAATTGCAATGGCTGATATCTAGGAAAAATGAGCTCGCTGGCCTCCAGTTATTGCCTCTTCATCCCGTTGAAATAGTGCAACTGACCTCCATTCCTGAAGTGCTTACTGCTTTCCTAGACAGCTCAGATAAAACTGGTAAGGGAATTGTAACTTGGCAAGTCAATAACCAATTTTTTTACCACTGGCCATGCCAACGCTCAACGAGCAGAACTCGCTGCTGCTTTTGCTGCTTTAAAAATTTTCCTTCCCAATCCTTAAAACACTGTAGCTGACTCTTCTTATGTTGTCCCTACTATGCAAGTCACTGAAACTGCCTAATTCATCAAACATTAGATAGAGAACTTTTCATTTTGTTCTTACAACTTCAAATTCTCATCCTTGCTTGCTTACACCCCATTTTTCTCACACACATTCTCTCCCATTCCAGGTTGCCAGGTCCTTTAACTGAAAGGAATAACAGGGCAGATCTTCTAGCTATGCTAGCTCAGGATCTCGCTCAGACCATTCAGTCTCATCAAATTGGTCGTCAAGGAGCTCACTCCCTTGCAAAAATGTTCTCTCTTACACTATCTCAAGGCTGAGATATTGTTCAGGCCTGCCCTGATTGACAGCGATTATCTATCTAACCCAGGGTTCTCTGGAGTTAACCCCCGTGGTCTGCATCCTAATGCTCTTTGGCAAATGGATGTAACTCATTTTCCTCAACTTGACAAACGTAAATACCTTACATGTCAATATTGACACTTAGTCTAGCTATTTATCTGCTACTTGTCAAATTGGAGAACCTGTTAAACATGTTAGAAAGCACTTGCTTACCGTTATTGCCACCATAGAACTCCCTCTAAAAATCAAAACTATCAATGGTCCTGCTTATAAACAATTGTGCTGCCAGTGGAAGTTTAAACATGTTGTAGGAATTCCTTACAACCCACAAGGCCAAGGTATTGTTGAGCAAGCACACAGTGTACTAAAGAATCAATTACAGAATCAAAAAAGGGGGAGTCAAGAGGACAAATTAACTCAATAGAACAATTACATAAAGCCCTCTTTATTTAAAAAAATTTAAATAATCATCTTCTGATCTTACAGCTGCTGAAAAACATTTTACCCCCACTGATAAGTGACCTAAACCTTTAGTACTTTATAGAGACCCCTTGTCGTTATGAAGTGCCATCGAGTTGATTCTGACCCATAGCAATCCTATATAGGATTTCCAAAGAGCAGCTGGTGAGCTTGAACCACCAACATTGTAGTTCAAATGACTTTACAGTCTGATGCATTAGCCCACAGTGCCACACCAGGACTCCCCTTGTTGTTGTTGTTTAGTGCCCTCAAGTCGGTTCCAACCCATAGCGACCCTGTATAGGGTTTCTGAGGAGTGGCTGGTGAGCTTGAACCATTGACCTTGCAGTTCAAATGGCATTAACCCACAGC
>NW_006408739.1:2986645-3009286 GCF_000296735.1 Chrysochloris asiatica
ATCTATTCTGGAGAATGTTCCATGTGCACTTGAAAAGAAAGTGCATTTCCCATATAGGGTTTCCGCGGAGTGGCTGGTTAGCTTGAACCACTGACCTTGCAGTTCAATAGGCTTTGCAGTGGTGCCTTAACTCACAGCGCTACACTGCTCAAACAAGTGAGAAAAAGCCGACCAAATAGTCCGCACATCTTCGTCTGCCATATAGGTTTCCACGGAGTGGCTGGTTAGCTTGAACCACTGACCTTACAGTTCAAAAGGCTTTATAGTGGTGCTTTAACCCACAGCGCTATGCCGGGATGCCTCTCAAACCAGCAAAAAAAAAAAAGCCAACCAGATAGAATGCACATCCTCGTCTCCCGTATAGGGTTTCCGAACCACCGACCTTGCAGTTCAAAAGGCTTTACAGTGGCACCTTAACCCGCCGCGCTATACCGGGAAGCCTGTCAAACTAGTGAGAAAAAGCAGACCAAATAGTAAGCACATCCGCGTCTCCCCTATAGGGTTTCTGAGGGGCGGCAGGTGAGCTTGAACCACCGACCTTGCAGTTCAAAAGGCTTTACAGTGGCAGCTTAACCCACTGCACTACGTCGGGAAGCCTCTCAAACCAATGAGTAAATGCCAACCAAATAGTAAGCACATCCACATCTCCCGTATAGGGTTTCCGAGGAGCGGCTGGTGAACTTGAACCACCGACCTTGCAGTTCAAAAGAATTGGTGGCACAGCGCCTTAACCCACAGTGCTACGCCAGGACCCCTCTCAACCCAGTGCAAAAAGGCCAACCAAATCTGTGTCTCAGCTTGGGCTGAGTGTGTGTGAGTTCCTGGCAGAGGAAACTGCCAGCGGTGAGGGTGGGTCATGGCCACTAGTCTAAGCCCCTATCTCTATTCACCCGAATGTAGGTGGGCAAACCGTGAGCACACCTATTACCCTACACCAAAGAAAAAAATAAAATCGGAACCACACAAAATAGGCAGAGTATACTGTGCAGTTTTTTTAATTTCTCTTTCTTTTCCAAGGTTCCTGTGGTGTGCCTCCACTGCGTCTCTGCGGCTCCTATTTTGTCCCACCGCCTGGATTCGCCCAGGATGTGGGCTCAGGCCTCCATGCCTGGCCGGCAGATCCAAAAGGCGATTTCCCACCTCAGCTCCAAATTCCACAGGTTATAAGCCCTCAAACCTTTAAACTATTCCTATCTCTGTGAGTCCAAGCCTTGGAGCCCCGTCCTGCCTTTTTCTTGCCTGGAATTCTGAGTTATTGCTGACGGTGACCTTCACTACACCTTCACCCTAGCTGCCATCAAGCCCCGCCCTCACCCATTAATTTTTGTGCCTCTTTTTCTCTCCAATGATACATGAACTATACATATCATGATAACTTCTCCCACATGGAAGCTGCTCATCACCAGATCTTTATTCATACAGTGGGAACCCCTCACATGGGGCATGGGCAACCCAACCCCATGTTCCTGTTTGCTGGCACCCGTGGCTTACAATGAAAGATCCCCTAGACCTTAATTGGCCTGTCTGCCGCTCCTCTAACTTTTCTACAACCCTTTTAATTGCTAATTTGACTATAGAAAGTTGGGGTTCTCAAGGACTATTAGTCCTGGAAATCATACTTACTGGAACTGAAGTATGTCCTATCATTATTTCAATGGGTCCCCTTTAGGGACTCCAGGCCTTGAGAGCCCTTTTCTTCACCCTAAGCTCCTTTTATCATGGAAGAGCATGCATAGTCTCCCTTGAAAAGGAATATTTGGCATGCTACTCTCCCTTTCTTGCCCCGCACCTTTGAACACGGATATTTTAGAACTGGCCTTCTGTGCTGGATCAGTTTTGACATGGTTAAAGATGTCCTTATATGCCCTTCCCAACTTCTATGTTTTTCTTATGACGTCACGTGCCCCACCACTGACTATTGTCAATCTAGCCTCCAATGTTGATAGCAAACAGGAGCACTATAATGTTACCTTCTCTGCTAACAATACTTGGATTACTACCTGCATTTCATATTTCAATATTTCCACTCTTAATATTACCCACATTTTTAGTATTTGCCAATGAGTTCAAGCTTGGATCCCTGTTAATTTAACCTGACTGTGAACAAGAAATTCAGCCTTAGAACAAACCACCCAGGCCCTCGAAAAACCATAATAAAAGATTTCTTGACATCCTCATTACCTCCATCACTGCGACCATAGCATTAGCTGCCAACACTGCTACTGAGGCCCTTGCTTTCTGCCAGTCCATTAAAAACTGCCCAGCATGCTAATCTTTACCTTCAAAATGTTACATTAGAACTTCAACCCTTAGCACAAATTGATCAGAAGATCCTCCAGCGGCTTGAAGTCTTGTGGATTGGCGAAAGGCAACAAGCCTTGTGGGATCATCAGCAACTCATCTGTGACACAGAATTTTAAACTATGTGTGTCACCCCTGTGTTCTTTAATTCTACTGAGTCCTGGGATGATATCCAATGGCAACTCCATGGCATCTTTCATTCACCCCTCGGGCAAGATATTCATAACTTACTAAAATTTGTGACTTACTAAAATTTGCAAAAACAGATGCAACAACTTAAACAAGAAGCACAAAATTTAACCCCAGCTGGTAAAAGGAGATGAGGATAAGACTCTTGTGGTTTAATAGTGAATAATTGTTATCAGGACTGATTGTGATTGTTGCAAATGTAAAGGTAGATGTTTTGTAACAAAAGGAAGGGAGTGGTTAATATTGAAGTCCAGGAGCTAGCGGAGGATTTTGGGATCATCAAGGGAGAAGAGTGGAGTGCGGGACCCTATCCAGAGAAGCAGTGACACCAGAGATGGAGGCAGAGATGATGACGTGGAAAGATGGAGTGGCTAGGGGCTCTAGACTCATGGAGGGAGAGGGGCTGTGTACTGGTGGCTGGGGTGCAGGCTTGCAGGGTATGCCTTTTGGTTGGTTGAATGATTATATATTCCTGAAAGCTTCACTGTACATCTAAAAGAACACACAGAGGGAATAGAAGCAAATGCTGTTGAATGATGATGCATGGAGAGGATTGTAATTCTTGCAATGAAATGAAATATGATAGGATGAATGTAAAGCTGATGTTCTCCCATGTAAACTGTCACTCAATTTACAATAAAAACTTAAAAAAATAAAATCAACCCAAAATCACCTCAATGACATAGCTCACAGACTTAATCTTAGGAATTGTTTTTCTGGACTTAACCTTCATATGTGGATTTTCTCCACCTTTACAGTAATTCTATTACTTTGTTTTCTTCTAGTCCCAAATGGTGTCTACCGATTGCCCCAGCGAACGATAATGTGAAGAGGCCATGGCCGCCCTGCATTACACTGCAACTACCATCTCCCATACCCTTTCCCTATCCTTCTATCTCTGTAGAATTTACTCCATGCTTAACCTTCAAAAAGTAAAAAGGGTGGAGATGTAAGAACTCAGAAATTAGGTCATAAGCCAGTACCCCAAGCAAAGCCAATGGAGTGGCTCTCTGATGAAAATCAGAGAGCATAACCGGCGTCCACAATGAACATAGTACTGCTGGAAACAGCAGGCATAGTTCTGATAGCATTAGCAGTTAGCCTTGCAGAAACTACAAAAACAATTTCTTGTAAGGTCTGCAGGTTCTTTATCCTACACTCCCTACCAGAAAGAATTCTCTCCCATTTTCACGTATCTTCCCTTACTCTTGTTTACTTGCTTCAATAAATTCCCTTGGGAACCTTGATTTTGGTCACTACCATGGCTCTCATTTAGAGGTGCTGTTTAGCGGTGGCCTCACCTAGGTCCCTCAGTACATTGTATCTAGACTTCAAGCAGTCATTGCCTCCACAACAACCCAGCAGTGTTTTGTTCTCTTCTGCAATACAGGGTCAAGTATCAGTATGTATATATTCATTTAGTTATTTATCTATTTATTTTACCAGGTGATTTCTAAGGTTCTGTACAGGTTGAGAACCACTAGGACTGAATTCGAGGACAAGGCTGGGAGCTAACTGGGAGTTGTAGAAGAGCTGTGTGTCAGAAATTCTGCCAGGCTCTATATCTGGTATCTCTCATTGACTTTGCTACATCTGCCCTGATTTATGTGATATCATCCCTATTTTACAACTGAGGAAACTGGGGCTTAGGACAGCAAACTTGTCCTAATTAGGAAGACTTAAACCTAGGTCTAGTTTTATTCAGAATCTTGTGTCCCATCTGCTGTTTCTGATGCACTGCCTCTGATCTCAGGAAAGGCTTGTGCCACTCCAGCCTGAGGATCTAACTACATGAGGGACCAAGGAGAGAGTTCTGGTGCCTACTAAACCAGGAAGTGTAATTTGCATGTCAACTGTTTGTTCCTGGATTTGCTTTCTGCTCCAGTGGCTGCTAAATGCTTGCCAGAAAGAGTGCTGATTACACACTCACAAGGGATGTTGTGTGCATCTACATCTACCACTTGATACATGTCTGTTGGGGAAGCCTGAGGCAAGAACAGTTTGGAAAAGCAGAGGTTGAGCCAGATTGTGTAGGTCTGCTAGCAGGGTCCAAGTGGGGCCTCTGCCTTCATCCCAGGAAGAGATTTGTGGACTTGGGGTCCTGAGCTACCATCTCTGACCACCATTTAAGTGTGATTAATTAAATCGGAAGCTCTTTCTCATTTCCACCCACAATGTGCATACAGAACTGATACCCATGGTGCTTGATGAGACCACCCCAAGTCACAACACATACTCTACCTGTTATGGATTGAACTGCGTCCTAGACAAAGACATGTTGAAGTTCTAGCCCCTCATACTTGTGAACATGATTTTGTTTGGAAATAGTCTTTGATGATTTTTTTCACGAAATCGTCATGAAGTCCTACTAGAATTGGGTGGCTCCTAATCCAGTCTGAGTGGTGTCCTTATAGAAGACATAGAAAGATAAAGGAAACATGCCAAGTGAAGCTAAGGAAAACCTAGGGTGACTCGAGCTGGCTGACCATGTTGATTCTAACTCTAACCCCACAGCTATGGGACAATGAGTTTCTCGTATTTGAAAACCATTTTCTTTGTGGTAGCTTGTTACATGGCCCCAGGTAACTAACGTTAAATGAAATAGAAAATTGAGTCCTATTGTTGACAAAATGGCATCCGCAGCTGAGAGGACAATGCCCTTAAGTCTTGTCTTTACCAAAACTTAATCCTGTCTTTCCTGCAAATCTGGCCATCCTTGTTGACAAATGAATTCTTGACAGCTTTTCAATACTGAGGAGCCCTGGTGGGACTGTAGGATAAACACTGGACTGCTAACCTCCAGGTCAGCAGTTCCACTCCACCAGTGGCTCCACAGGAGGAAGATAAGGCTTTCTGCTCCTGTAAAGATTGCAGCCTTAGAAATCTTATACAGGGTTGCTAGGAATAGGAATTGACTAAATGGATAGTAAGTTTGGTTTGGTTGGCTTTTCAATATTGAATTGATAAGTCAGGCAGAAATAAGCTTTTCTGTTTGTTTGTTTTTTCAATAAAAAGCTGATACTTGATGGAGTACCTTTCCCAATGGGGATTTGTGGTTGTTGTTAAGTGCTGTCAAATCGGTTCTGACTCATAGGGACCCTGTATAGGGTTTCCAAGGAGTGGTTGTAATCTTGAACTGCTGACCTTGTGGTTCAAACTGACCTTGCAGTCCAGCGTATTAAACCACATCAGCACACCAGGACTCCCTTCCACATGGGGCTTGGCACTATCCAATTTTCTATTTTTCAGCTTGATTAAACCTCATCTAGTAGATTTATTGACTTTATTGACTATGCAAAGGTTTTTGACTGTGTGGATTATGACAAGCTATGGACAACATTTCAGAAAATGAATATTCCAAAATGCTCATGAGGAACCTGTACAAAGACCAAGAGGCAGTTGTTCAAATAGAACAAGGGAACACTAAATAGTTTTAAATCAGGAAAGGTATGTGCCAGGGTTGTATTCTTTCACCATATTTAGTCAATCTGTATGTTAAGCAAGTAATCTGAGAAGATGGATTACATGAAGAAGAATGTGGCATGAGGATTGAAGGAAGAGTCATTAAGAGCCTGACACAGCCATGCTTGCTGAAAGGAAAGTGAACTTAAAATATTTAATGATGAAGATCAAAGACCACAGTTTTCAATCTGGGTTGCACCTCTTAATATAAAGAAAACAAAAATCCTCACCACTGGAGCAATAAATAACATCATCATAAGTGGAGAAAAGATTGAAGTTGTCAAAGACTTCACTTTGTTTGGATCCACTATCAACATTCATGGAAGCAGCAGTCAATAAATCAAAGGACATACTGCATTAATTAGGCAAATCAGCTGCTCAAGGTCTTTTTAAAAGTGTTGAAGAGCAAAGATGTCAGTTTGAGGACTAAAGTGCACCTGACCCAAGCCATGGTATTTTCAATAGCCTCATAAGCAGGTGGAGTCCCGGTGTGGTGCTGTGGGCTAATGCGTCCTACTGCAAAATCATTTGAAATGCAAGGTCAGTAATTCAAGCTCATCAGCTTCTCCTTGGAAACCCTATACAGGGCCGCTATGGGTAGGAATAAACTCAACAGCATTTAACAACAACAACACATGCAGGTGAAAGTTGGACAATGAATAAGGAATACTGTAGAAGAATTGATGCATTTGAGTTATGGTGTTGGAGAAGAGTATTAAAGACACCATGGATTGCCAGAAGAACAAACAAATCTGTCTTAGAAAAAGGACAACCAGAATGTTCCTTAGAAGCTAGGTTGGCCAGGCTTTGTCTCTCATACTTTGAACATATTATCAGGAGGGACCAGTCCTTGGAGAAGGACTTCATGCTTGGTAAAGAGGAAGAACAACAAAAAAGAGGAAGTCTCCCAATGAGATGGATTTGCACAATGGCAGCATAGCAGCAATTGTGAAGCTAGAGCAGGACCAGGTGGTATTTCTTTCTGTTGTACATAGGGATGCTATCGGGTGGAACTAACTCAAGGACACTTAACAACAACTGCTGTAAATTAATTTTATTATTGGTTCAATTTCTTTTGACACTAATATATTTTGTTTCTTTCCATCTTTATCCCTGCAATGAAAATCTGCATTGGAGCAAAGATGATTCTAGGATGTGGTTTAGAGAACAATTGGTCACAAAAATGTGAGCAAGCACCTCTCTTCCAGTTGGAACTCATGTTGTTGTTAAGTGCTGTGGAGTCAGTGTTCACTCATAGCTACCCTGTAAAGGGTTTCTGAGGTTTTAAGTAGTTTGTGGGAGCAGAACTCTCATCTTTCTCCTGCAAAGTGGCTGGTGGGCTTGAACCCACAACACTGTGGTTTCCAGTCTACTAGTCATTCTACGGAGCCACCTCACTCCCCAGTTGGAAATCTACAGGAATTTAAAAAATAATTATTACCATCCAAGTTGCATAGTATTCATCAGGTTTCGGCTAGGAAAAACCGTTTCTCAAAGAAATCCATGATCCTATAGTGTAATCTTTAATGACTGATGCCGAAATGAAAACCAACAAAACAAACCCCAAAACTAGCTCTCAATCCTTGGCAAGGATTGCTTAAAGTTTATATCTTGTGGAAATAACTCCCTAAATTTAATCACTCAGCAGCAGTGTCCTGTAAATCTGGAAGTAAGTAGCTAATTCAATTGGCTGCTCCTGCCTGATTCACATTATCTTCACCTTCTATGGCAGCTTCTGAGGAAGCGTCTTTAGTGACTCAAAGCTTGGTTTTGCCACAGTGTCTGAACATACGAAGCTACTCCTAGGGCTTTGAAAGAGAGTGACAATCATAGGGAGTCATCACATTTTTTCAATGACCATCCTTCACTGCAGGTTGGAGAGGATGATGAATTAGAACACACTTGAGCAGCCAGATGCAGGAGACTTATTGAGAAAGGAAATCAATGAGGTGCAGACATATGCCCCTGAGGTCAAAGTCGAGTTTATTCTCTGCTCTCATTTTGTCTCTGTCTTTCAATCTGAATATCATCTTACAATGTGTGTTTGCAATGAGGGGACCAGTATCACATTTGCAAAATCATTTCTTTTCTTACGGAAAACTATAAAAAGAAAGTAAAAATCAACTGCAATGCCACTATCCATAATAACTGCTTTTCATTTCATGGTTTTCTTCTTAGTGCTATGCAATAGACAGACTTGAAGACAAAACTTGACAAAAACAAAACAAAACAACTCCCAAATTTTAACAAAAAATGTAGCTCATTGCTAACCAAACCAGAGGCTCTTCAAGAGGAAGAACCTGGTGAACTTCTCCCTTAAAAATTGCAGGAAACCCTATGGGGCAGTTCTGTTTTGTCTGCATCTATTCCATGGCTCATAGCAACAACAGCATAGTCTCCTTTCTGAGTTTTCATTTATAATGTCATGAACATTTCTTCCTGTCAATTAGAATTCCTTAAATGCCTTATTATAAAACTGCCTTATTATAAAACAAATTAATGAACATGCTTTCTTTTTATTGGACACACAGGTTGTTTTCAACTCTTTACTATATAAATCCTACTTCTTTTACATAGATCCTTGTCATTTTTATTCATTATTTTCTTGTGATGGATTTGAAGAAGTGGACTGTCTGACCCCAGAGACTTGAACATTTTAAGTCTTAGTTGTTGTCATGTGCCATTGAGTCCATTCTGACTCATAGCAACCCTGTATATGGTTTCTGAGGAGTGGCTGGTGGGTTTGAACTGTCAACCTTGTGGTTAGCAGTGGAGTACACATCCTAAAATCACTGCTTCACTAGATATAGGACTATGTTTGACTGGGCAATTTGAGCATTACATAGAGGATGAGTTGGGGCTGAGACACAGCCTGCCTTTCTCTAGTCCAGCCTTGCACCCTGCATGTCTAGGAAAGGAATGCATTGTACTTTGCCTCATAGCTCTCCCTGATTCCCTCACTATTCACCTGCAAAGGCTCTAACTGCTCAGCAGGACTTGCTTTTCCACTTCATCTGCCTACACAGTTATCTTTTACAAATATTATTTATTCATATACAGGCAAAGGAGTTCTCATAGCATAGTGGTTACAAGTTGAACTGCTAAACCTCAAGGTCAGAAGTTGGAAACTACCAACTGTTCCTCTGGAGAAAGATGAGGCTTTCTGCTCCCATAAATATTTATAGCCTTGGAAACTCTATTCAGTGTTGCTATGAGTTGGAAGCGACTCCACGGCGCATAACCACCACTACCACCATATACAGGCAATGTATGTGCTTGCTGGAGACTGCCCTAACAGTATAACTTTTACAAGTTGAGAGGCAAAAATCAATATTCTGATTTGCTTTGGGTATATTTTTCAGTAGTTTGGAAGTTACCTCCATTATTGTCTTACATTTTCTTATCAAAGTACTTTCTAAGAATTGTCTGGATTATTGTTTTAGCTGTTAACTGCCATAGAGTTGTTTTCATTGTCTGATCTGCAGAAGTAGATGACCAGCCATTTCATTCTCTTCATCTTCATCCAGCAGCACTGCTGGAACCCTGTTCAGCATCAAAACATCCAAGTCTTCATTGGACCTTCAATCTTATCTCCTTTTCTGCAGTCTTAATACTAGTGAGGCATGTATTTTCTTAGCAACCTCATCTCAGACTGAAATCCACTTCAAGCAGAGGTGAATTCGCCATGAAGCTAATGTAGTTTAAGCTTCAGGACCCTTTCTAAGATGCTGTATCTTTTAGAGGGGTTCTGGAGGACAAGGATATAGGAAACTGCTATTTTTAATGATTTATTTTAGACTACTCAATTCTTGTAGTACCTGTTCTATACTTTCTTTAGTATTGTCTTAGGATTTCAGCCATCTCTCTTCTGTCCAACAATAATAACTCTGCTATTATTGTTAAGTGACTTTGAGTTGGTTCTGACTCATAGCGACCCTGTCTAGGGTTTCAAGGAGTGATTGGTGAGTTAGAACTGTTGACCTTGTGGTTCAAATGGACATACATCCTGTGCTTATCCTACAGCCCTCACCTCACCAGGACTCCATGTATATATATACATGGATATACATATATATATATACACATATTTTTAAAAAATAACTTTTGGCTTATTTATCCCTTGACTGCCAACTAAACTCCAGTAGTCCTCAGCCTCCCACCTCCACTCAAACATATGAAGCTATTTTTCCAAGATCCCCAAACCACCTCTAGTTAACAAAGTTGTCAATGTGTCCTGATTATATTCCTGCAGACTTTGAGCCTCTTGGCAACCGCAGATTGCCCCTGGGTCTGCTTCAGTACATGCACATTATCATACTAATTTTTGTAAGACATCTGTTCCCATTTTAGTGGTGCTACAGGGTCTAACTTTGCTTTGTAATCATAACCAGGGATTCTGAATCTAATGGTAGATGTAAGACAAACTATTGGGTGTTGTTGCATCCTCTCTTTGCTCCTTTCTAGCTTGGGCCAGTTACTTGAACTTTTGGTGTCAACTTAAAAATCTTCAAAATGGGGATAATAATGATCATATCTATCTCAGTGAGTTTGTTTTTTTAAAAATAGAGGCAATACATTTCAAATCTAAAAATTGTAAACACTCTCTTTATATAGTTATTACAGTAATTATTATCATTGTTTTTAAAGTATCCATAGTTAGAATTATCATTTTGAAAGAGAATAATTTAAAATGAAATATGTTTTGTTCATTGCTATATCTCTGACATTTGGAACAGTGCCTGGCATTTAATAGATGCTCAATAAATGGCAGTGCTTAAATACGTGAAAGAGTGAAGTATATAGATCTCCATCTTGCTGCATTTGGGTTGAAGTGCCCTAAGGAAATTGAGATTTGGTTCAAGAAACTGATGCAGCAGATGGCTGACACAGCGGTTTATGATTTAATCAGGAACTCTCAAAACCTTCAAGTGGAGGAAATCAATAACTAAGACATGATTTGCTTACAGGAATTTGGCTATTTCCTCCAGACCCAGGAAACAACTAGTGAGTGGTCGGTTCATAGTTCCAGTTCAACAGCTAAAACCTAGCCATTTGAAGAAGGTAGGAAGGTGTGAAGGAATAATCCTTCAGGAATGATGCTCTCAAAGAGCATTAGTCTCAGTGGATCTGGCTTGAAACAGGACTTCTGAAAAGAATATCCTACACTATTACCCTATACTAGTACCTACACTCAACAGCAACAAACATTAATATGACCTCATCAACATAATAAAAAAAAAATTCATCTCAAATGAAATTACATCTACAAGTATACATTCAAACAACCCCACCACCCTCTGGTCAATTTGGACTCATAGTGACCCTGTATAGGGTTTGTTGTTGTTGTTGTTAATTGCCATCGAGTTGGTTCCAACTCACAGCAACCCTGTATAGGATTTCCAAGGAGCAGCTGGTGAATTTGAATTGTTGATGTGTGGTTTACAATCCAGTGCTCATCCTGCAGCATGACACCAGGAGTCTCTGAGGCTGTAAATATTTATGAGAGCAGAAAGCCCTATCTTTTTCCCCTTGGAGCAGCTGTTGGGTTTGAGCTACCAACCATGCAATTGGCCAGTGTTTAATTCTACAGTGCCACACATATTTTGGGGGAACAGAATTCAGTTCAAGTACCTACCTACAATTGAAGACAAGACTTGAGGAATATGTGAATATGTGCATATGTGCATTTTTCTGGGCACAGCATTTTTGGCACTTGTCAAATAGTTTCAAGACCCAGAGAAGATTAAGAATCATTTGAGTTTCAGAATTTCTGCTAAGAAATTGTGAAAGAAACTAGAGGAGTCCTTGTGTGGCGCTGTCGGATAAACACTTGACTGCTAATAGGCAGTTCAAACCCACCAGCTGCTCTTGGGAGACCTTATACAGGATCACTATGAATTGGAACCCACTCGACGGCTCTTAACAGCAATAGGGTGCTTATCAACAGCAACAGAGGGAGCTAGTGGAAGGTTCTTGTTGGCAGCTGCCATGATCACTGAAGAGGAGGCAGCAGCATTCTGTGTGACCCTCTCTATTACCTTGGATCTCAGTGAGGAAAGGGCTATTTTTTGGTAAGAACTATGCCGCCCTTTCCTGTTTGACACCTTTGGGAGTTCACCAAACAATTAGCAAGTCATGTTATTCTCCCTGAGATTTCCACCAGATAACTTGTCCTAAAGATGCCTAGCTGGGAAGACAAAGAATAATATACAGAGTAAGTATCCAGAACTAGAGGACAATAATGCAGACTGTCCATGCTTGCCTCATGTAATAGTGGGGGATACCTAGATTCTTTTTCTTTTGTTGTTTCCCTGCAGGAGATCTGGGAGGAAAGGCTTCAGGGGATGAAACTGAATTCTAGGAAGGCATTTTTAAGATGAACAGCTGCTGACTTTGAAGTAAGAGTTGTGACACTCTCTGCTGGTCATCAGGAAAAACTGGGGTGTTGCTGACTTTGTCAGTCAAGGCCTGGGCTTTGATGGAGATGAAGCAGTTCTTTTAGGGCCAACAATAACATTCAGCTTTAAAAGTCATAAATAGAAAATTAGTTGACTACGTTCCTTAAGGCCTAGTCAAAGTATATAACCAAGTCAGTTGCCCAGTTCTGACTCTTGGCAACCCCAGGTGTGCCAAAGTGGACCTGTGCTCTGAAGCATTTTCAAGTACTGATTTTTCAGAAGTAAGTCACTAGGACTTTCTTCTGAGATATTGCTGGACTTACTGAATACTAGCTTTTTGTTGTCAATTTTTATTATGCTTTAGGTGAAACTTTACAGAGCAAATTTGTTTCTCATTTGATAGTTTGTGCCTTGACTATTCCATGACACTGGCTGTATTACCCACTGTGTGTCAGCACTCTTCTCGTTTCTTCTCTAGGTTCCCAATTTCCTTTTTTCCAAATTGTTCGCCCCTTCCTGCCTTCCCATCTATGCTTTTGGGCAAAAGTCAGCCACTCACATAATTTGAAGGCCTCAGAAGCTACTTACCAAAGTAGGGTGCAGAACACTGACTTTCCAAACTATGTTGTGCCGATTGACATAGATGTCCCCAAGTCCATCATCTTCAACTTCAAGCCTAGGACCTTCTTCCCAGGAGCTCTTTGATTATGTCTAAGAGGTTTCCATGAATGTGTCCCCTGTGTGCTATATTGTCAATATTAACATACATACAACACCTACAATTATGTATGTACAGATTTTCACAACCAAACCTATATGTGCAGGTGGATGTGTCTTTTGACACCTTCCCAAAACTCTTTAACATACCTATCTACCTATGTATTCATTCATAAATTATTGTTTGTTAATACTATTGTTGCAGGATTAGCTATGCTATAGTAATTACCATGATGGTGGTGGCCATGTGGTGTTGATTCCGACTCATAGCAACCGTGTACAGAGTTTCTGAGGCTGTAAATCTTTACGAAGCAGAAAGCCTCATCTTTCTCCTGTGGAGCATCTGGTGAACTCAAACTGCTGACCCAAAGCGTAACCTACCATGCTACCATTTGTTGTTGTTAAATGCTGTTGAGTCAGCTGTGTTCTTCCAATTGTCTTCCTTTGTCTAAATTGTGTTGACTTTCCTCACATAGTATATTGCCTTTCCCTTCACTTTTATTAACACATCTTTCACCTAGCTAGTAGTTTTTCTTCCCTCCCCTCCCATTCTTTGTTGTTAAGTACTATTGAGTTGTTTCCTACTCATTGTGAGTATAGGGTTTCCGAGGAATGGCTGGTGAGTTTGAACTACTGGCCTTGTGGTTCAATCCAGTCTTGGAGTCCAATGCTTATCTTGCAGCACCACACCAGGACTCTATTCCTGGTAACCATCAAAAATTTTTTTCTGTGTGGAGACCTTTTCTTTCTTTTCATTTTTATAATAGTGGTCTGATAGAATATTTGTTCTTTTGTGATTGACTTATTTTACCCAGCATAATGTTCTTCAAATTCATGCACATTGTGAGATGTTTTATGGATTCATCATTATTCTTTATCACTGTGTGCTGTGGGTTAATGTGCTGAATTGCAAAGTCAATTTGAATTGCAAGTCAGCGGTTCAGCTCAGCAGTTGCTCCTGGGAAACCCTCTACAGGGTAACTGTGGATCGGAACCCACTTGAATGCACTTAACAACAACAACAACAATGTATACCAATTTGTTCATCCATTGATGAGCACTTAGGTTGTTTCCATCTTTTTGCTCTTGTGAATAATGCTACCGTGAACATGGAAACTTGAACATATATCTATTCATGCCACAGTTCTTACATGAAAGTGCCAATCATCCCACAAACTCACCGATATTTGTTATTTTCTGATTGGTGCCGTTATTGTTGGGGTGAGATGGTATCTCATTGTAGTTTTGATTTGCATCACTCTAATAGCTGGTGTGGCACTGTGGGTTAATGCGCCAGACTGCAAAGCCATTTGAACTGCAAGCTTGGCAGTTCAAGCTCACCAGCTGCTCCTTGGAAACCCTATGCAGGGTCACCATGGGTCGGAACTGACTCAACAGCACTTCACAACAACAACAATAGCATATGATCAAGAGCATTTATTCGTGTTTGTTAGTTGCATGAATGTCTTCTTTGGTGAAGTGTCTATTTATATCCTTTGTCTATTTTTAAATTGGATTGTTTGACTTTTTGTTATTGAGGTATTGAAGTTTTCTACAACTTTTAGAGATTAGACCCTTGTCAGATATGTCATAGCTAATTTTTTCCCCCTAATGTGTGGGTTTTGTTTTTACTCATTTGGAGAAGTCTTTTGATTAGAATAATGATTTAACTTTTGTTTTTGCTGTTAGGTGCTGTCTAGTAGTTTTCGACTCATAGAGAGCCAACGCACAGCAGAATAAAGCACTGTGTGGTCCTGCACCATCCCTAAAGTTGTTGTTATGTTTGAGCCCATTGCTGCTGCCACTGGGTCATTCCATCTTGTTAGAGGTTTTCCTCTTTTTCACTGACCTTCCACTTTACCAAGCATGATATCTTTCTTCATGGACTGGTCCCTCCTGACAACATGTTCAAAGACAGAAGAAGTCTTGTCATTTTCATTTCTCAGGAGCATTCTGGCTGTAGTTCTTCCAAGAAATCTTCCTTCTTCATTGTCTAACTTTAACATACATACGAGGTGATTAAAAATACCATAGCTTGGATCAGGTGTGCCTTAGTCCTCAAAGTAACATCTTTTTCTTCAACACTTTAAGAGGTCTTTTGCAGCAGATTACTGGACTGCTGCTTGATTACTTGACTGTTGCTGCCGTGGGTGTTGATTGTGCATCCAAGCAACATGAAATATTTTACAACTTCAAATGTTTCTCCATTTATCATGATATTATTTACTGGTCCAGTTGTGAGGATTTTTGCTTCCTTTACATGGAGGTACAACCCATACCGAAGGCTGTAGTCTTTGATCTTCATCACGTAGTACTTCGAAGTCTTTTCACTTTCAACAAACAAGGTTGTATCGTATACATATCGCAGGTTGTTAATGAATTTTCCTCCAATCCCGACACCATGTTCTTCTTCATATAATCCAGTTTCTGGATTATCTGCACAGCATACAAATTGAATAATGGCACACATCTTTCCTGGTTTTAACCCACTGAGTATTCCCTAGTTCTGCCTGAACAAAGGTCTCTTGGTCTGTATACATGTTCCTCAGAGCACAATTAAGTGTTTCAGAATTCCCATTCTTCACAATGTTATCCATAGTTTCTGATGACCCACATAGTTGAACGTTTTTGCATAGTATATAAAGCACAAGTCAACATCTTTCTGGTATTCTCTGTTTTCAGCCAAGATCCACATGACATCTGCAATAACATCCCTCAGTGCACGTGCTCTTCTGAAATCGGCTTCAATTTCTGACATCTCCCTATCCATGTACTGCTGCAAAGATTTTTAAATTATCTTAAGCAAAATTTTATTTGCTTGTGGTATTAATGATATTCTTTGACAATTTCCACATTTTGTTGGGTCACCTTTCTTTGGAATGGGCACAAATATGGATCTCTTCCAATTGGTTAGACAGGTAGCTGTCTTCCAATTTTCTTGGTATAGATGAGTGGGTGCCTCCAGTGCTCCTGCACCCATTCACAATTAATATCGCAATTTATATTGTGACAATTCCTGGGGCCTTGTTTTTGTCAATGCCTTCAGTGCAGCTTGGACTTCTTCCTTCAATGTCATTGGTTCTTGATCATATAAAGGCTGCTTCTTGAAATGGATGAACATTGACAAATTCATTTTAGTACAATGACTGTGTATTCCTTCCATCTTCTTTTGATGCTTCCTATGCCATTTAAAAGGAGCTCTGGTAGGTAGTGTAGTGGTTATGAGTTGGGCTGCTAACTTCAAGGTCAGCAGTTTAAAACTACCAGCCACTCTGCAGGAGAAAAATGAGATTTTCTGCTCCCATGAAGATTTACAGCTTCAGAAACCCTATGCAGGGTCTCTATGGGTAGGAATAGACTAAATGACACTTAACAACAACAACATGGGAGAACATGTTTTACATTCACCCTATCGTATTTCATTTCATTGCAATGATTATAACCCCCTCCATGCATCATCAAATAACCAAAGGATACACCCCAGAGCCTCCCCCCCTCCTCCAGCCATCAGCACACAGACCCTCTCCCTCCCTGAGTCCAGTGTCCAAGATGCTCCATCTGTCCATGTCATCATCTCTGTCTCCATCCCTGGCGTCACTGCCTCTCTGGTTAGGGTCACGCTCTCTGCTCTTCTCACTTGATGGTCCCAGGGACCTCTGCTCCTGGGCTGCAAAATCAGTCACTCCCTTCTTTTTGTCAAAAAACATCCACCTCTACATTTCCAACCTTCACAGTCAGTCCTGATGGCAATTATTCACTATTGTACCACAAGAGTCTTATTCCCATTTCCTTTCACCAGCCTGGTCCCAACAGATTGGAAATCATTCAGTGTAGGTCCCATTTACCCCTGCCCCCTCTGGAACTAGGCTCCCTCTTGAAAACTTGTAAGCCAGTCACTTCTTGCCTTTATAGGCCCCCCTTGCCCCTTTTTGGGTAGCCAATGTCTAAGTTGCCTACCCCTGTCAACCCTGTGTACCTCCAAGGGAGTGGGAGTGAAACTTGCTGTAAAGATTTGTTCCCTTTTTTGAGCTACTACATCCATACACATACGTAAAGTTCATCAAATTGTAGTGGGTTACTCTTTTTTTCTTCTTCTTCCCTCTTCTTTCTTCTTCTAGTCGAGTTCTGATCATCCAGCCATCGAAACCAGGTCAAGTGGGTACTATCTGCAAGTATGGGTGTTCTTATACATCTCCCCTCACTTCATATCAGCGGGATGCTTCACTCTCTGCTCTTCTCCTCTGTAGCCATGTCACTGTCTCTGGGCCCAGGAGTCCCCGGGTCTTGCTATAACTGCTAGCCATCCAGGTCTCCACCCAAGTTCACATGAGTCTATTGAATGTGGTCAGACTTAGATCTCAACTTCGTTGCTGTTCCCCCACCCCCACCCCTTACTCTTATTGGTGACCAACGTGTCCACCAGCCAGACCACATGCCTGCTTGTGTATTCCCCTTGAGTCTTAGTCTTGGAAGGGTGTTTGCTCTGAGTGGACCCGACCACTTGCCTTGATGACTCCCGGGTGAACTGCTTACTTGTTCTTGTAGTAATAAACCATACTGCCATTATTGTTTCTGATTTTTCCTGCTGGTCATTCTTCACGAAGTATCTTTTGTTCTTCTAGGCACTTCAGACTGGTCTACTCATCCTTTCCAATGGAAATTTCCCATAAGGCTTAATTTTTTTATTCAGCTTTTCCAGCTTGAGAAATTCTGAACATGTTCTTCCCTTTTGGTTTTCTAATTCCAGATCTTTGTACATTTCATTATAAAACTTTACTTTGTCTTCTTGAGCTGTCCTTTGAAATTTTTGTTCAGCTATTTTACTTGGTAATTTTTCCAGTTGTGTTAGCATCTCTACATTCAAGAGCAAATTTCAGAGTATCTTCTGACATCCATTTTGGTCTTGTCTTTCTTTCTTTCTTTTTTAAATGACATTTTGATTTCTTCATGTATGACTTTATGGATGTCATCCCACAACTCTTTTGGTCTTCAGACATTAGTGTTCTAATGCTTCAAGTCTGTTCTTCAGACAGCCTCTAAGTTCAGGTGGGATATATTCAAGTACTTATTTTGGCTCTCATGGACTTGTTTTAATTCTTTTCAAGTTTTGTCTGAACTTACATGGGAGCAATTTGTTATCTGTTCCACAGTTGACCCCTTCCCTTGTTTTCATTGATAATATTGAGCTTCTCCATTTTATCTTCCCACAGTTGTAATCAATTTGATTCCTGTGTATTACATCAAGTTAGTTTTACATGTATAATTTCCATTTATGTTGTTGATAAATAGTATTTGGAATGAAAAAGTCACTGGTCTTGCACAATTCTTTCATGTGATCTTCAGCATTATTCTGCTACAAAGGCCATATTTTCCAAATATAGATCCTTCCTTTTTGCTTCCAACTTTTGCATTCTTATCACTGATAAATCTTGAATGCATGTTTGATCGATATCTGACTGAAGAAGTTGGTATCGTTCTTAAATTTCCTCTTCATTAGCTTTAGTATTTGGTGCATAAATTTAAATAATAGTTGTATTAACTGGGCTTCCTTGTAGGTGTATAGATATGGTTTTACCACAGACAACATTGAGCTTCAAGACAGTTCTTGAGATGTTCTTTTTGATGATGAACACAATGCCATTTCTCTTCCCACAGAATAAACCTTTTCATTTTCAGATTCAAAATGGCCAGTAGCAGTCCATTTCAGCTCACTGATACCACTCATCTGTCAGTTTGTGATGATGTGTTGATTTGGATGTTGTTGTGATGATGGAAGTTATGCCACTAGTATTTTATGTACTAGCAGGGCCACCTATGATGGAAAGCTTTCAGCTTTCAGAGTTTCCAAACTGAGGCAGACTAGGAAGAAATAGAAGTGGACTACTTCTGAAAATTTAGCCACTGCAAACCTATGAACAGCGGCAGAACATTGTCAGATATAGTGCCAGGAGATGAAAACATGATTAAGAGAACTAGAATATTTTCAGATATAGTGCCGGAAGATGAGCACCTCACGTTGGAAGGCACTCAAAATGTGACTGGGATAGAGCTGTCTCCTCAAGGTAGAGTTGACCATGATGATATGAATGGAGTTAAGGATTCAGGACTGTCATTTGCTGATGGGGCACAACTCAAAATGAGTAAAAACAGTTGCAAACATCCACTAACAACTGGAATATGAAATGTACAAAGTATGAATCTAGGAAAATTGAAAGTTGTCAAAAATGAAATGGACTGTATAAAGATTGATATCCTAGGCATTAGTAAACTGAAATGGTATGGAATTGGCCATTTGAATCTGACAAGCATATGAATTACTATTCCAGGAAGGATGAATTCAAGAAGAATGGTGTAGTATTCATCATCAAAAAGAACATTTCAAGATCTATCCTGAAGTAAGTTGTAAAGTGAATAAGGAATACCATAGAATAACTGATGCATGTTGGTTATGTTTTTGGAGAAGAATATTGAAAGTACCATGGACTACCAGAAGAACAGGCATGTCTGTATTGGAAGAGGTACAACCAGAATGTTCCTTGGTTGTAAGGATGGCTAGGCTTCATCTCTCATACTTTGGACATATTATCAGGAGGAACCAGCACCTGGAGAAGGGCCTCATGCCTGATAAAGTGGAGGGTCAGCAAAGAAGAAGAACACCCCAATGAGATGGAAAGACACAGTGGCAGCAACAGTGGGCTCAAGTATAACAATATTTATGAGGACGGTGCAGGGACAGGCAGGGTTTTGTTCTGTTATGCATAGGGTTGCTATGAGTCAGAACCACCTTGAAAGCATCTGACGACAACAACAGCACCAATATCTAGGATATCGATCTTAATGCATTCCATTTTATTTTTGAAGATTTCCAATTTTACTAGATTCATACTTTGTACATTTCATGTTCCTGTTATTAATGAATGCTTGCACCGTAGCTGTTTCTTCTCATTTTGAATTGTGCCCCATGAACAAATGAAGATCCTGAAAATTTTGCTCCATCAACATTACCAAGGTCAACTCTACTTGAAGGAGGCAGCTCTTCCCCAGTCATATTTTGAGTGCCTTCCAATATGAGGAGCTCATCTTCCAGTACTTTATCAGACACTGCTCCATGCTATTCATAAGGTTTTCAGTGGCTAACCATTCAGAAGTCGTCTGCTTTCCCTCTTCCTACTCTATCCTAGTCTAGAAGTTCAGCTGAAACCTGTCCACCCTGTGTGCCTCTGCTGGTATTTGAAACACCAACAGCATAACTTCCCATATCACAGCAACACATCAGCCACCACAATATGATAGACTGGATGATGAGTAGGGGACTCTCATTTATTTTTCTACAGCTAGACATCTAATTTTGCCAGCACCATTTATTAAAAAAGAGACCACCTCTTCCCCATTTAATGGCCTTTGGCCCTCTGTTATAGATCAGACATTCACAGGTAGATGGATTTATGTCTGGATTTTCACTTCTATGTCTGTAGTTACACCAGTCTGGAGCCTCTTTCCAGCATCACAGCAATACACAATCTACCATGGGATGACAAACTTGCAGATGAGTGGTTCTTTCATCATGTTACTTTTATTAAAATACCAGTTGCTCTTAGGTCAGGGACTTTATAGTATGTGACCTTGTTTGCCACTGTTATACTCAGATCACACATTGCCTGTCAATAAAAAAAAAAACATGATTGTGATCCAGTTATCCTTGATGGTGTTGAATTTTTGTAAAATTAGCAATAATATAGTATGTTGTTAAGAATTTTAGATGGGAGAAAGAAGGAATACTCAAACCTGGTTATAATTTGTAATGTATCAGGAAAAAGTTTGTCAAAATTTTGTCGAACATGCATAACTCATGATGTAATAAAAATTCAAGCTTATCATTTTTGGTTTTGGGCCCCCTATTAGCCTGTAAAAATTGCCCCTAGCTCCTAAACAAAGAAACAGAAAAAAATGGTAAGTGATATATGGTCCTATGGTCACTTTAGGTCTCAACACACAATCTCAGTTGAATAACTGGAATAAATCTAGTCCATGATATCACTCAATTCCACTTTATTTAGAGGCAATATCTCTTTCTTTTCCCTAGGATAAAGTCAGTAGTTGGCAGTTGCTTGCCTTTAATGGAAGGATTATGATTGTCTTCTACTCTTTTTCCTACTCACTTTCTCACAGATTCCCAAACTGATATGAGATCTTTCAAAGGCTGAAGGGACAGAGATGGAAGACAAGTAAGGAGAAAAGACAGTTCTGACTTGAGTAGTTTTGCATTATGGGTCCAGAACAATTTGAAACTTGTTCTGTCTCTCCTGGGTTATGGATCAATATTTGGAGACTTCTCACATGACAGTCTGGAGCTGTGGGTGAATGTCCTCTGTTCCCTAGGTAGGCTGCTTCCTGTGCATCCCTGGCTTACTGAAGGCCCACTCACAGTGGTTTGGAACTGCTTTGTACCAGCTCACTGTGCATCTCCATTCCCAAATCCACATTCAGGGACTTCATGTAGGTAGCTGGAAACTGACCATGGTGAGAGTATTTACACCTAATGAATTGGCAAATGCAACAAATGCAAGCTTTTCACTTGTTTGTACCCAGGTTGTTGGTTTTAAAACATTTACCAGCATATCACTTGATCTAGCCAGGTTCATGCTGTTGAGGCCTTCTTGCTTTCTTTGGCATATTTTTGGGTGGATTTAATCAGATCTTTCCTAGCTCTTTCTCCTGTTTTTGTAGAATATCCTCCTTTTTTTTTTTTTTTTTTTTTTGTAGAATGTATTTTGCCTTAAAGAACTCTGGGAGAAGTACAGGCAGGTCTCTGAGTAGCAGCAACAACCCCTTCAAAGAACCCCTTTATCATATCCTCTTTACTCTCTACACTTGGACTCCTTTGTTGTTGTTGTTGTTGTTGTTAAGTGCTGCCCAGTTAGTTCCCTCATAACTCTGTATAGAGTTTCCATGAAGCAGTTGGTGGGTTTGCTTTCATATTGCTGAGGAGTTCGAACAACTATGCATTAGTTAAATTAATCTTTTAATTAAAAATAATTGTTGAAGATATACACATCAAAGCATATCAATTCTATAATTTCTGCATGTACAATACAATGACATTGATTGCATTCTTCAAATTGTGCAGTAATTCTCACCCTCTCTCCCTAATGTGCTCCTCCCCATTTAGATAAACATATTTTCCTATGCTTCCTACCTAACTTCTGAGTTGCCAATTTTGATTTGATCACATATAGTAAGTTCTTGAAAAGAGCATGATATTCTTGATGAACTTGACCTACACCTATGGACGCAGTAGCTCAAAAGAGGGAACAAGTCTTTACAGCAAGAATCATTCCCACCCCCTCCTTACACAGAGTAGACAGGGATAGACAACTTGGACATTGGCTGCCCAAAATGGGGGGTGGGGGTGGGGGGCTACAAATGCAAGAAGTGACTGGCTTACAAGCTTTAAAGAGGGAGCCTAGATCCAGAGGGCATGGAGGAAAGTAGAATCTCCACTGAGTAGTATCCAATTTGTCTAGGCAGGGCTGATGAAATGAAATGCGGATAGGTCTCTTGTGATACAATAGTG